>NW_026057578.1:17578083-17780583 GCF_023721935.1 Panthera uncia | reverse complement strand
CACTGAGCCAGAGTTAGGAAGGGAGACCTCTGTTCAGAGTTTGCTGTGGGTCAGAGGATTGGATCCATGACGAGTTTTGTGCATGTACATGTGTGTGTGCATGTGCGAGCATGGCCTGGAAAGCCCATGGGTTTTCCCTCACCTTTTCTCTAATCAGAGCAAGATGCTTTTATATCTGTTTCATAAAACAGACTTCTGGGTATGACTGTTTCTGAAAAAAGGATTTTGCTATTTAAAAAAAAACTTTTAAAATCATTTTTTTTTTGGTCACAATTTCAAGAAGATCTGTGGGAGAACAAGACAGCTAATGTGCTGATACCAGTATTCTACCACATAGGTTTTATAAACCGAATTCAATAGAAATAAAAATGCAGATCGTTGGGTGTTGCCAGAGCAACATACCTACAGCAACAACAGGGTGCTTGGGGTCCTGTGTATTTAGTGATCAAACTAGGAAGTAAGGGGGTGTATGCGGGATCCTGGAAACATACTGTTGAAGCACAAAGGAGAAGGGATACAATTCTGGACTTTCAAAATGCTTTAGCTCCTGCAGACACAAGTCCTTTCCTGCAATATCTAAGTCTAATGCTTAATTATTCCATACCCACCATTTATTTGTACTTTCAGAGACACTGATGTTTCAAGGTTCATGGACTACCTGAACTTTGACTTACAGAAAAATACCCCATAAATAGACACTGAGATATGTATCTAAACAAATTTGTAAACTCATGACAAAGTGTGATAGAAAAACTGGCTGGGAAGAAATGGATTTCTAGGGAGTGTATTACTTATAAGATGAGAATGAAGTCTATAAAAGTAAGAGGAAACTTTGAGGTCACTTAATGTTAGGAAGATTAATATTATTGTGAAGTTCTTTAATACTATCAGTAAAAGATCAGTATATGGCTATGCATGTTAATGTGAACAGAATATTCAAAAGAACTTCAAAGAACATATTTGGTCAGTTACTTGAAGTAGAAATAATAAAGACTAGTGAACTGTGTAGTTTTGATATTCTTCCAAACATAAAAAAGAGTGACATTGGGGTGGCTTTGGGGAGGAGTCTGAATAGAGGGAAACACTGAGATTGTATGAGGAAGGATGTAAGACAGACATAGAGGGATTGGTTGAGCTGCAAGCATGAGAAAATTCAGGTGGCTCTTACATGTCAGTTCTGTGTTTGGCAGAGCGACAACCAGAATAAATAAAAATAAATAAAACCACCTATTGGTAGAGTCATGTTGGATCACCTGCCCCCATCCCAAAACCGTCGCTTAAAGAAAAATCTGGGCTACAGATGATGAGCTTGTCCTCAAAGTACACACAAGTTGGTTGGGATTGCTGGCACAGTCTTCTACCCTGAACATTCTGGAGTGGACGAGGAATCTAATATAATGAGGGAAGAATGATTCCAATTAGAAAGGCTGAGAAACTCCCATCACTCCCTGAAGACACAGAAGTGGTGAAAAGTGTACAGGCTTTGAATGTTAATACACCTGAGGGAGAACCGTGATACCACCGCTCACTGGCTGTGTGACTTTGGGCAAGCTACTTAACCTCTTTGAACCATAGTTTCCACAAAAGATTTCTGGATGCTATCACTGAAAAATGAAGACAGAAAGGGAAAACCAAACACTGTGATTTTTAATTGTTAGAAGTGCAACAAACTGAGGTCAGTCCAATATAAGAAGGGACGGACATAGCCTGGACCCTCATATACGCTACCCCTCTCTCTTTCTCCATAAGAGCTGGAACAGTGTCTTCACATCTCCCTGAATCCCTTCTTGTTTCTCCATGTTCTGTTCTCTACAATGAGGCATGATAATTTTTCAGAAGTCCAAAGCTGAGCATGTCACCTCCCTGCTGAAGCCATTTATTGGCTGCTCACTGCCCTTTAGCTACATTCCTGATCATTAATATGGTTTCAAGGTTCTGGTCTAGCGTCTGCCTCATCTAGTGTCTGTCTGTCCTGTGCTTACTAGGCTGAAGCCACGCAAGTTCTTATCCACCTGAGAAACTGTACATGATGTGTTATTCTCCTGGAATGGTTAACCTTCCTGAACCTTCCAAGGCCAAGTGGATTCCTATTCATCCTTCAGAACTCAGCTCAAAAGCCACTACCTCTTCTGAAATAGACAAACAGATCCATGGTAGGAAAAACAGCAGAACTGTGGTCACCTATTAGGTGGAGTGGGGGCAGGGTTTGATTGGGCATGGGCATGAGAGGTCTTCCTGGCTTGCCTGTATATTGTTAGAGGCTTGGGTTGTACAAGTGTATGCAACCGTTGAACACATGGAATCGAAAGCTTAAGATCCATGCTTTTCTTTGTAAATTTTACCTCAAAAGAAAAAACAGAACATTGAGCTTGCATTATTGATATGCAAGTGAAGTATTTGGGGGAAGGGAAATATATTAATGTCTGAAATTCCCTTTGCAATGCACAAAATACCAAGATGGATTGAGGGATGGATTGATGGGAAATGGGTGATCAAATAAGTGCGGTAAAATGTTAATAGTAGAATTTAGGTGATGAATAGTGGATGGGTGTTTATTAAAAAATCTATTAACTTTTATGAATATTTGAAGATATCAAGGAAAACATTCCTATCTGCCCCTATCCCCATCTGAGAGTATCATGCTAGAGCCTAACAATATCATCTTCGTGAATCACAATGTATCTTCCTGGACATAGATGTCATCTCCATGAATCACAATAGTGGTTGAACAATTAATAGTTAAGTTATTTAATGTCTAGTGTCCTTCTCTAAACTGTAGGCTCCATGAAGGCAGGTGCCATATCTCTCTTGTTTACCAATACATCTCTAGGATCTAGTGGTTGTTCGGTAAATACTTGTTTATTTGGTAGGTACACCTGCCCCTCTGAAACCCATCTGCCATCTTGCTGATAGACATGATACCTGTTTTCAAGGTTCATCTCTCATACCCTTTTATTTCTATGGTGAGAGTAGCAAGATCTTTATTTCCTGCCTCAGTTCCATTAGCCTTGATGGGTGTAGGGAGCAAGAAGCCACATTTACTCCAAATGCGTTTCTTCCCCAGATGGGCCTGTGGTGATTTTAGTTATCACCAGATGCATTGTGCTTCTCTCATACTGAAGGTTGTCAGCTTAGGCTGGACATGAGACATTATCAGTGTCTCTAGGGTTGTGCTCATACTAAAAATGGCCAGCCCAGCATTTGTTACGTATGTATCGCTATACTCCAAGACCCCCATCCTCACAGGACGATGTGTGATGAGAGGAAAAAACCTTAAATAATGCTCGACACTGAAAACATGGCTTATCTTATTTTCTCCCTCTCGTTCATCAAAATCGTAATAAGACAAAGGTATGCAAAACAATTGCAAAGTAATACTTAGCTAAACTAGAAAAACTCAATTTTGACAGATTTTACAATTTTCAGCCTGACAGGTGACTTTGTATTTCATTGATGTGTAAGAAACAGAAAATGAAATGGCTAAACTTGTCTCAGAGATGAAATTTAAATGTGCAACAGCTGTTTGAAATGAGTTTACCATTGTACTGAGTGGATAACAGTCTGGTTTCCCCATTTCAAACTATGCCCTGGATACGTAAGCAGTTTGTGGATATAATAAACCACTAAGACAACAGAGCATTAACAGAATGGGAATAACACAGTTTTGGAGTTACAAGACCTGAGTTTTCATCCTGGTTTTGCCACTAAATTGTCTTGCACAACTATTTTCACCTTTGTGTATCTTAACCTTAAAGTTACAGAGTTGGATTAGACCAGTGCTTCTCAAACTTTAATGCACATCATTTGGAAATAGTTTAAAATGCAGATTCTGGCTCAGTGGGTCTGGAATGTGGCCCAAGAGTGCATTTGTAATGAGATCTCAGATGATACTGATACTCCTGGTGCATGGACCTGTACTTTGAATAGCAATGGATTAGATGATCTCTCCGAGGCAATTTTGAGTTAAATACAATTTGTACATTAACAATCCTAGAGTCGCTCATAAGTGAAGCAAACACTGTCCTTTCTACTCTTAGTGAATGAATGAGGTACTACAGCTTAGTACTGTTCAAAACCAACCAAGGAAAAAATTTCAAACACCCAAAGCTGATGACCTTTGTTTTGGGAAGAACACATGCCTAATAGTTCTCTTGTTAGAGCTAACAAAGCAATGTGTACCAAATATGTGAAGTAAACAATGCATAAGTAGCATGTGAACTAATAAAGCACATCACGGTTTAGCCTAGCAGCCCTAGCCTACAGCCCTGCTGTATTATACAAGTTGATCCATGAAATGGCAACCTTCTTTATTTGATATAGTGGATCCCTATCCTGGTACTGTACAAGAGTCAGTCAGTGAACATATGAAATATAAATCCCTTAGCTTCACATTCTGCACCTAATAATTCAATAGCTTTAGTTTGGGCCAGTCATGTTGAGGAACTACAGTTATAACCATACAATGAGGGAGCAGGGCAGTGATTGGGGGCCAGAAAGGGAAATTTTGACTCAATTCCTGACAGAAACATGGCAAAGAAGAGTAGTTCCACAAGTAAGCTTTTCCAGAATCCCAATGACATCTCCAGGTAATGGAGATGTGCAGGTCACAAGGGAACCACTGTTCTAGAGAAGCAGCCTCTTAACAGAAAAAAACTTTAAGGACCCCTGAAACTTGCAATGAGGTGTCTTCACTGTAGTTCATGTTCTTTTTTTGTCTACAGCAATGCATCAGAAGAGCTGAGGTTAAATGCTGGCTTTACTACTGATTAACCAAAAGGCTTTTGGTAAATTATTGTAACATTGCACATGCTAAACCATGTAGTAGCATGTAGCCATGCCACATAAGAAATGATTCCCAAACTTAGCAACTTAAAATAACAAACATCTACTGCCTCACAATGGATTATTCCTTACAACATGAATTTCTGGGGATCAGAACTCTGAGTGTAGCCTTTAACGGGTACTTCTGGTTCAAGCTCTTTCATGAGGTTGCATTCAGCTATCAGCTGTGACTACGGTCACATCTGAAGACTCAACTGGGGGAGAATCTGTTTCCAAGTTCACTCATATGATTTTGGAAGACTGATTTTCTCAGGGGATATTTGAGTTAAGGGACTCAGGTCCCTTCTGGATATTGCCTGGAGACCTCCCTCAGTTCCTTGCTCAGTGGGTCTCTTCATAGGGCAACCCCCAACGTGGCAATTGGCTTCCCACAGAGCAGGTTAATGCGAGAATGAGAGAAAGCATCAAATGGAAGCCACAGTATTTTTTATAACCTAATATTGAAAGTTACACCCTAATACTTTGCCATATTTCATTCATTAGAAGCCAGTCACTAGGGAAGGGATCCAAGGGAAGGGATTTTATAGGAATGTGTAATAAGAGACAAGAATCACTGGGGCTGCCTTAGAGGCTGCCAACCATAAACTCTAGTGTCACTCCACAATGTTTTTGTGAGAGGCCCCCAAAATAATGTAAATCAAAGAGCATTACAGACATTTACAGCAATATACACATATAAGAGTATAATAATTTATTGAAATGAGTCCAATGAAAACTCTCCAGCCAGTTTTATTCAGCTTTGCCAAGTGTTCTGAGTCTTTCGGTTAATGAAGGTTCTTTAATTCTTGCAAGGTTCTAAACTACTCCCTCTACACTTTTCCAAAGATTTTCCCAACATCTGATTATTCAAGGGAAATAAATGGTTTAATTTTCCTTACAACATGAATTGCCACTGACAACAGTCTTTAATCATTAAAGAGTTAACAGTGAATTGCCTTACCGAGATAAAAAATTCATTCCCTAAGTAAATGAATTAGCCACATAATTGACAGTCAATTCCAGTAATAAAACACTAATTAAGTGATTCTGCTAAGTAAAAAGTGCAATGTGATGAATTTGCTAAACAATGGCCTAACTAATAAATTTTCATGCTAAATAAATGACTTGGAATGGTGACTAAACACTCACCATGTCTAGGGTCAGTTGAAAAAGCAACTATGCTTTTAGAAAACAATGACAGAAGTGACTGTGCCAGCTAACATCCTTGACAGCATTACACTGGGCTCCATGCCAAGCAGGGACTAAGTGAGTAAGTCTGAATGGGGTAGATGTACTAGATTTGGGGGGCAGGCAGGGAATCATTATGGGAATAGAGTGGTGAGTAGCTTAAATGAGAACTTGGAATAGTCCAGTATAGCTAGGTTGGAGTCATAGCAGAACCCAATAATAGGCAAGCAGAAGGAGGAAGGACCTAAGGGGCTAAGATCAGAATCAGCACCAAGGAGAGATCCCGAAAGCAGTGGCTTCAGCTTCAGAAAGCTAGCATGGCAGTGGGACTCAGCCCTCATAAGGTATAAGGGTATTTGTTGTCCTTTAGAAGCATCTTGGGGCAATCCCGTTTACACTGGTGCTTTCTGGAAGGATTTTGAATCAGAGAAGTCTGTGCTTCTCTTGGGGTCTACTGGTTTGGACTTGCAAATACTATACAATGAAGAATAATGCAGACTTTTCATCATGAAAACCTTGTTATCTAGACCCTTGAGCTGGAATGGGGTCTTGGTTTCCTTGTTTTTCCTTGAATGCATCAGGCACCTGGCTTTGGGAACCTTTAGCAGGAACATTCTTTTCCCATTTTCCCAGACATTGGGAAGATCCACAAGGGGATCAAGTTGGAGGAGGGTAAACAGTGATTGGGGTGAGGGTGTGGAAAGAAAAATAACTTAGAAGCATAAAGGCCTCTGGAAGAGAAAGAGAAGGTCATGAAGGTAGGGGCAAGCTGGGGTCACACAGCAGTTCTGAAGAGTGCTCCTTCTGTATTTCAGGCCTGCACTGAATGGTGGAGTCCAAGGAAACCAGTATTTGGTGATGAGACCTTTTTCATTAATGACGAGGACAAAGATACAAAGATTAGAACTTCCTAAGACATGGAATTACAAAGTGTACCCCATATATATTTCTCAGACTAGTACAATGGTCTCCTTTCTGGTTTCCCTACCCCCACAATGGGATCAAAGCCTGAGTTATATTAGTCATCTCTATGCCTAAAGGCCCTTGCTTTTCCAGTAGCACACAACAACAACTGGTCAAATACAGAATAGTTAAAAGCGAATCATTATGATCCATCTTGATCACAAAATTAACATAGTAATGCATTCAACAGATAATGACCAAGTATATGTTATATACCAAGCACTATACTAGTCTCCAGGTATACAGTGGTAGCCAAAATAGGAGTGGCCTCTGCACTTGGACTTATAAGTTAGTGAAGAAGGCAGACATGAGCCAAATAAATCTTCAGTGAATAAGCATTTGCATACATGATACTTGTGATACATGCTAAGAAGGAGTAGAACACAGGGCTAGTAGGAATAAATGGTCACTTATTTAGATTGGTGATTGGGAAGCCCTCAAAAGGTAACAGTTAATCACAGATCTGAAGGATAAATAAGGGCTAAACCATGAATGACAGGAAGAATGTTCTGGGAAGAGGGAACAGAATTGTGAAAGTCATGATGTTGGAAAATACTTAGCGTTTTCAAAGCACAGAAAGAAAATTAATATAATTGGATTATAGTGAGAAATCCAGAGAGTGGCCAGAGATGAGACCAAAGATATAGACAGGAATCAGATCATTCTGAATTGTGTAGCCCACGAGATGCATTTTAACTTCATCCTGGGAACAATGGGAAGCCTGTGTTAGGCTTTTGGCTGGGCAGTGGCATGGTAAAATTTGCATTTTTAAATTGCAGAACAGGCTAGTCAAGTAGTTATTTTATAAGTAAAGCATAATAATGATATTGAATTATTAGGCAAACCTTGGCTGATGATCAATTTGACATGAGAGTGATGGATAGAATAAGAAGGGTTATTAATAAGAGGGAGCCCAGGGACCAGATTTGCAAGTGCATACATTTGCTAGAGCACAGTTAGCTGAAGACTCAGTGGAGGACCACACAGGTCTTCACTGCAGCAGCGGCAGCAGAAGTGACTCTGCTAGTCTGGAATGACTGTCTTACTTTCTGAGTCTCTGTCACATCTATAGATCTGAGGGAATTTCATCTGACCTACATCAAAGACCTTGAAGATGAAAGGGGCTTTCACCTTGGAAAAACTGAACTGGCCCAATGAGACATTAGCTGAATAAGGACACTCATTTAAAACATGTGCAAGTATTTCCAGGCATCAAAGCATCAAAATATTGACTGATCAAGAAAATATGGAGCAAGCAGGGAGATCTAATCAATACTTCTGGATTTAACAACAGTCCCAAGAATGGAATGTCACAGAGTATCCTTTCTCTATCACCTGCTTCATTACAAATAGTTGGTCACACTAGTTGGGTTTTAGTGAATGTTAATGCTGTAATCAGGTATGTGTGTATGTGTGGGTGTGGGTATGTGTGTACAATAAAATTTCCATGGATGCCACTATTTTGTGCTAAGTCACTTTCCCTGAATCTGATATATGCAGAGACAATACTGAATTTTACTAGCCTTATTAACCCTTACTCCAATAACATTCTCCTCACTGTCACTAGGATGATCTTTCCAAAATTAGACTCATCCCTGCCCATCCACTTCTTAAGATCTGTGTTAGCTCCTTGCAGAAAACAATAAATTTCCAACTCACAGGTTTTTGAGACCCTTTAAAACATAGTCCTTGATTATCTTTCCAAGTTAATCTCCTACCACTCAACCTCATGCAACTAACACTCCAAAAGGTCAGAATATTCCTAATTACAAGTCCAAAGGAAGGGACTTTCTGAGAAAAGGGTCAGGGTGCTTGACTTCAAGGACAATCAGCACCTTGGACAAGGACCCTAAGCTCTATCTCTGCTCTTCACATTTTCTCTCAGGCCCTACAGAGAAGTTAACATCACTAACATATTTTGGACTCTGTATTTTAGGCAATGCACTTAAACTTACAAGGAGTTACCAAAGGCTCGTTCTAGATGCTGAAAATCTTTAGAGACACTGCTGTACTGTGCTAGTAATCGAAGAATTATCAACCTAACTGGAATTCTAGAAAGTATTTCTATTTATTTATTCACTTTTCTAATTTTAGAGAGACAGAGTATGAGTGGGGAGAGGACAGAAGGAAAGAGAGAGAGAGAATCTTAAGCAGGCTCCACACTAAGTGCATAGCCTGACCCAGGGCTCAATCCGATGACCCTTGGATTGTGACCCGAACTCAAATCAAGAGTCAGGTGCTAAACTAACTGAGCCACTCAGGCACCCCTGTTCTTGATTATAGGCAAGTAGACTTTCTCGTACCTCTATGCCTCTGTACATGTACTCTTCTCTTCCTTTAGAACAGTGTGGTAGTTCAACTCCAAGAGGACGACAGTTGAGTCCTTCCCTTCCTGTAGGCATATGCCATTTCTCTTATTGAGAGGTGGAGCCTGCTTCTCCACTCTTAGGCTGGCTGGTCACTGGTTTTAATAATGATAAGCAAAAGAGATGATGTTAGCCAGTTCTGGCCAGCAGAGATGATGCCTGGTTTTTAATAAGACTGGCATTCCTCCTGGCCTTCTTGGAACACTTGCTCTGGGGGGAGCCAACCATCATGCAAGAAGTATGATTGCCATAAGTCTGCCATGCTACAAAGAAGCCTAAGTTAGATGCACAGAGAAAGAACAATGCCAGCTAGCCCTGGTTGTTCTAGCAATTTCAACCAAGGGGTCAGATGTGCAAATAAAGGAGCATTTGGGCATTCCATCCCTAGCAGATGCCACTTAAGGAAGAACTGAGGCCCCAGACATATGGATCTTGAATAGCTGCCCCAGTCATTTCCAGCCATTGAAGTCATTCCAGCTGTCTCTTCATTTTCAAGCAGACACAAGATATCCCTGCTGTGCCTTGCCCAAACTCCTGACTCACAGAATTACAAACAAAATACAGTGACTGGTGATTTAGGCCATTAAATGTTGGTATGGTATATTATAACAAGGCAAAGAACAGTGACATATTTCTTTCTTTCTGTCTTGACAAACTCGTAACACTCATCCTTTAAAATTCAACTCCTCCATGTTTTCCTGGATCAACTTGACAAAGCCTGAGGAGCCTAGTTCTATTTCCTACTGATACTCTATCAACTCATCTTAGCTTCTTCTCACCTAGTGAACCAACTCACTTCCTTCCTACTAAGTGAGTTTCAATAGCCAAAGAAATAGCTTCCAAGACAAGTGGTATGAGGAAGCCAACTCTCTATGAGCATAGAAATTGGATCCATGTAATGAGTGCCCATTGTCTCCCAGAACAGTCCCAGACAACTGATGTTCCCATGGCCAGTTGTAAGGCTATCCAGCCAACAGAGAACCATAATCTGTTGTTATATCTGCTTCTTGTATTTAACTTTTTTTTCTTCTTCCACTGGCAAAGCCAGATAGCAGCCCACCTGAGTTTTTGCATGTATTTGTGATCTAAAGACTATGAACTGTTTTCCTTTCTTGTTCCTATGAATGGAAGAATGATTGCATCACATTCCTAAACCAACCAATAGTAGAGCACTTGAGTATATTTTGAGTAGCAGTTCCCACTTTTGCAAAAACTATGAAAAGGAACTTATAAAATTCCCTTTGGTGCTGAAAGACTAGCGATTAGTGGCAGGAGGTAGGAGACATGCTAAAATCTGGATATCAACTGATTGGTAAAAAAAACATTCTTTGATTTCTTGGTCTGTGTACACTCAATTCTGGATGCAGAAAAAAGGACAATAGTATATAATGTCAGCTGTACTAAGCATAGTCCTTTTTATTCTGACTTAGTATATAGGATTTCTTTGTCTGAGTCCTGTCTGTCTATACATATATCCATTCATTTATCCATTCAATAAAACAAACATTTTTGGGTATCTGTTCTGTGCCATACACCATGCTACATGCTGGGGATACAGTAGAATGCAAAACATAAATGGTCCTCTCCTCTTGGAACCTGCCATCTGTCAGAAGGGTTGGGCCTTAAACAAACACATTTGGGAGATGAAATCAGTGCTGAGAAGAAAAGGGGAACAAAATTCTATGAAGCACCTAACAAAGAAATCCAATCTGGTCTGGGGAGAAAAGGGTTAGGAATGTTAGAAATCTGTGAATTTAGATCTAAAGGAGTCAGTTAGGAGAGGAATGTGGGTATAACCAGATGAGGAGTTGGAAAACATTTCTGTTAAGTGATAGAAAGTAAATAATTTAGACTTTGTGGGATAGACAGTCTCTGTAGCAATTACTAAACTCTACTGATATAGCACAAAGGCAGCTATATATAGACAGTTTGTAAACAAATAAACATAGGTGTGTTCCAATAAAACTTTATTTACCATAACAAAGAGTGGGCTCTATGTGGCCTATGGGCTGTAGTTTGCGCACTCTGCATGAGAGAGAGCAATAGTGTAGGGAAAGGTCCTGTGGTAGAAGGAGTGTGGAAAAGGTGAACTACTAAGAGAAGAAGGTAGTATGACTGGAGCTCACAGAGAAGGGTGCAGTGATGTGAGAGAGTTTGGGAAAGGTGGAGAGGGAAAAACCTGTGTGGACTTTGGTTTGTAGCTTAAGAATAATGAGAAGCTATAGAACTGTTTCAAGCCAGGGAAGGATAAGCATGTTCCAATTTGCCTTTAATACATCTCCTTAGTTGTTAAGAAGAATGTGGACTACAGAATCACAAGGATGAATATGACGATTATTCTTACTGAGGCAAGAGATGGCAGTTACTTGGACAAAGATGGAGGTAGTGGGTGTGAATGGGTTCTAGTTATATGGAAGACAAAGAATAATCAAAATGTGAGGTGGAACTTGTAGAAAGTGAGGGAAAGGAACATGCCAAGATTAATTTGCACTGCATCTCTGCTGAATGTATCTTTATGATTACATCTAATGCATCTTCTCTTGCTGTGGTGCTAAGGACATGAAATTTTATTTTCATTTCCAGCCTCCACATAATTAGGAAGTCAACTCACATGGTTGGTGAGGTGAAAAATAAATCACTTGAAGAGAAATGAAGCACATGGTTAATGGGCCAGGATAACTTCTCTCCACCAGACACCACTCTCCTTGCAGCTTCCCACACCTATCTCTACTGGAGGAATCATTCCAGATCACCATTGTCTGCGTTCCCTATCACATCACAGGCTTTTTAAGGGAGGAATTGCCTTTTTCTTGTTTATGTCACCAACACTTCATATTCTGATTGGGGGATCTCCTCATTTGAAATCTGTCTGCTGTAGATGTAGGTACGGGTTACAGATGTATTAGATGTGGTGTGGATAGTTCTCACAGCTGAGTCAAGAGCATCTCAGTGAAAGGCAGCCTAAGTAACTAAACCTCATGACACCCTCCTCCAGAAATACGTGGGGCACGACCCAGAGAATAAGGAGGGTGGTAATGCTGGGGACAGAGGGATTTTGCCTGTCTGTGGCCTTCTGATCTTTTCTTCCACTTCCTCAAATGCTACCTCTTAAAGATCTCCTCTTGGCAAATCTCTACTTCCTATCTTCACCTCATACCTGCTGCCCACCTCTGTGGGCAAAAATTTTACATGGGCTCCTCAAACTGTGTGATGGAGCCAACCCTATGACTACTCCTTCATGGACTTCCCAAGATATATAGATCCACTCCTGACCCATTAACATATAAATCAGACTTCAGGTTCTTCAAAATTTCTACTTCAAATCAGAAAACTTTGCTTTGAATACTGAGACTCTATCATATCCAGGCTGAGTAGACAGTCATGAGACCACCTAACCCATTAACTTCTTCACACACTTTGAGTTCCATCTCAGAACCCAGATGGATGACCAGAAGGTTCTGTTCTTGGATCACATTCACACAGTCCCTTTTAGAGTCCTGTGTTTTGCTCTCAGCTTTAACTGCTTTTCTATAGGCACTCCTGATGTATAAGCCCTGGTTCAACATTCTGGCTCTTCCATTAACTTGCTAAGTGACCCAGGGCAATGTGTTTCATCTCAGTGGGCCTCAGTTTCCTTATTCATGGCAAAGTCTTCAATCACCTTGTGTACACAAGGTAGCAAACATTTATATCTCCAGGCTGCGCTCCTTTGCTGAGCTCCAGGCCCACAGATCCAACTACCTACTTGACACCCCTTCAATGACTCAATAATATCTCCAACCTAACCTGTCAAGATGTGTAAACTCCCCCTCTTCTGCTCCAAATCTGGCCTCTTCCTGTGCTCATGATCTCATTTAATGTCATCACCACCCACTTATACTGAGTATGAGCAGAAAAGAGATGATTCTGGACTAAGCCCTGGGATGCTTCAGTGGTTAGAGGTTGGGGATAAGAGGATTGATGGATAATGAAGAATGAGAAGAAATGGCTGGGGAGGAAGGAGGAAAACCAGAAAAGGAAAAGTCAAGTGAAGAAAAGTGTTTCAAGAAAGATGGGCTGCTGATAGGTCAATCATATAAACCCAGGTTCAAACCCAGATTTGATTTCTTGGTAGCTGGGTGTCCTTGAGCAAGTTACCTAAACTCTGAGTCTTAGTTTCCCTAATATGCCTCACAGAGTTGTTGAGAATATGAAATGATGCATGTAAAGTGCTTTGTCCAGTAATTACACATAAAATTTTAGTGAGGAGAATTACTATTTATGTTTTCAACTCATCAAGGCTGTAGCACTGAGCTGAGGGAAAACAAAAAAACAAAAAACCTGGTCTCTAAGTTTGGTTTATTCTGCTACCTAGCAACTACATATTTACATGTTCAACTTCACTTCTTTATCCCTGATTACTTTAACAAGCACTTTCTAAGTGCCCTGTTGTGATTCAGGACTGCTTGTGAGGTACAGAGCAGAATCTATTTTCTTCTCAAGATGTAGTGACCTAGCATAAATTGTCAAAAGCAAATTTAGCTTTGTAGCTTTACTGAGATCTCTTTGAGAAGGAATGGCTGGGCCAGCTCATAATGAAAGTAAAAGTCTGTGGCTGATACAATGCCATCCCTACTTAACTACAACGGAAAGTGAAATCTATACAAATCAAAGGGAATATGAGGCCAGGTTCCAATAACATGCAGAGGCAACTTCAACTAGGATCATTCTATTTTCCAAACAGGTAGCCTTTCCTGGAAAGTGAATTTAAGTAGGCTACAAATGTGACTCTTCTCGGGCAGGTTCCAGCTACTATTCCAGCCATATCTCTGGCCGTATCCTCTCAACAGAACACCTTGTACTCCAAGCCCCCTTTTCTAAGCCTACCATGACCCTTGTCCAAGTCTTCATCCCTTCCATCAGGGACAATCCTCCTCTTGCACCTCCTTCAAGTCAAAATCCATTCTCTCATGTAGTATCATCTGATGTAGAATCAATCACTTGCCAATCCTATGATCAGTGTTCCTAGGGCACTATACACACCTTTTCTTCATCACTTATCACATTTATTGAAACTAATCCACTTACAAGTCTCTTCTTGGAGGACAATAATATCCTTGAAGGCAAAGACCATGCCTTATTTATCTTCACAACCCCTACACTGCTTGGCATATAGTTGGTATTCAATGAATATTTAAAGGAAAACCTTGGCTCCCATAACCTGGAGATGAAAAATATAATTCAATTTGAGAAGATTTTATTTGTGCAGAAATTGGATTGGGGTTCTAGAGAAGATAAATCATTACTGACCATATTTCATTCATCTGAAGGAGACTGGGGGACAAGAACTAGAGTGGTTACAGCCCCCAATACTAGCCCGGATTCTTCTGCTAGTGACTCAATGAGTGACCTTGAGGAAACTCTCTAGGACTCAACTCTTCTTCTTTAAGATGGGAAGGTTGGATCAGGTGGTGTCTAAGGTAATGTTTAGTTTTGATGGTCTATCATGTCCCTTTTTGAGTCTAATATCTTTCTCTGAAACTTGTGTTAATTTACCTCAGTGTTTGTGATAGACAGTTTGTCTACTTTTTCAAGGCCACTTAAATTTCTATTTTGCACTTCCAGAGAATAAATAATTCCATTCAACTTTGGATTGCCAGGAATCAAGTGTGTCCTTTAATCTGTCAGCCAAGTGGATGATTACAAAATATTCAATAATCTCTGTAAAATATTCAATAAAACTAGAGGTGGCAAGCTTGTAACATTCAATTCTTCTTCTAGATTCAATTTAATCTTGGAGGAATGAGAAAATATAATTGTCCCTGCAAACAGAATTTTGTGCATTTTTTTTTCTCTTCATGATATTCTGTTGAGGTCTTGGTTTCACTGTGTGACTCATGATTGCTTTTTCTTGTAAATTTCCACTCCTTCAATTCTGTTAGGTTGTTTGCTATTCAGATAAAAGGAGCGAAAGCTCCGGAGATAGTTGAGAAAGAATCCTAGGCTTGGGGATCCTCAAAGCTATAATGGGTTTTAGCAACCTTAAGGTCCAGTACCTCCAAAGGGCAATGCCTTCTTGGTGCCTCCACCCCGAGAAAGGGGGTATTAGCCTTTATCTCCCAGGGTGCTGTAACTCTACCATTATCAGAGACAACTTAGCATGTAAAGAGCAAAGGCTTTGGAGTCTGACAGTCCTGGGATTTAGCTGAAGCCAGTGATTCAAACTCAAACATGCATCAGCATCACCTGAAACCTTTGTTAGAAACCTTGAGAACTTTGGGTTCCTTAGGTCTGGGGTGGGGCCCAAGAAATTCCTTCCAAAGAATTCCCAGGTGATGCTGATGCTTCTTATTACGGGACCACACTCTGAAAACCACTGCTTTGAGCAAATGACTCACTACTCAGTACCTGTGGACTTCAGTTTCCTTCTTTATAAAATGGGAATAATAACCCCCGTGGTTTAATGGAGTTGTCTTGGCTGAAGGCTTTGGTGTGTCAGATCCAGGGTTCAGTTCCAGCTCTGCTACTTAAGGCTATGAGCCTTAGGCAAGTTCATTACTGTTTAAACCTCAGTTTCCTCACTTGTAAATCACCAGGGACAATTATAACACTTATTTAATCCTCCCAACATACCAATGAGATAAGATAATGCATATAAATGCATATAATTTCAGATGGAAATAGGCACATAATGAGCAACAGAGGATAGCTAGTATTATGAATAGTAATAATCTAGTAATTATTACATGTTGAGGCTCCAAACTGGAAGGATTAAGTGAGCTCATTGGCTGACACAACAGAAATCAAAAATAATCTCAGTACGCTGAGATAACAGGGTCAAATCTAACACAAAGACAGCACAGATGATATATAAAGTCCTTCACTTGGGCCCCCCAAATCATCTTTACTTGGGCTGAATGAGAAAGTTTTAGTTGGAAGCCCTGAGCTCTGCATTAGGCAGATATGTGATGGATATTTGGGGGTTCATTCATACATGAGCAGTGTACTCTGAACCCAGGATTAGAATCTAGAGTGAGGGTGATAGTGGCTCTCTAAACTTCCAGCGATTCAACCTAATGCAGAGTCACATTCATCTTGGAGACCATGCACTCCATGAACATGGACCAAATGGAGACAGAGGTGCCAACTGAGACTTTGAGCTGACTGGAAAACAGAAATGTATCCTGAAGAAGGCTGATGGCTGATGTGCGCTGCTCAGCCTGAAGGAACGACCTTCAGGGCACACACATGGCTGAAGTCCAACAGCAAGGGATGGGGGGGTGGGTACTGTAGGAAGAGAAAGACCGACTTTCCTACTTTATGTGACATCAGAGGGCAGCCAAGGGCCATCAATACACTTGACCAATACACTTGTATGCAAAAACTGGAATAAATGGATGGAAGTTACGTAAAGCAGACTGCAGCTCAAAAGGAGAGAGAATTCACTACCAGAGGAGTTGGGACCAGATATGGGCATGGAGCTAGCAGATCTTCATTGAATTCCAGCTCATCATTGGTTCTTTCATTCATACATTTAAACAAATGCTCAGTGGGTATCAAATGGGCCAGAGAGCTGGGCAGTGGTCAGGGTACATTCTGGTCAGCTTAGGATTTTAGCCTTTCCTTCATGGGCTACAAGGAGCCACTGAAGGGTTTTAAGCAAAAGAAAGGAAGGTCAAGTTGGAATACTGCAAAGACAGGACAGCAGAAATGTATTTAATTTTATTGAGTTTAGGTTTCCTCATTTATGACATCAGGATAATAATTCCTACCTGGTTGCAATGCTTTGAGAATTAGAGATAATATGTGAACAGCATCTAGCAAAATGACTGCCCCAGCAGGTACCAAACAAAGGCGAGGCATCATTAGCAATCCTTAACATCACACATCATCAGGGGCATAGTTTCCCCAGGGAATGACACAGCCCAACCAATTTTCCCAGAGACCCATTTCTCCAGCTGGCTCAACATCCTCCTGACAGGGTGCGGGAATCTTCCTGAAGGAGTTTACAGCAACCTCAGCCATTAAATTTTTAAATTCAAGCACTGTGTTCCCCATTTGAATTTCTTAATTTACATAATATGTTCCTAAAATCATCAGGTTAAAATTTTGCCTGGTGGTTCCCTCTGCCTGCCCCATCTCTGCCAAACCATCCTGCAGGATACCAAGCTTGGACATTCCCTGACATACCTGTGAGGACACCCTTTTAGGAGTTCTGTGGGGTGGAGATCAGAAAGGAATCAGGTTTCAGGACCAACCCTCTTCAGCAGCAGCAAACATCTCTGAGGCTACCGCAAGCTCTGAGGCTACTGAATATATTTTTGGTTGCATTGGAGGTACAAAGTCAGGGGAAGAATCTTGTGGCTCTTTTTGCAGGCAGGCTGCTCCTGTAGCCCCTATAGGGCTGTGAAAAGATGCTTGTTGTTGGACTACTTGTCCCCCTCCCCATCTGTGAGCTCTCTGTGTCTGGGGTCATCCCTTTTATCTAGGGCTTGGTCCAGATCAGGGATGCCTGAAGATGGGGCCATCTGGTCTACAGTCCCATCTCCTGTTAGAGCATCGACCGGACAGCTGTCTTCCTGCGGGAGGAGCTTCAGGCTCTCAAGCAGACAGACTTCATTCTGTCAAGTTAGACAGAACTAAGAGGAGGCACTGTCCTGCCAGCAGGATTGGCTATTCCCCTTAATCTCCTTTCTCTCCTTCACCTAGCTTTGTGGTGGGCAGAAAGCTAAAGGTTACAGGAAAGACAAAGACGTTCAGTTCTGAAAGGAGAACATCTGGTTTGAAGTCCAGACCTCACTATCTACTCATCACGTGACTTGAGGAAGATCTTGCAATATCTCAGAACACCAGGTTCCTCAACTGTAAAATGGGTTTAGTAATAAACATACCACTATACAGGGTTCTGTGAGGACCGATGAAGATGCGTATCTGAGTGTGCTTATCACAGAGCCTGGCAGCTTGTGGGAATCTGATGGGCTCCCTGCCAGTGCCCAGGCCTGGGACAGGCCTCCATGTGGGAAATGGCTATGGTAGCAGCTTCTGCCCACATGGGAGAAGAGCTGGCTGGCCATCAGGAGAGGAGTGGTGCTCTCCCTCTCTCCTGGCCATGAGTGGCCACCATTTAGGCTGCTGAGTGTGGGCTACCATTCATGGTACAGGACAAGGGACACTGGTTCTGGGGTCAGATAACCCTATTTGGCTTCCAATCCCATCCCCACTCTGTGCGC
This sequence comes from Panthera uncia, assembly GCF_023721935.1. Taxonomy (NCBI): domain Eukaryota; kingdom Metazoa; phylum Chordata; class Mammalia; order Carnivora; family Felidae; genus Panthera; species Panthera uncia. The sequence goes on along the minus strand of NW_026057578.1, from coordinate 17,762,036 downwards.
ATGTGATGTTGGGCTTACTTATTTTGGTTCTCTGAAATTCAGTTCCCCTGTTTATGAAGTGGGAATAATATCTAATTTGTTGGGTTCCTAGGAGGCTTAAGAGTGGGATTTATATAGAGCATATGGCCTAATATGTAATGGGTGCCAATGAAAGTTACCTTCCTATTTGGGCTTTTGCTACTAGAAAGCTCAGAGCCAAACTGGAATATGAAAGTTACCAGTCTACATATTTAGATTGTTTTTTAATATAATAAATTACATTCTAATACAACCTGGTCTTGACCTTCTTGTCTTCATTTATGTGTTCCTGACATCTTGATTATTTATTTCTCTTATTATTGTTTTGCTGTAGGTACTATTATTGAATATGTTCCCAAATTCTATGCAGAGCTAGATGGATAGAAGCAAACTGATGTCAGAAGAAATAGACCCTTAACTCTGCAAATGGTTGTATGATTTGGGGCATAGGGTCTCTCTGAACCTCAGTTTCCTCATCTGTAGGATGGGAGTGATAATAAACATACAAGCTTTCTTTTGGTGCAGGAATAAGGATCTATGGCTCCAATATTCTGCAAAAGGACTTTTGTAAACTATGAAAAACTCAGTAGAAACACATTATATGCAAGACAATGCCCATTTTTATTCATCAGTATAATTATTCCCCTCCCCAAACTGTGCTCAGGACTCATGGCACAGGGACTGGCATGTACCAAGTGCTGGGCAAGTGGCCACTGAATCTCACCTCCAGGGCCTCAACCATGCCTATATCCTTACTTAGCAGAGAGCAGAGAGCTTGATGGCCCAGGCTCTGATGCTGCTTAGAAACCAACTGCCTTCACACCCACCAGATATGCAGCCTTTCAGTACAATGGAAGCAAAACAATGAAGACAGAGTTTACCAACAGCACCCAGTGGGCAAGTGAGTCTGTCAGATGCCAGCATGGGAAGCCTAGACAACTGAGCTCCACACTGAGACAGGGAGACTGAAGGACTCCACAAAAACCTGTTTTTACCCTTTGCTAGGACCTGCACCCCACTCTACACACGCCTCACAATGCAAACAGTGTATGTCTTCCTTGTAAGGGACAAGGGGTTATTGGTTTCCTTAGAACAGAGAATGACCAGACCACCAGCACTAGACGTCTCCATGCCAATACCCACCCCCTCCAAGTAATAACAGCTGGGCCCCTGGCTTTGTTCCAACCAGTTCCTGGATGCCCGAGGGGACACGTACACCAGACTATAATTGTCAATAAAAAAGCTCCAGGCCCCGAATAAAGATGAGACTCCTTTGCTGAGTCTCCCGGATACTCGGCACTTTCTTTACATGTTCGATAAACTCTGCTTTCACCTCCTGCTGGCCTGTCCTCCTGCTGGCCCGTGTTTGATTTCTATCCTGCGCACAGCCAGGGACCTTCTTGGCTGGTCCCGCAGGAACCCCTCTGGTCCTTGGACCTGGCCTGCCAGCAGGCATCACTAGCACAGAAATTCAACTGGGATTTGTTTTGAAGCACTTTGATTTGGACTGAAAATGAACACAGAGAAGATGATACCATGAACAACAGATATAAAGAAAAAGATTTAAGCATGGGTGTAAAAAGATAGCACCAGAAGAAAGACTTGGAAAAATTATCCCAGTGAGTGAAAGATCTTAAAAAAAAAATAAGTAAATAAATAACAATCAGCTACACAGGGCAATAAGATCAAAATGAGATTACTTAATAAAAGCCAGCCATTTCTTTAAACTGAAAACAATGCACATTGTTTGTCCTTTAAATGTGACATGCACTCCTTTTTCAAGAATGCTGAAGCACCCCAAAGCAAAGGCCCACACCTGACAATGGCAAAGGCCCCATCACCCTTGCTTCCCAGAGGTCATTGCTCCTATACAAAATCTGGAAGCTTGATAGAATGGATGCTGTGGAACAGCAACAGTTATTTGGAATAGAAAACCCCTGAAAATCAACCTATGCAGGGAGATGCAGAATTTGAATCAGGCAGGAGCCCACCTGTTCAATAATGAAATAATTGCTCAGGGCACATTCTTCTGTAATCTTTTCTGATGTGACATCTATTCTTGTACTCTGTCTTTCTCCTGCTTCCTTAACATTTGCAAATAATCTCAGGGCCTCCTAAAGCCGCTGCAGAAGCCAGACAGTCACTTCCCTAATGCCAAGAAAATAGATTCAATTTTACATACATCAGGGTGATTTCAGAAGCAATTTCTACATCTCTAGTGTAAGCATTACTTACATTTTTTCCCCTCAAATCTCATCCCAGCGGTTCCACGGGGCATTTTAAAGGTACCTGATGCATTCCAGGGTATTAAAAAGAATCCCCAGAGCGTGTTTGTGGCTATAGCCTGAGGACACCAGATGCATAGATAGAGTACTAAAATATTCAGTGACTCAAACAAATGCAAAATTTCTTAATAATTGAGTATACTGTCAACTGAACTTTTTTTCAATTTCAATGTCTTTTTTTAAAAGCAATGCCATTAAAAGGTATGTGTGTGTGTATCTGTGTGTGTATGCATATAAAACAAACACACATATCAATCATTTGGAAATATTGTCTCTAGACTTGAAAATGTCTGATTAGATTCTACTAGATAGGATTTCTCCTCCTTTTTGGCTGGCTAATCTACCTTGGTCTTGGATGCTTTCCTCTTAAGAGTTTGAGTTTTAGCTCTGGGGAATACAGTGATGTTTTCCCTTGAAATCCAAGAAATCACTGTTACCCAGGTTTCCACTTGTGATCAGAAAACTTAAGATCAAATACCTATAATTTCGAGGTCATGTATCTTTGACTATAATAGTTTTGGCACTCAGATTTCCCAGAAGTCTTTCCATTTTGACATTCAGCCTTCCCAGGCATTTTACACATGGAAAAAGGTGTGCACAAGAATCTGGCCTATATAGGAAAGGTTTGGGGTGAATGGGTATCACTTGGCCAGGATTGTCTATCAGCCAGACTTGTTATTGAACTTCCTTTCTCCCAGGGAAAGCAGGAGAATCAGTGACAGATGAATATAGATAGAGATTCTCAGGGATCTTCAGATGGGCCTTTCTTTCAGGACACACCAAGTCCATTTCCTTGTCAACCCTTTTTCTGCCTCTCCTGGCTGCCTATGTCACTATCGCCTTTTTCTGGGCCCAAGGGAATGTATGAATCCCAGCGATTCATCTGGGTTGAGAAAGGAAAAAGAGCTGGCTTCGTGGGTAGGCAGACTGCACACTTGCTCTGCTCTCTGAGGAAAATGCAAGTTAAATATTTGCTCATGAAATAATCAGTATGCACTGTTAGACTTTGTCTTTAAAGCCATTACACAATCTTAAGAAGTGTGCAGACTTAGCATTGCCAATAACGGGCAAAGTGATAGCATTTGTCTGTTGAGATGATGCAAAGGGAAGGACATGATGCCACCTATGTTGAATTTTTGGCAACATGTTAACCTGAGTGCAATCGTGGTGAAGAAAATCAGATAAATCTGGATTGTGCCACATTCTAGGAGACAACTGGCTTAAACTTAAAATGTGTCGATGCCCTGAAAGAAAAAAAAAGGAGGGAGGGCTGGCTGTTCTAGATGAAAAGTGATGGAGAGACATGATGACCAAGTATAATGTGAGTACCTGAGTGGACCCTGGATTAAAGCAGCAGCAACAACAACAACAACAATAAATATTTTAGGACCACTGAGGAAATTTAACTATACGCTGGTATATTCCATACTGAAATAAGGTTACATTTCTTGGGTCAGACAATTTTATAGTGGTTACGTTGAAGAATTTTCCTAGTTCTTAGGAATTCTCTGGAAGTAGAGTGTCATGATGTCTGCAACCTACTTCTAAATGGTTCCGAAAATTTTATAAAATTTTTATATAATCTTATATAAGTATATATATACAGGATATTTTTATATATGTATACATATATAATATATAGTATGGAGTGAGAGAGTGTGTGTGTACAAATATTGCAAATATGAATAATTGGTGAGTCTAGGTACAAGGTAAAGGAAGATTCATTTTACTATTTTCTCAACCTTTTTATAGGTTTAAAACTAATCTCCTTCCCAAGGCGGCATGTCAATATTTGAAAATGGCTATTACTTCCCTCAAAGTTCAGTGTTCTTAATCAGCGTGCCTATAAGAACCATCTAAGTGGCTTTTACAAAACCCACATCCCACCTTACCCCTCCCCTCATCTCCCTACCTCTCTTCCCTCAGGAGATTGTGATTTAGTCAGTAAGGTGTAGGGCCTACATATGTGTATTATGAAAACTTTCTCAGAGGAGTTCTGTGCTATACTTAAGATGAGCAATCATGGGTCTAAGTTACCCTCAGAACATGGATCCATCAGGAATTAGCTATGTAACTCTGAGAAGGTCAGCCGCATGCACTGAACCTTGGCTACCTTACCTATAAAATGGGAACAATCATATGCAGTATCTCACGGGGCCATGGTGAGGACGAAGATGGTCTATAAATATTTGTTTCCTTTCTTTCTTCATTTTCTCATAGAACCCCCCCCAACTGATCATATCTAAGTGATTTTTACAAATTATGGTTTATTCCATTTGCCACACACTGTGTGGAGGACATTCATTTGTCTACGCTCGCATTCCTTTAGATTTCCTGAATTCCCTAATCTGGAGCAGAGGCTGGGGAATCTAGCATTTCTATTAAATCTAGGAAAAATAATTGTCTTAAAGAGAGATGAGAACAAAAGTTAGTTTTAGGTTACCAGTCTTGAGATTTTCCTTTGGATAAGATTTAACTCTGAAATCTTAGCCACTTCTATAGGCTTGGGACCCTGTATCAATTCTGCATGAGGGCTCAGGTGCTCTTGACTAAAGGCCCCTTGGAACACTGGCTATAATTTGGACCTGGCCAGGCTTGGGAGACATGGGTTCCAGGTTTGGATAGGTATACTCATCAGCCTTGGGACATTGCAGAAGTTGCTTTTCTGAGCCTCAGTTTCCTAAGCACTCAAAACAGAGATGGCAATTAGTGGCACACCTACCTAACATGGTTTATATGAAACACTGTTTTGAAAACTGTAAGACACTCATTTCAATGCGGCATGTTTTTCTCCTTATGGGCATAACTATGTCCTCTTTTTTTTTTTTTTTTTTTAACTACTATTAGTTTTAACCTGTATCTATTTATTTCCACAAGCAGTTAAGATGGCTTGCCCCATTTCCATTTGCTTTGGGGGAATATTCTTAAAACCTCCTTTTCCCTCAAGATGGGCTGCCCCAAGTCCTTGCCAGGGAGAACATTCATCCTTGGAACATCCAAGGAAGCATCCCGAACCCATACCCTTCAGCATCTGACCACTGTGAGGGGTCCACAGCAGAGGTACCAGGGTCAAGCTGAACCATGGATGTTCCCTTCCCCTTAGCTGGGTCAACTTACTGAATCCATTAACATCCTGAGAGCTAGAGGAGAAGCCTTCATCGTTGTGACTGGCGCTGAGCTTGGTGGTGGGTTTGTCGGCTGAGGCCACAGGCCCCATCTCCCTCTGGGCTCCACTCTGTGTCTCCTTCTGCTTCTTGGCCAGCTTCCTTTGGGACATGTGCAAGGGGAAAAAATCACAGTCAGATGGTTCCAGCTGCATTAAAGCATTGGAAAGATCAGATTGTTCTTCCACCCTACCCATCATCCTCAACCCCCAAACCTGGTTCATTCTCCAGGAACAGAGAGAGTCAAGATGGGTCCTCCAATGTCAAGGTGGAATAAGCCTAAATCCTCCTGAAACCATTAATGGCTTTCATTTACTCGGAAATGTGAGGCTTATTCTGGATCATCTCCAACAATAGGTATGTTCTTTACTTGAGCTTAAAATCGGAAATCAATGAGACTTACATGATGATTCCTTGCTCTCCTTTTGAAGTGGGGAAGAAGCTGATTGGCCCTTTCTGTTCTCATGGCTCTGAATGAGATTCAAAATGGAGTCTGACCTTTCTCAGGGACTAAGGTAATAAAATAACACGCCAAACAATGGACAACTGAAGTAGAGACTTGTGGTTGGTGAAGGGTGAGGGTGAGGGTGAGGGTTAGTTAGTCCTGTAGCTCGAAAGGAGAAAATTTAAAGCTGAACTTGATGCCTGACGATCATTCATAGGAATGAAAGACCTTCAGAACCAGATGGGCATTTATAATAATACTAGTTTAAATCAGTGATTTCCAAACTGTGATGGAAATTAGAATCATTTTGAGAGCGGATAAAAGCATGCAGAGGCCCCAGCTCATGGAGGTAGGACAGGGTTAGGCCTGTGCATGGCCACCTAGTTCCCAAGGTCATTATGACACCATCTACTGGATGTTAAAACCATTGGTTTTGGCATCAGGAAGACCTGGGTTCATATACTATCTCTGCCACCTGCCAGCTGCATGATGCAGGGCCCGTTCTTTAACCTCTTTAAGTTCTGAACTCGTCCTCTGAGTACATCAGTCAACAATGGGACCAAGCTCCTAGGGCTGTGATGATTAACTGAGATCATATGTGAAACACATGGAATACAGCACCTGGCACACAGTGAACATTCAACACATGACAGCTGCATCCTTGTTTTTATATCATCCCTGCTGGTCCAACCACATTCTAATGTCCAAATCCCCCTTCAAGAGACCCACTGTGAAATCTCTGGATATCAAGTGGTAGAGATTTGGATGCCTCCCCAGGCAGCTGAAGGTTTAAAAAGTCCTTCATATGGATTTGAAACCTACTTCTCTTAAATTTTAACCGGTTGTTCTTAGATCATTAGAAGTACAAAAATATTACTAACCCCTCTTGCATATGACAGTTTTTCAAACATTTCTAAAAAACCAATGCAGTCCCTCTGAGATTTCCCCACATTTCCAATTCTAAATATAGCTATTATGTTCCTGTGATAAGGAAAGCGATGGACACATTAAATATCTTGGGGGTAAATTATCCCAGGTCTCTTGCTCCATTTTCCATAGGACTTGGTTTCAACTTCAATCTTAATCACTCCTATATCAACATGGAAACAACAGATCTCCCAGAGGAGTCAAATTCAGGAAAAATTTTTCCAAAATTGAGCCTGCCTGGTCATGAAATATGCAATTTCAAGAGGAATGATCTCCCTATCAGAGGAGGTATGAAATGAAAAGATAAAACCTAGACACAGAAGTATTTTAGGGGAGTTCATCTAGGATGAATTCTAGTTTGACAGTATGGGGAGTAACACCCTTCCCATGGATCCCTGGATCTAGATGCGGACTGCACGGAAGAATGACAGATGGCATACTCAAGTGAGAATGATTTGGGGAGACTTTATGTGCAAAAGGACTACTGACAAAAGTAAGAAGGGTGAAGGGGAACCTAAGGTCCACCATAGTGACAGGTGAGTTGTTGGCCACCCACGTGTCCAGAGGGACAAGCAGAGGAAGCAGTCACTGGCACCCTGAAGGAGAGAGTTGTGAAGATAAGACCATCAGCTCAGAAGCAGCAGCCTTCTCTCGAGGAACTCAGTTGATCCTCACATGGCAGGAACAAGAGGCATCAACACCCTGGCTACATCCTCTTCTCTCCCCCTGACCAATGAACAGTGGGTCTCATTTGCTCAACCCAACTGGAAGCCAGAGGCATGGAGTCCAGGTAGCGCTAGCTCTGGAAGCAGAGAGCTCAGTGGAGAACGAGGCAAAGGAATCTGGATCCAGGAAACCCCCGCCAAGAAGAGAATTTTATCTCCCCCATTTTGGCCACAATTTGAAGACAAATGCAGCCTAAAATGGAACCCACATACCCTCCCTCCCTCCTTCTCTCTTTCCCTCCCTCCCTCCCTTCCTTCCCTCCCATCTTTCCTCCTTCCCTCCTCTCCTCCTCTCCTTCCCTTCCCTTTCATTCCCTCCCTTCCTTCCCTTTATTTTCCTTCCTTTCTTTCCCTCTTTCCTTCCTTCCTTTCTTCTCTCCCTCCCTCCCTTTTTTCCTTTCTTTTCTGTTTTTCCCCCATTGGCTTGAGAAAAGAGGGGTTCTCAGGAATAGGAATGCGTCTTTTGTATATAATGCTCTAGCCACAGGCATTCTGTTCCAGGAGTCAAACTATTCCTGGTAGACAGAAAAACAACCAGAAAGGAAGTACTGGATCAGTGTTGGCAGTCAGACAGGGGCCAGGGGGAGTGCCAACGAAGGAAAAATGAGTGGGTCTACTGCTGATGACATTTTGAAATTTTATTCTTCATTTATTATCAAAAAGGAGTGTGTTTAAAAATGTATATGTGACCTTCTTAATCATAAATTTGAAAAGATATACAGCAGATCCTTTGCCTCTATCTAAGCTCTGCTCACATTGCCCTGGCAGGAAATAAAAGGAAATCCAATAAGAAAGTTAACTTTAAAACTATAAGTGAGTGTGTATAAGAGGCTTTGATATTTCCGTAGGGGCATAACTCCCAACCAATCCCATTTCATTAGGGGTAAAATAATATGGAGAGAGTTGTCTTGGGCACAAGTCATTCATTTCCAAAGGAATAATAATAATAATAAAAGGCCTTGCTGCATCTGTGAAAAATGGCCTTTTATGGAAATATTTGGGTAGCTCTGAAAACCTGGATGAAAAATGAAAAATTGAACTTCTATGAAACATAGATATTTAAAAACTCAACAACCAACTGAGTTGTAAAAACTCAGGACTATGGCATCCTTAGTATTTAGCCCATGGTTGACACTATGTGTTCATGATGATGATGCTATATAATAATTTAAAAATGTACAGACAGGTGTTTTAGCAGCTGGAAAACACAGCTACAAAGTAGAAATAGAAGGAAGGGATGTGGAAAGAAAGAAAACATAAAACTATAGTTTTGGGATCTATATTCTACCAGAATTCAAAATTTAAGAATTAAAAAACCATCTTGGTAAAACAGGAAAAATCATTTTATTCCTATAGCCATCGAGTTAACTCAGACCCCCCCTCCCTGTTTTTCCTTAAGAGAAGGGGGGAAATCCAAGCCTATGAGTAGGGCATGAAAGACCCGTAGGCTATGGCTCTAGGCTTCAACTCAGCCTTATCTTCCATACACACCTTCTCTTAGGGAACACCAGCCACCTCATCTTCACCCCCCAACCATTCGTCAATACTATGCATTCCTTAATATGTCCCCATTCTTCTCCACTGGCCCCTCCTCTCCATCCTTCAAGGCTCAGTGTCATTCAAATGTCACATCTCCTTGAAGGTCTCTCTTGCTCCTCTACATAGATTTGTGATTTTCTCTTCTTGGTTGACTCATTCACTGAACAAATATTTATTGAGCACCTACATGTACCGGCTTCTGCTAGAGGTAAGATCACAGTGACAAAAGCCAGACATGACCCTGACCTTCACAGAGCACGGAGACTAACGGCAAAGACAGGTGCTAAACAGATAAATACAGACACAGCTATAAAATCACGAAAGTGATGAAAGCCAGGGAGAAGAAATGCATGGAGCTAAGAAACACCAATGGTTGGTCTGAACCTTCTCAGATCAAGGAAGGCCTCATTGCCATGCCAGCTAAGCACCCGCCTAGTTGAATTGCAGGGATCCAACTCTCCCACTCACTAGGGCAAGAGCCTCTTGGGTGAAGGGTTTTCGACTTCTCGCACCTACTCTGATTTCTTGCTGAGTGTCTGGCACACAGCCAGTGCTCAATAAATTTGTTGTACAAATTTATATTTAAAAGTCTACAATTTGAAGTGCAGAAGAGATTGCCATCCTACTCTGACTGCAAATTATAACCACTTTAAAAAAAGATACATACAAGGAAAGAGGAAGAAAAACTTGCACAAAATTAGTTTGTGACCTGAAATATTTCTACTTATGAATATTTCTGGCTGACAACTTAGCATTTTCTTCCGGTAGTTGTCACAGAATTCTTGGGATGTTTGCAGAATTAATGGAATGCTCACAGAAGTCAGATTTTTTTCCCTCAAAGCCCACAGTATAGCCATAGCTATAAAATGTTTTTTTTTTAATCACATAAAATAGTTACATGATACATGGGAGAGTCACATAACTTATGGAATCTTCAGATCCTTCAAGATTCAAGTACTTGTGACTTATGAAACTTGGAATTTTTTTCTCTAGTTGTTGAGATTCTTGCCAATTGGGTCACACAATTTCACCAGTAGGGGGTACCAGAAGCTGGTAAAAAGAGAGCACTCATAAGCCTATCTATTCCTCTGCAGGGACATTTCTAGAGCCGAAGAACATTTTAAGACATAGCAATCCGAAGTTTACTGTTTCTGACAGGCAGGGACAATGTGATGTGACCATAGCTCTTGGCATTCTTTCTTCTAACAGATCACTCTGAGGTCTTTCTGACCTTTGCTTGTTAGCTGAGTGAGGGTAGGTGGCAGGGGATGTGCCCATGATGGACCGTGAGTCCTATGATTTATTCTGAGCACCACTCTTTATAAGGGGTAGTGGCAGGTGGAATGACTCAAGGGAGAGGAATGCGGGGCTGTGAAGGGTTCTGAAATCATGCTCTGAGAGAAAAAATGTCTGAAACAATGGGGATTATTTTTCAAGGAGAAGGAATATTCAGGAATGCCCTCTTCACACATCTGTCTGGCTCTGTTGTGGCCCCAGGGGCAGAATTAGAACCAGGTTGGCTTGAAACAAGGAAGAAAGAACAAAGTACAATTGCTTGGGTCTCTTTTGGAAGCACCTAATGCCTGACTGTCCTTCCCATTTTTAATTCTTTGGTAACCTTCTCTACACCTTTTAAGTCCCAACTCAAATGTCCCCTACTCGTCTCCTTCCCAAAGTTAGTAGTTTCTTCCTCTTTGCACATTAATTTGTTGGAAAAATATTTAATAAGCCCTTACTTTGTGCCAGTGGCTGTTAGAAAGAGATCATTATGTAAAAAGCCAAGCATGACCCTTGCCCTGTTTGGGCTTTTGGAAGTAACACATAGCCCCTCATTGGCAAAGTTCCAGTAGAGACTGAGAAGCCACTTGGAATAGAGGTGGTAGGGAATTGACCATCTGGATCCTGAAAAACCCTTGAATCTTTTCTGGGCTGGGAACAGGAGGCTCCAGCCAAGTGGGGGGAGAGTGTTGGGGCCTCCACCTAGGATTTTTCCCTAAATGTGAAGAGCTATGCCCATGCTCCTGGGGAGGCATGGTTAAGGCACTCTTTCTTTTCCACATAGGGCTCATCCTCTGTTGGTATCTCTAGACAGTTTCCTGGGAAGCCACAAAGATTAGATAGAACACTGGAGCCAGAGAGAAATCCTCAGCCCATAGGAGGTAGACAAAGAAAATACAGAGCTGAGACTCTACTCCTATTAAAAGGCAGCACTGTACCCTTTGAAGCCAGTATGCTTCTGTGCTGACATAATCAGATCTCTAATTAAAGTGATGCATCAGAACTGTAAGGGAACGGTACCAGCCTCTCAATTTCTTCAAGAAGAAGCAGGCCTGGACAGGGGAGGGGCTTAGCCAAGGCACACAGCACAATGGCAGAAGCCACAGGACCCAAACCCTGCTTTCTACCTGCCAGTGCACCTGTTCCAACATTCCTCCACCTCTCTTTTCAGAATGAAATTAGAAGTGCAAATTCAGTCCATGGCACATATGATTTTAGTCCCTTATGAATGCAGCAAAACCTCATTAATCCAAACCTCACTAACTCAGAACTACTGTAACTGAGGCAGAGGCTGGGCTTTACCACATTAGAGTTGGTAGTATAAATGAGGATATGGGTATGTGCAGAATTCAAAGGAGAACACACCACTTTCTCTTACATCAGGAGGCAGAATGGCAAAGCAGTTAACACACTGGCTTTGGTGCCAGACAGCCTGGCATCAAAACCTGGCGCCATCTCAGACTAGCTGTGTGAGCTCTTACAAGTACTCATCCGTCGGCATGTCAGTTTCCTCCTGTCTGAAAAGTAGGTAACAGTAGTACTTTCCCAGAAAGTGGCTGCAAAATTAAATGGTATGTGGCTAGCAAAGCATTTTTCCCAGAGAATCGTACACAGTAAGCACTCAATACATGCTCTCTGGTAATCTTTTAAAGATAAGGAGTAGCCATGTTAATTTAAATGGCCTCATTGTTTATGAAACATGAATCCTTTAGAGCAGATGCTCTGAAGAATGCCTTTTCTCTAAAAACGTTCTTTGATGTATTCTAGAGCAGTGCTGCTCGACCTTGGCTGCACCAATCGTTTGGGGAGCTTCAAAAATTATTGGTGAGATTCTAGTTTAATTGGTCTGGGGTGCAGCCTGGGCGTGTGGGTTTTCAGAAGCTCTCCAGGTGATTATAAATGTGCCACCGAGCTTGAGCACCACTGATGTAGAACAGGGTTGTCTCTGGACCAGCAGCATCAGCTTCACCTGGGAACATAATTAGAAATGCAATTTCCCTGGCCCCACCCCTGACCTACTGAATCAGAAACTCTGGATGATTAATAATCTCTGCGGGCAGTTCTAACGCATGCTGGAGTTTAAAGACCCGGATGTTTGAGAACCCACTCCTTAGCTGGTCTGAATCAGTGAGGAGTCCCTATCATCCTTCACCTGTGGAAGTGGAGGAGCAGGAAGCAGGTGACTTGGCTGCCAGCCTCAGGAGTCCAAATATCTTCTTGTTACCAGAGACATGCCCTTTCCCCTTACTGGGTATTGATTTCTCTACAGGGGTAGTTGGCATCTTAGAACCAAGGCAATAACAGATGCTATTTAAATGACTGTTACTGGTTGCAGGGTGTCCCCCTAAAATATATGTTAAAGTCCTAACCTTTGGTATCTGTGAATGACCTTACTTGGAAATGAGGTCTTTAAAGATGTAATCAAGTTAAGATGAAGTCATCAGAGTGGGCTCTACTCCAACTGGTCTGGTATCCTTATAAGAAAAGGGAAATTTGGATGGAGACACACAGGGAGAAGGCATGTGATGACAGAGGCAGAGAACGGAGTGAGGCAACTAGAAGCCAAGGATTGCCAGCAGCCACCAGAAACTTGGAAGAAGCAAGGAAGGATTCTACCCAGAGTTCCAGAGGGAGAATGACCCTGTGACATATGGATTTCAGACTTCTACCCTTTGGAACTGTGAGAGACTAAGTCCGTTTGTTTTCTTTTTTTCCCCCCAGCCATCCAGTTGGTGGTATTTTGTTATGGAGCTCTAGGAAATGAATACAAGATCCATGAAATAGTAAATCCCAAATCCATTTCATTTATTTAATAAACATGTAAACAGCACTTATGCCATGCTAGGCACTATTAAGGCTATTACAAACACAATGTGTTAGCTCCTTTAATTCTCCTAAATACTGTAGGAGATTGGTAAACACATCCCCATTTCACAGATGAGAAGGAGAGGCAGAGAGAGTGGAAGAAATTCATGGAAAGTCACCCAGGCTTTAGGAGACAGAGCTGGGATTCAAACTCAGGCAGTCAGGCTTCTGAATGTTCTCTAAGATTCCTTGCTGTGTCATGCTTAGCCAAGGACCTATATGTATCCACCCTTGTCCCAAAGCTTTCTCAGCTGGGTCCCTTCCTTTCCAGGCAAACACGCACTCACATACATATGCACACACGTGCAGGCAGAAAGCTCACACATCTGCTCACATCCTGCAGGCAATGCACATTGGGTCAGCCCATTACTTCTGTTGGGTACCGATTCTAGAACATAGCTGGTGGGTCCTTCCTCCTCCACCCCCATCACCCTAGCCTGGGGCTTCTATGTGTTTCCACTGGAATGGCGAAGTTATAGAAATAACCGCAGCAGATGCCATCACAATTTGAAAGACTGAAGGATCCCAGCCACTGCCCGTCACCTCCATCTCTCTGCTGTCTTGCTCTCCATGTGTATGACTCTACCTGTCTGCCTCTGCTTCTCTCTTCCTTGTGGCTGCCCCTCTCCCTTTCTTGCCTAGGTGGCTCTCCTACGTATTATGCTCTTTTCACAAAGGACAGAGTCAGATTTAGTCTAACCATCGTCTAGCGGGCTGGCAGGGGAACCAGTGCAGAAGAAGGCCTAAGACAGATGCTAGGCCCTCCTCCTACTACCACATGGCCACACTATCTCTTGGACCCTGCAGCAGAACCCAGAGGGAACAGCATGGGCTCTGGAGCCAAGAGTGCCTTGGTTCAAGTCCCAGCTCCAGTATTTACTAGCTATGTGGCCTTGGACAGTTACTTAGCTTCTTTACAACTCAGTTTCCTTATCTTTAAAATAGGGGGTACTTAGAGTGAATGCTTATGACAACTGTTTGCAATAGCTACTAACTTACAAATACTAATGAACTTACGACAGGATGTGTCACCTACCAGATAAGCTCTGTGTTAAGTGTTTGTTACATAATAAACAATGAGAAGGGAGTAACTGCCTCATAGGAAAGTGAGGACAGAATCTTTGGCTGAGACAGTGCTGAGTTCCCGAAGAGCTTTCAGGCCACTGAGCTCTGAACCTCTGGGCAAAGCGAACAGCCCTCTGCTGTTGGTTCTGTGGAAATGGACTGTGGCTCCAGACTAACCTGATTCTAACAAGCTGCTGAATCCTACTTGCGTCTCCGCCTCTGAGACTATCAGACTCAGTTTCCTTCTCTGTAAAATGGTATTTGATAGGCCCTTGTTCAGAGAGTGACTACGATGATTAGAAATAGTAAGTGTACATTCCTGGCATGGTCTTTGGTACGTAACAAACACTCCACAAATGCCAGTTCTTTTTCTCTCCCTTCTTCACACTGGCAGTCCGCATGCGTTTCCCCTGCTTTATTTTTACCTTAATTTTGTGTTTGATCTTCTCCCCGAGATGAACACTCCAGGGAACCAAAATGACTACTTTTTCTCCCGGCACCCTGCCCTACTCCATTCATACCTTGCTTACACAACCACAAACCAAGCCAGACATTCGGGCAGATGTTTTGCTCCCGGTCCTGTTCTGACCCTCATTACAGGTTACAGAGTCTTGGATTCTCTGGGCTGGAATGGCCTTTGGGGCTCTCCAGACACTCTCCCACCATGGCTGGAAGGTCCCTTGCAACATCCCCCAACAAGTGGACATGCAGGTCCTGATTGTCAACTCCAGTCACAGGGACTCGTCATGTCTCCAGGCAGCCTCTTCCCAGAGAGGCAGGTCGCTAGATGGGGATGTTCTCCTCTGAGCTGAGGCTGAGCTGAACTATGTCTCCTGTCCATGCCCTCTTGGATGCCCTGGGTTGGCTGCCTGTTCTACCCAACCAGCCTATACATGGATGGATGGATGGATGACCACAAAGCCTTCAGACTTTACGAAACTCTTCTAAACCATCTCTCCTCCTTCCTGAGGCTCTGCAGCTATTCCTTCCCTAGTTCACTGAACCACCTTTTGTACTCCACATCCCTGTGCCCACACCTCTTCTCAGACCTTGACCCAGGGCCCTCTCTTTCTCCCCCTCCCCCCACCCCACTACAGGCCTTTGGCTCCCTCCAGAAACCACGATGGCCTGCTGGATGGCCAGCCCCCAGGGTCATCTCCCCTGCTAGACTGTGACCACACCAGCAGGGGCCATGCTGGCCTCGGGCGCTTCCCACTCCCCAGGGCCTCACGCAGTTGCTGGCATAAGCACCTGCTGAATTAACGTATAAGCAGATCACAAGCCCTTTAAGTTCCGTCTCGAGCACTATGTCTTCCAGGAGGCCTTTTCTGATCTCTCCCTGATGGGACATACTTTACCTACATTTCATCTCCTAGTCATCTTCCTGCTGTTCTCACCATCCTTCATTATAACGGCTTCCATAACATCCATTAGTTCACTTTTCCCTAGCACCTAGTTCAGCACTTGGCACAACGTTGTAAAAGCTTTAAAAATGTTTACTGACTAAATGAATGAATGAATGAGTAACACGTTTAATTCCTTTATTGTTGCTCTGTCCCATATTTGAGCATCCCCATGACTTAGACCTGACACTTTTAAACTATTTCTGCACCAAGTGTCTGTACTGGAACAGGTCCTTCTTATTATTCTACAGGAGGGGCCTTTCTCTACAGATGGTGCACGATGGAGATTCTCAAACCTGAGGGTGCGCCAGAATCACCTAGACAGCGTGTTGAAAACAGGGATGATTAGGCTCCACGCTCAGAGTTTTTGATTTGGTGAATCTGAGTTTAGGATCTGAGAATCTGCATTTCCAAGTTCCTAGGAGATGCTGGAACTATACTTGGAGAACTGGTCTATGGAATGTCATCTCCGGCCCCACTGTGGAGCACATACTACTTACCTGCTGTCTATTCTCCATCAGTCACCTCAAACCTTATTCCCATCCCCAATCCCAGCTCATTTCTCCTAGAACTGCCTGTGAGCACAATATACTCTTTACTCAAGCATTCCCATTTTCTTGGGGCTTTATCCTAATGAAATAATAATAAAAATCCATGTATTACGTGGACGACATTGGAAAACAGCTGTGTGTATGGCAGGGGTTCTTGATCTCAGCACGATTGACATGTGGGGCCGGAGAGTTCGTTGCCGCATGGGCTGTCCTGTGCGCGGCAGGATGTTTATCTGGTTCCGTGGCTTGTACCCACCACCTTCCAGGAATGCCTCTCGTTCCCAGGTGTGACAAATAAAAAAATGTCTTTAGGCACTGTCAAATGTCCCCAGGAGGGAGGCTGGGGAGGGCAGTACTGCCCCTGATCTACAACCACTGGTAAAGACAGGTGAATATAACAGTGTAACATGTAGGAAATACCAGCATGTGCTCAATACCTTGAAAACACTTGTAACCCTCACAGCAGCATGACAAGGGAGTGATTATTTCTTTTGTTTTATAGGTGAGGAGTCGGAGGCCCAGATGTTAATCCCAAACTCATAAAACAGGTAAAGGGACCGGGAGGGAATGGAGCCCCGATTCTTTAGCCTGCAGAGTCCTGTTCTCCCCGTTAGCCTGTTCTGCAGCTTCTCTTCAATTGCAAACCATCAGTCACAGCCTCATAAATGTCTACCAATAGGGGATTGCTTCAGTAAATGATGGTGCATCCCCCAGATGGAATATTATGCAGCTATTAAAATGACAGAGTGCCATTAAAAATGAAAACTATGTAACAACATTGAAGAATGCTAACTGGCTTACATTAAGTTCAAAAAAAAAAAAAAAAACAAAAAACAAAAAAAACCAAACCCAGAGAATGAAACTGTGTACCCTGTGATTACCACTGTGAGGAAGCGTGTCTATGCTAACGTGTTATATGGAGGGTATTAAGCATAATTTTCATTTCTTCTTTGATACCATTGTTATCAGAATGTCTTTGCGATCATTATTTTTAAGTAGCAGCAGGGTAATGAAATTCAGGATGCTAGGTTTTGTCATAGGTCTTCCTTGCACCTGAACTGGTGGAACTAAAGCTTCTCTAATCCTTTGAGTGTGGCAGGGGTTTGATACGCTATCACTTCTCCTCAGATAGCACAGTTGCATGTATGTTTCTGAGCCAGGACATCTCTCTTTGAACTGACCCGTTTCCCCTAAGCACAGCAAGCTGGAAGCACAGAGGAAAACACTGCTGAAGGCATCAGTGTGGATCACTCAGGGAGCCAGGGCTGTGAGAAGCACGCGATGTGTCTGTCAGAGGGTACCGTGCACTGCACTGGTTTCATGCATTATGCATCAAGAGTGGCCTGGCACCCTGGCCCGGCCGTGCGGGAGAAGGCTTGCATAAGGCACATCTGATGAACTGATTGGAATGTCAAAATGTCATTAAGGATAAATTAATGGATGTGTTACTTTGGCTGTAAGAGGCAGAGCCAGGAAGACAACAGGCTGCCAGCGGGCTGTTCCCTAGCCCAAGACAGACGGCGTTTGCAATGGAGATTCATGGTCTTTATGTAACGTGAGGTGCTTTGCAGGGAGAAGAACAAACAGAAATGCTCCAGCACTTAAGCACCGTAAAATCACAAGCATGAGATAAATTAATTAGCGTACACTAGGAAGGCGGCTGGTCTGTCTGCACTCCTGGGGAAAGCCAGAATGGATGGCACTGGGCTGGAGAGGATGGGTCTCAACACCAGACTCCTAAGGAAAGCAATTGAATTTAATGTGCAATCATAAACTGCAGCTGATGGAAAGATAAGTCTGGTCTGTGTTCATTTTTCCGTGGATGCCATTTCTGTCTACTCCTCCAAGCTCTTGGTGTCTGTGGGTCAAATGTCTTAGGTGACCAGGGAGACTGGCACCACCACCGCCACTTGCTTCTGATGCCATGGAGGAATCAGTACTTTGACACAGGGGAAACTCTCTGGGAAGCCTGACTTCCCTTGGGACAGCCTAGATAACGGTGGTCTGTTATTCTGTGATGGGAGGCTCACTACCCTACATTCAACCTAGTCTATTTTTGGACAAGCATTGTTAGAAAGGCCTTTCTTACTTAGGCTTCTCCAGCATCTTCCTCCTTGCAACATAACAACAACAACAACAACAACAACAACAACAACAACAACAAAGCAACAATGAGAGTAGCTAATGCTCACTGAGCATTTGCTAGGTGCCAGGAACTGTACTCTGGTAAAGTCAGCACCCTATCTTGGATCAATCATCCCCACTTTATAGTGTAGGAAACTGAAGAGCAGAGAGGGTGAGAGAGATACTCAAGAGCACACGGCTAGTGCATGGTAGAGCCAGGATCCAAACCCAGGTCTGCCTAAAACCAAGTCTTAACATCTTAACCATCACATAATTCTAACTGCCATAACCTCCACTCATGGAATAGAGCCTGGCTTTCAGAGCAACACAGAATGTGAGAAGGCAACACGGATGGAGCTAACATTTTGGGTATGTAGTGAGTACTTTGCTAAGTACTTGGCCTGGGTGAGCCTAATCAACCTTTTTTCTTTTCTTTTCTTTTTTTTTTTCAATATATGAAGTTTATTGTCAAATTGGTTTCCATACAACTTTTTTCTTTTGTTAATTTGAGAACAGTTGACACACAATGTTACTTTGGTTTCAGGTGTACAACACAGTGATTCAACTTCTCTATATATTATATACTATGCTCACCATAAGTGTAGCTACCATCTGTCACCATACGGCACTATTACAGTATCATTGACCATAATCTCTATTTTATTGTATTCCCGTGACTTATTCATTCCACAACTGGAAGCCTATATCTCCCACTCTCCACTCATTTTGTCCCTCCCTCCACTCCCTTCTCTCTAGTAGCCATTGGTTTATTCTCTGTATTTATAGGACTGATTATTCTTTTTGTTTATTAGTCTGTTTTGTTTTTTTTTTAAATCGACATGTGAGTGGAATCATATGGTATTTATCTTTCTCAGTCTGACTTACTTCACTTAGTGTAGTACTACTGTCTAGGTCTACCCATGTTGTTGCAAATGGCAAGATCTCATCCTTTTTTATGGCTGTGCAATGTTGCAGTGTGTCTGTGTGCACGCACACACACACACACGTTTGTCCTTTCTTATCCATTTGTTTTGTCTAATCCCTCTTTCACGCAATAGCCCTGTTTGCTTGAAATAAGTTACTATTTTATCCAACTGAGATCTTTTTGTCTTTGTTTTTTGTGTTACCAAGTGCAATAATTTTTAACATACGAGTTAGTTATATTTCCATATATGAACAATGAACAATTAGAATATGAAATTTAAAAAATGGTGCCATTTAAATAGCATGGAAAAATGAAACATTCAGGTATAAATCCACCAAAAGATGCAGGGATCCTGCATACTGAGAACAACACGTGGATGATAAAACAAATGAAAGTAGACCCATACAGACAGAGAGACAACCCCATATTCCTGGGCCAAAAGACTCAATACTGTTATGATGTTGATTTTCACCAAACTGATCTATAGATTCAACACAAGCCCAATCAAAACCAAACAAGATTTCTTTCAGGTATCAACATCTGATTCTAAAATGCCATCGTACACTTTTTTTTTAATTTTTATTTTTTAATTTATTTTTGAGACAGAGAGAGACAGAGCATGAACGGGGGAGGGGCAGAGAGAGAGGGAGACACAGAATCGGAAGCAGGCTCCAGGCTCTGAGCCATCAGCCCAGAGCCCGACGCGGGGCTCGAACTCATCGTACACTTATTTTTAAAGAAAGAAGGGGGGGAGGAAGCTTTCAAACCTTAACTGTCCAGAAAATGAAACCAGACACCTTTTGTCATGCTAAATATCATAATCATCTGGGTACATTTTTATATAATGTTATTCTTCTATGTCTGGCATAGCTGAATTTGAATAAAATCCTCTCCATAGCACAACCTTATTCGTAAGACATTATAAACAAAAACATGTTAAGAAACAAAAGTTTGTTCTAAAAAATTAAAAGTGGGACTCAAAAAGCCCATTTAAGAAATAACAAAAATCACCCCCGACCTTATCTTTCCTTTAATCTTTGTCCTTATTCCTCCAATTCAGATTATAAAATTTCTTACAGCTAGAAAAAGATGAATGACATTTTTCCTGTTTGAGTCTTGTCCCATTTAGACAGTGAGTGTACTTAATGGAATAAGGGGGTGGGAACAGGTGTTTTTCTTTTCTTTTCTCCAATTACAATTTGGAACAATGGTTATATACTTTCAGGCAGTGACCAACACTGGACTTAGCTCATGGCATACTCCACCTGATCTCAGAGGGCATAGTTCCTCCCAGTTCTGCTGCCCGCTCCCTGTCACAACCACCTCTCAATCCATCATGAGAACACAGTACCAGTCACTGGTAACTCTGTTCCATGGACTTCTTTCTTCAAGTAGCCTGTGACCCTGTTCAGTTGGGTGAGCCTTCATTTCCTGGCATTTAATGATGCTTCCTCACTGGAGTGCCTTGAAAGTTACAGGAGAGATCTGTATAAAAGTACTTTCTAAAGTGCAAAACACCAGTAGACATATAACATAAAATACAATAATAGCTGCAATGTACCAAGCACCAACCATGTACCAGATACAAAATTAGATGCTGTACACGTGTTGTATTATTTTATGTAATCCTTGGTAAATCCCCAAGACAACCCTCCAATTTTGGTATCACTGTCCTCCTTTGACAGATGAGGAAACACAGGCTCAGGTTAGCTTAGAAAGGGGCAGAGTCCAGGGTCACCTGGGTGGCTCAGTCAGTTGAGCGTCCGACTTCGACTCAGGTCATAATATAACAGTTCAGTTCCTGAGTTTGAGCCCCACACCAGGCTGGCCGCTGTCAGCACAGAGCCTGCACTGGATCCTATGACTCCCTCTCTCTCTCTCTGCCCCTCCCCCGCTCTCTCTCTAAAAAATAAATAAACATTTTTAAAAAAATGAAAGAAAGTGGCAAAGTGCAGGATTCAAACACGAATTCAGTCCATGCTCTTCTCTTTACAACACTGCTTCTAGGTACTGAGTATGGTTTTCCTCACCATTGAGAGCTAAGGCAAAAGCACTGTTTAATACCCTTAAAAGGTGAGAGATGAGATTATAAAAGTATAATTTATTGAGCAAATTGCTCCCAGCTTAGATTACTACACCTGCATAGTAATACAGTGGATGGATACACTTTGAGCCAGCCACTGATCTCCTGGAAAAACCTTACATCCCACATCTTCACAAGTTTTGCTGTAGAAAGCAAAGACAACACAAAAGAATAGAATGAGATCCCTTATTAAGTGTATCTGAATTTAGAGGTTTCGCTAGAAGTTCTCTCTTCATCAGATGTCCAAGTCATAAATGATGTGGGAAGGCAGAATAAAGTAAAATGCAGACTATCTTAGCTTTTCTTCATTTCTAAAAACGTTCATTGTCGCTAAGCTATTTTCCAAAACAAAACAAGCCTTCTTTAATCTTAAGGCTCGATTTGGTTTATAACCTTATTAAACCACATTTTCACTCGTTACAAAGTCAAGCCTCCCTCTAAAAACTGGGTCTTTTAATACTTCCACTTAAAAAAAACAAAAACAAAAACAAAAACTGTGTGGTTGCCATATACCCAACAATCCCCACCCTTTTAGAATGTTTTGCCCAGTGGTTCAAAGCCATTGGAATTAAAAACTGCTCTAGAAAGAAGCTCAAACAATGTTTATTCTGATAAAAATCAGATTTCACAAGCAGAAGTACTGGGCTCCTTGAGGTTTCACTGATGAAGAGAAGGCTCATGAACACCTATTTCCCAGGAGACAGATGATGGCTGAGGGGTCTTTACTCCTCACAGTGGTACCAACACCACTAAGAGGAATGATTGTTACGATAAATTAAACAATATTTTAAAATGTGCCTGGGTCATTTTTGCCATTTGTTAAATGGCGTCTACACATTCACGAATAGCATACAGATTGTCTACCTCAATATCTAAAGGAAGGAAACAGTGTTGGCAAATAGGGCTCTGTCTTCTTTGGACTCTGCCTTCCAAACTCGATTTCCATTAGCATAACCAAAGCTGTGTCTATTTGATGATACAGTGGGAACAAATTCCCAACTGAGGTTCTAGGTTAAGTGGCCAGAACAAGCCCTCGTGCTTATCTTCCAAATGATTATATTCCATGACCCTGGATTCTCAAGGTCTCTCAGTTGGATGGTTCTTAGCCATGGTTTCAGACTAGAGTAACCTGGTGAACTTTAAAATGTCTAGCCAACCCTTGAGACCAATGAAATCAGTTCTCCAGTCTTTATGAGTTGTGACTTATGGTACTCTCCCTACCTCGCTGCCCTCCTCAAACATACACTCTGAACTCTGTGGCCAGGAAGGAGGCGACATTCCTAATGTGGCAATGGGACTGTTCACAACAGAGTGGCCCTTCTGCATTCTGAGACCCTTTCCACTTTTAAGGCAGGTTTTGGTAGTGACAGACCTGTCACTCTCCAGCTCTTATTTTAGAAATAACCACGGGTAGACCTTCTAAAAACCCCAGCCTTTATTCTGACCACTGGTCTACAAAGTGTTCTTGTGTTGAAATGATTTTGTCCACCCTCGTGATGCTGGCCAGAATCATTAACTGACTCTGACCTCTCTCACCGATATCCGCATGGATAGACGCCAGGAGGAGGCATGTCTTATCCGATTACTCAGGGAGACATTTTGTGAGTTTAAGAACCACTATCTACAATAGACCCTCTTCATTCTATTGGGCAAATTCTTCTTCCATTTAACTTACATTTGGAAGTTACAACTTCTATCTTCCCCCAACCCCTGACACCACCCACCACGGCTATGTCCCAGCTCAGCTCTGCCATTTAATAAAAGACAACCATTCCCCTGGCACAGACATTATATCATTTAATTTCTTAAGATAACCTCATGAAGTGAGCACTAAAATTCCCATTATACAGATAAGAAACAAACTCAGAACGCTCAGGATTCACAGCTGCTAAGTAGTGGCACTGGGATTCACACTTTCTCCTTCCTCTTTTCTTTCCCTCTCTACTCTATTTCTTTGTTCCCAACTCATTTCCCAGCATGTAATCTATTTAGTTATACAATGTGTGCATGCGTGTGTGTGTGTGTGTGTGTGTGTGTGTGTATTTCTAGACAGTGAGGCCAAAGAGAAATGTGGGTATCATTTCTTTGGTGAGGCACCCTCTTAAGTTGGTCCAGGGGTGTCTTTCCTCAAAGCAGATTCAGTGACTTCTTCCCTCTGCCATGTCTTCATTCTCCTCTTCCAAGTATATATAACATTATTTTATAACTTTTTAATATGTGAAAGTTGCCTTTTAAGCTGTGAGCTTCCTGAAAGAAGAGTATTTCTTTCTAAATACTTAACACCTGGCTCGGTACTTAGCACAAAAGAACAACTGCTCAGTAAATGCTCATGAATGAAAGAATATGTCACAGAAACAGCAATGTAGGTGTTATTACCCCCATTTTACAGACAAGACACTGAAGGTGGGACTCAGTCAAGTTCCTGAAGGTGCAGAGCCAGGATGCTGGGGCTCTTTCCTGCACGGCATAGGCATCCATCCAGTAATACCTTGCTAAGTGCCTCCAAGCCCAACCAGACACCTAGGTATTAAGTGGGAAAGCACTTTGGAAGAGGTAAAGCTGTATATACAAATACGACGAAATCATTATCATCATTATCAACACTGCAGAGCTTAACTAAAGCACTTCCTTCCATTAAAAGCACTACACTGAAACATTTAGAAAGGCATTTTCCAGTTTGAGCCCCTCAGGATCCTATCTTTGCTACAGCCCTAGCTGAAAGCGTCGTTCCCACTCTGGGGATGCTTGCTAAAGGCAAGGGCTTTCAGAATTAAACCCATCCTGCCCTGGAGGGCCTTGAGGAGCATGGTGGTGGGCACTTCTGACCCTCGCTCTCTCCTCTGGCTGGTCCAGCAAAAGCTACAGTCACTTTTGTGATGCACAGTGAGCTCCCCCAGGCGAGAGCTATGCATGGTGATGCCCACAGCCCAAAGAAGAGCAAATGCCTGTGAATGAATGAGTGCCCAAGGATGAAGTTTTTAGAGTTTACTTATCATCAGCAGGCAACAAGTGGTGACCCCAATTAGTTGGTACACAGAGGGTCCACAGGCAATGATACGTGCACGTGCAGGGGAGGGGCATGCCACATACTCAAATCCACTTGTCTCCAGTGGACAAATGGAAGACAAGCCAATGGAAATGTGGCAGACTGTGTTCCTTGAGAATTGGACTCTGAGACAGAGACTGACAGGCAGGAGATGAACTAGGAGGCGCTTCTGGGGTCAACATCTATGGGAGGGAAAGGAAAAGACAGGTGAGGGAAGGGAAGGGAAAGAGTGGGTGGAAGGGGAACTTGGTGATGCATGGGAAATGAAGACTTAAGGCAACCCCACGGGAAGTTTTGAAGCTGGGGTGACTCTCACACCCCCGTATTGAATAGCTACTGGATGACCTTGGATGAAGCAGCTCTGAAGGAAAAATGATCCCAAAGGGGGCTGTCAACCAAGAGTTGTCTACCAGCAGTAATTCTGGTCACTAGGGGAGTAAGTCTTTCATTCTTTAAAAAACAATTTTTTTAATTAAAAATTGAAGTATATAGTATTATATTAGTTTCAGGTATACAACATAATAATTCAACAATTCTATACATTTCTCACTGTTCACCAAGATAAGTGTACTCTTAATCCCCTTTATCTATTTCATCCATCCCCACCACCACCTCGTCTCTGGTAACCAGTGGTTTGTTCTCTGTATTCAGGAAGTGTTTTTGTTGGTGGTCTCTTTTTTTCTGTTTTGTTTCTTAAGTTCCACATGAGTGAAATCATATGGTATTTGTCTTTCTTCAGATAATTTATTTCACTTAGCATTACACCTTCTAGATCTATCCATGTTGTTGCAAATGGCAAGATCTCATTCTTTTTTTATGGCTGAGTAATATTCCATTTTATATACATATATATTTTATACCCCCCCACACACACATACACTTCCACAACCTCTTTATCCATTTTTCCAAAGAAGACACACAGACACGTACAAAGATACTCCACATCATTCATCATCAGGGAAATGCAAATCAAACCCACAATAAGGTATCACTTTACACCTGTCAGAATAGCTAAAATCAAAAACACAAGAAACAACAAGTGTTGGTGAGGATGTGGAGAAAAAGGAACCCTCGTGTATTATTGGTGGCAATGCGAACTCGTACAGCCACTGTGGAAAACAGTATGAAGGTGCCTCAAAAAATAAAAAAATAGGACTACCCTCTGCTCTTATAATCACACTACGGGGTATCCACCCAAAGTCCTTCATTCGTGAAGGGAGCTGTGAGTAGCACATCATAACTTTCTCCATGAGAACTTCTCTTTCCAACCACATTTTGGTATGTCACTGCTTTCTGTCAGCAGTATTCCCCATACTCCTGTTTACCTGCTTTACAAAGTTCAAATGCATTTACAGAACAGAAGCAGAATCACAGGCAGACCTTTCCAAGCCTCAAGGCATCACTAAAACCTAGTTGGGTTTTAAAACTTAAAGTATAAACTTAAAACTGAAGTATGCACATCTTCTATCTTCTTTGGAGGAGAAATGCTCATTTGTATCTTCTCTGATTAAGTTGACAGAGCCTCTGACTTATAGATTTGCTCTGTTTGGTATTTATGACTGATGTGTTTAGACTCTAATTCAATAGAGTGAACAATAAAGCATCCATTCAGTTGTAATCCCTATCCAAATCTATCTGTGCACATGATCTAGCCCACTGCATTTATATCTATCTTGTTGTGGCAGTATTCATTAATTTTATGCATTTATAATTGTGAAATGCAAGTACAACATTTCTAAACCTAAAACCAATATAAAATTACAAAAATACGTCTGATCCGAAAGACACCCCCCCCCCATCACCATACGCCAAAAATGTATGAAGATGGGTACTATCTTCAGGAGAATGGAAAAGCATAATTCAATGGGAGAGAAAACAAAATGGGGGTAGCAACCTCACACATACACCCACCTGGGTGCACTCATTCAAGTAATTGACACAGTCTGATGATGTCTGATTTGTTCTGGGCTCCAAGTTAGTCATCAGGAAATGAAAGATGAGTAACACACAGTCCTTGTCAACAAGGAGACAGACGTGCAAATACACCACGGGCAGAATAACCTAAGAATTGTTCGTGAATGAGTGAGTCAGGGGACAAAGGAATGAAGGCTGGATGTAACAACAAAGATGAGGAGACGGATACGGTCTGCCTAAATACGAATGGCAATTTCCCCCTTCAGTTGGAATTTTCCAGGCACAGAGGGTGGCTAGGCATCCCAGGAAGAGGGCCAAGTGCAAAGGTGTGATATTGAGAAAGGGACAGTTGTATCGGGGTGATGTAAGGGTGTCAGGAGAAAAGCTGCTCTCAAAGTAGGCATGCAAAATAAGAACTTGAGGTGTGTGCTAAGATGCAGATTCCCAGGCTGCACTTTCAAAGGGACTGAGCTGCTCCCGGGGGCAGGGGGGTTGAGGGGGCAGGAATCAGTTCTCACCACAGTCCTCCCCTTGGCTGCACAGCAACATGGCTGCCATCTCTGCCTGGCCCTCATGGTGACACCTTCCCCTTCCGCTTGTCAACATGTCTGCTGTCAGCTTTTGGTAATTGATACTTATCTCTAAACGGTTTCCTTCAATTCCTATCTTTTCTTCATTTTTATTTGAAGTGGCTGATGAATTACATAAAAAGCTTTTTGAGTATCTCTTGATATAATCATTTTAAATTCCTCTTTACATGTACTGAGGCAACAATACTTGATTTGCAACAGCCTATGATGTGAAAAAGTGTATACACTGACCAACGGAGGTGATTTCTTACTTTGGTTGAAGATCTTCTACATAATAAGCATTTTATTATGTCCTTGAATCCTTGAAAGATCTCTGCGAGGTACCCATTTTTAGTCCCCACTTTACATCTTAGTCAACTGAGACCCAGAGGCTGCACAGGAGCAAAGGTTGCCTTAAAGATAGAGAAGCAAGGAAGGGAAAGGGTCTGGAGGTAGCTAAAAATCGTTGCAATTTCTTTTCTTTTTGAGAACAGACCATCTCCCTGTTGACTTCAGCTGTTATGGCTTTTAATATCACCTTGCTCTTCTCATTCACATGAGGAAAACCAGAAAGAACAAGAAACATTCTTAAGACACATTTGCCCCTTCCTGCCCATGATACCAAGTAATTGCAGTGAGAGTTCAGAGAAAAGCACCATTCCTGTGGGTGGAGAGAATCAGGGAAGACTTCCTGTAGGAAGCACTGTTAGATATGAACCTTGAAGGGTAGATGTAGGATTCAAATATGCTGGAATGGGGAAAGATGGGAAGGATATGGGAACTCAAGAGTTCCAGAGTCTCTGCAGACAAGGCCCAGCCCAGGTCACTGTTTTCTGTCTCCATGACACGTGTACAGGCATTTACCTAAGGCTAAGTGGAACAGTTAAGTGCTCTCTCTCTCTCTGCTGGAACAGTTGGTAAACAACTTAGTGCTTTTTCAAGAACTGCTACACTAAAATGTCTCTGTTTGAAACAATTACAGTGCCCATCACACACCTTGAGACAAATTAATCCGTGAACACATTCCAACTCTTAATATCCTTTTAAAAAGCAGACACTGAAGTGGTTGGGAGCTTCTTTACTATAGAGAAAAGCAAAAAGGCATTCTAGAGAGGCATTTCGGTTAGCTCCGAATGTAAGGAATCATAGCTGCTACTTTGTAGCAGCCACTCTACGTATACCCTCTCACCAGCCCTGGCAAAAACGCAAAAACCTGGGGAGTTAGCATTGTTATCACCACTTTGCAGATGAAGAAACTGAGGCTCAGAGTGGTTCCATGTATGTTCAAGGTCTGAACAGTCTGACATAGAATCGGGATCTAGGTCTGACAACAAAACTCACATTATCTCCCTATTTTTTAGCATGTGCTGGACAATGAAGGGCCCCATTGTAGACTCTTCTCTGTCCTTAGGTCTCAGTTCCTTTGGTCTACAGCTCTGTTTATCCTGGTCATTATTAGCACTCTGTTGGTCCCTCTTCACTCTAATCCCCTGGCTACTTCTGATCTGGCAGCCCAGTGCTCTCAGCTCTGACCAGCTGGCAAATACCCAGGATGGCAAAGACAGAAGTGCCTCAAGGGTGTCCTTGTCAGCCAGGAATAGCTACCACTTCTTGCCCCTAGCAAGGTACTGATGTCCATGAACAGAATTGAGGTTCTCCAGGCAGGTTGAAAGCACCCACTTGGGGTCTACACCTAAGAATGGAGTTCTGAATCTGGAAATCACGGGGGTCAGCATTTCCTTTTTGTTCCCTTTTCTCCACCTACATTCATCTCTCCATCCTACAGTCTCACAGAACCTGTCGTGCCTCCCCTCTGAGGCTGCTCCCTATCCCCACTTTGCCTCCAGACCTTCCCTTCCAGACATGCCCTCCCCCTAACCACCCACCCCCCCACCAGCATCTTCAGCCTCTTCCTCTGCACAGACTCCTCTACTTCGTTGTATATAAGTGCCCAGGACTTTCTCACCCTTCAAGTAGCCACTCTCATGTTTCTCCTCTGCTTTAGGGTCTGGTGGTTAAAAAGAAGTATCCTCCTCCTCATGGGCTCTAGGCTGGCTTTGTCCCTCAACCCACCCCATGACCTGCACAAATGACTGCTGATGCTCAGATGTCTGGGACACGCTCACGTTCTCCACTGCCATCTCTCTGCATCTCTACTGTCAAATCTTCCTTCTGCAACGGACTTGGTTCTTAAAGCTTTGCTCCTACCTCTCTGTCTGCCTTTCCAGTTCTCCTCCTCTGAATCTTCAACTACATTCAGTTCCCCAGCTGGCATGAGCTTCACACGCTAAGATCTGTAACTTAGGGGGCACCTGGGTGGCTCAGTCAGTCGAGTGTCTGACTGCACTCAGGTCATGATCTCACGGTTCATGATTTGAGCCCCACATCAGGCTCATTGCTGTCAGTGCAGAGCCCGCTTTGGGATCCTCTGTCCCCCTCTCTCTCTGCCACTCCCCTGCTTGTGTGCACTCTCTTGCTCTCTCTCTCTCTCAGAAATAAACATTAAATAAATCTGTGACTTAGAACTCTAAGTTTGCACAACTGCACAACTGTTTATCACTGCACCTCGAACTACAAGTACTTGCTAGTCTGTCTCCTATACTCTTACACTGTGCATCTTGGATTCTGCCACATTACCCAGCACAGTGCCTGGCATGAAGTGGGCATCCAAAGACAGTGCTATGCACACTGTCTAACAGACGGAGGAGGTGAGGTGCCCAGAGACAGGGATGGGTCATCGCATGCCTGTAACTACTGTGGAACACTGGTGCCAGAAGAACCTCTCGAAGGCCAGAGGAGCTCCCAGGGGCCACCACTACTTTCCTGACCCCTTATGGTTTCTGCAAAAGGAAATAAAGAAAACTAACATTTCATTAGTGCCAACTTTGTGCGAGGCACTTTATAAAATCCCTCATTCCCTGAGTTAGGCACTGTTACCCCCATTTTAGAGTTAAGAGAAATAAGGCTCAAGGAGTTCTGAGGATTTCCTCAAGGATTCAAAACTGGTGTGTGACAAAGATGTGGCTTGAACCCAGAGCTGCATGATTCCTGAAGCTCATTCTCTTCACCACAGCAACAACACCCCATATCATTTTAACCCTTGTGCCTTTGCAGATGCGGTTCCCTCTGTTTAGAATTCTTGTTTCTTCAGGAGTGGGCAAATCCATCCCTACAAACACTGGTAACTATCCCCTGCCCCATTAAAAAATTAGTCACCCGAGTAAATGCCTCTATAGGACAGTACATATAGGTGCGTCTCAGCCAACATTTCAAGCATTTCATTTTACACTAGTCCCCAGACAGGCTTGAACACTAGGAAGGTAGGGCTCAAAGTCCTGGCCATCTCTCCATCCACAGTGTCTGGAACATAATGAACATGTTCAACGCATATTTGCCAGATGAGTGAATGAACAAACAAAACAGGTTCTCCGGTACTTTCAGTGTTGATGGTGGGGTCCATCGGTTCCTATAGAACATGATGGTGGTGGCAACAGAATGTTATTTACTCAGTGCCTAGCCTGTTTACCTTAGACAGAAACACTGAGCAGAGGGGGTGGGAGAGCCTTTTGCTGGCAAAATCTGCGTCTGTGAAGGCTTCAGCAGATGGTCACTAACAGGCATGGCCTCTCTTGTAAGGCGGGGTATGCCGGGGTAGAGCTAGACATGGAATGATGGACAATACACTTTGCCAGAAGCCAGACATTCCGAGTTTTAATCCCACTGGATGTGTGATTTCACACACTTCTCTGGACCTCAATGTTCAAACACTGGAAATGCATATTAAGGATATGGGATTACTTCAGTGGTTTTCTTAACTTTTCATACCAAGGATCTATTCGTGTAGTTTTTCTTTCCCTTTACCTTCATGTTTTCAAAATGTCTGGTTTAATAATGAGAAAAATCATCATTTTTATTTAGAAAGTGCAAAAAAATTGACAGGCAACAGCCCAGACATAACTACCAACAAAATGCATTGATAACAGGAGATAACTATTGCCAAACACCAGACTGAGATAATTCCAGCCCAAAGACCTCGGATGTTTCTGTCACCTATGAAGCTGGTTCTAGGTAAAGTCCCATTTCCCTGTAGACTTGCTGAAATAGTGGAAACAGCCAATGAATTTCTCTCTAACCTTTGAGCCCCTGAAGGCGACACATTCCCCAAGTAGACATAAATGGGCTCTGAAGTTGCTGAGATCTGTGATTCTGTTTTATGTCTGCAAGTCCTGCAGGGGGATTAGGTTGACCTCTTCCTGAAATTTGGGGATTTCTAACTATAAAATGACACTGCCAAAGGAGAAACAGCCCTTCACAGCTCCAAACAAAGGCGGGGGGATGGGGAGGGAGGAGTCCAAGATGGAAGAAACATAACAGACATCAACAATGCAACAATGACAGTGCATTTTCAAATGGAAAACATCTATGGGAAATAAAAACTTTGGGGCTACAGATGACTTAGACAGAAGTGAGTATGAGAAACCAACAGACACTTGATTGGTGCAGGAAATGCATGCTACAAGTTCCCTTACAGGGCACGAAGCAAAGTTTCCCCGGGTCGATACTTACAAGTAATAGGAGTAGGAATAAGCATTTCTTCTATATATTGATGGGCAGTCAGATGAAGGAAATGTCCAAAAAAGGGGAAAAAGAAAAGACAAACAAACAAGAATTAGATTTATATGAAATCTTGATTCTTAGAAATGCACATAGTATTTCAGCATCCCAAAGTTCAAGGAGATGCAAGTTTCACTCCTAATCATCTTTGCTGAGAATCAAATACTTCCAGTGGTAGAAGGAATGAGAGAGACCTCTCTTATGATGGAGAAACTCACTACTCATGCAGAGAAAGCCACATCTAATGTTGGCTGTTTTGTTTATAAGTCCTTTTCTATAGTCAGTCAAAACTAGCCTCCTTGTAATTATGACTTTTTGGTCCTGGGTCATATTTCTGTGGCCTTATGGAACTACTCTACCACTCTTCACATGACAGTTCCCTTAAGATCTAAGGAAAGCCATAATGACTTTATGTTCTCTGTTTCAGGTCAAACTGCATCAGAACCTATTTAAATAAGTCAGGTAAGGTCTTGCCAAAAGCAAGGTAATCAGGTAGCAGCATTCAAGATGGCTCCCCCCCCCCAAAAAAAAGATGGCTCCCCAATGATCCACGCTTCCCAGTATGCATGCCCATGTGTAGTTCTTTCCCACACTGAAGCAGGAATGGCCCTATGTGACCAAAAGAATGTGGTAAGAATTACATTCTGGAACTTTCTAGGATAGATGAGGAAGAAGACTTGTAGCTCTGCCTGGGTATTTTGAACTCTGAGTTGGAACCCTGACTCTCCATGTAAGAAGTCTAAGTATCTTGAGGTAGCCATGATGAAAAGATCATGTGGAGAGACCCTAAAACTGTATGAAGAGAGATATCCAGCTAGCCCTCACCAGTTGGATTATGTCGATTGAGACCCTTGGTATCATGGAACAAAACAAGTCATTCCTTTTAAGCCTTAACCAGACCATAGGTTCATAAGAAATATAAGTCACTAAAATTCAGGTTTGTTACCTATCAGTAGATAACCGGAACAAAATTCAAACTTCATCATTAAAAAGCATTGGACGAAGAGAAAGGAATTCCAACTTTCAATCTAAATAGACTACAACCTTAAGAAATTCTCTGTGCCTTTATTTCCTTATCTGATCCTCAGATGAGCTGAACCAGACCATTAGTTTTAAAAACTGTGTGTGCAGGATCCTGGGGGCTCTGTACAGTAGCCTCATTGAAATGGGATAGGGGGAAACTGAGCAGGTAGGATTGCTTATCCATGAAAGCCAGCAAGCACTTCTTCTCCATTTTTACCTCTTTTATAAATTGGAGTTTCATTTAAAATGTCACATGACTAAGAATTCCACTCTCCAAAAGAATGTTTGAAAAATCACTACCTGCAATCTCTTTCTGATGTCCCTTCTAGCTCTTGGCTTCTGAATAATAAAAATCTCAAACAAGTCCACGATATTCCCTTTGTTATAACTTTTTGTATTTTGTAGGAAAATAAATAGGAATGCTTTTATCTTACAGACTTAGCCGCACTGACAATAACTGACACATTTGTGGATTGAGAAAAATTGCTGATAATTAAGGTCCCCAAATATCCATCTGAATAGGCAAGAAAAGTTCCCTTCCCTCTTGAGTTATTTGGTTAATTGCAAGTGTTATCCAGTTTGCTTGGCACAGGAAGATACAGTTTTATATCTGCAGGGTGGGAACATGTCCTCAGAGCCTCAAATTTCTCCCTCTCAAGTTCGAAGTGGCCAAAGCCTCTAAGCAGGGTGACTTCTAGGCAGGTGACCTCTAGGCTTTCTCTTATTTATCAGGAGAGCCCAACTCCAGCTACACAAGATAAGTGACTCTGAGAGCTAAGAAGTCATGGCAGAAAAGCAGCTCCATGCCTACTTGTGAAGCTGGGCTGGGGAAAATGAGCCACAGTGCAGCAAGATCTGTTCACTCATAAAACTGTTCAGTGTCTTGGGTCAGATGAACAGGGACCCTAGATGATGAAAGGGTTGAAGAATTCCCTGCCGTGACGGGTGGGAGTGGAAGAGCCCATGTAAGTCACCAAATCCCTCTCACCAACCATACAGGTTCATGCTGTAAGGAGATCATTCCTCTCCTTCATTGCTGGCTCTGTGGTCCCGTGACTGGAAATTTGATTCCTTGGGGAAGAAAGTGCAGGATCCATTTGATGAAGACTTCTAGACATGTATGTTCCCCATTCCGTCAAGAACAAGCAGGCTGAGAATCGAGAGCGCAGGGTTCTGATCCCAGAACTTTCACTTGCTCACTGTGACATTCTGGGCAATGTTCCTCCCCCTGGCCCTGTGTTTCCTGATCCATGTACCATGGTGAATGGCATGGATGACTGCCAGCCTAAACATCTCTGCAGAGTGGAAATGTGATGTCTTAGCATCCCAGCACCACCACTTGCTAACTGCATGTCTTTGATAAGTCACTATTTAGGTATCTCTGAGTCTCAGTTTTTCCATGTCAAAGTTGGGAGTGATAATTACCTATTCCCAAAAGTGGGCATTAATATTAGATTAATCTAAATCATATTCAGATTATATATGATATATAATATATAAAGTATTTTAAGTAAATTATATTAAGCTAAACACCTGACATTATGAGTGCTCAGTAAAGGGGAATTTATGCCCCCACCTTATCCACACATATAAGGTTTGCTGCTTCTCACTCCGGTAACCAGGAACAAAGTGTTCACCTCTTTAGGAATATTTAAAATAGTATTAAAAGAAGAGAAAATACTTACGTAGCACTTACTATGTGTCAGGCATTGTTCTAGGCTCTCATATATTAACTCATGTATTCCTCACAACCACCCTGACAGGTGGGTATTATTATCAGCCACAGATGAAGAAACTGAGGCAGAGAAGGTTAAGTAACATGCTTAAGATCTTGCAGCTAGTAACGGGACTTGATAGCAATGAGGCTCTAAAGCTGGACAACAACATGGGTCTAAGCCCACGTACTTGACCACCAGCCTATGCTGTCTATATGAAGGAAGAAACAGGTGTATGTTGAGCAGCACAGTGGGTCTGGCATTGATATGACACATGCCTTAAATCTTTTAATCCTCCCCATAACCCCATGGAGCAGGCATTATGTTTCTCATTTTTGGTTGAGGTATCTGAGGCTCTAAGGGGTCACTCCTCACTCATAGTGAGGATCCTACTGCTGTTGTGCAGTTTGGGGCCAATGGCAAGGCCTCCATCCTGAGCCAGATTTCCTCACCATCAGCAGCCCCAGGCTGTGCTCTTGGGCCCCAGGCTGCACTCAATATTCTGGACCTTCTGGGCTTCTCTGCTTCCAACCTTCAGGATTTACCTATAGTTGGGCCACCTCCTCAGGACAACACACTTCCCTATCTTCAAACCACCTCTTCAAAGTAGCTTTTCTGAGTTATCCTGGTTGTCATCAAAAGCCAGTGCTATCCCTGACCCAGCTTTAAGGCAACTCCAGATTAACAGCAACTGACAAACTTCTATTAATTATCTTTTCCCAATTACATTGCAAAGTCTTCCAGGGCAAGGATTATAGTTCTTTTCTGTGTGGCCAAAACACAGTATACATGTGTGTTTTCTCTGAGGCTTGAAGAAGTTTTACTGAAGGTCTAAATTCACAAGGATACAGTGATATTGTAAGTAACAGATTGCCTGAGACCAAAAATCCTGAGCAGGAAGACAGCTGTGCTTAGGAAAAAAAAACAAAAAACAAAAAACAAAAACAACTCCAAACTTAATAAATCACATATTACACAATCTTCTTTTCAGCTGGCTGACAAAACTGATGCGAGGCACAACTTTCCTTTGTTCCATACTAAACAGGACTGAGCTGTCCATTTAACCATCCATTTGATCATCTACCTATCCATCTAGCTCAT
Organism: Panthera uncia; assembly: GCF_023721935.1. NCBI lineage: Eukaryota > Metazoa > Chordata > Mammalia > Carnivora > Felidae > Panthera > Panthera uncia. Next base: position 17,726,657 of record NW_026057578.1, on the reverse strand, counting down.
AAACCTACCCATCCACCCTTCTACCTATCCATGTATCCATCTATGCATGCATCCAACCACCCATCCCTCCACCCGTCTAACCATCCATCCATCTACCCACTTAGCAATTTATCCATCCACTTATCCATCTAGCCCATAAACCCACACACTCATCTATTCATCCATCCACTCATCTTCCCTTTAATCCAACACTCCATCTATCATCTACTCGTCCATCTTTCCATCATCAACTCAGCAAAAACTTCTCAAGGGCCTACTACGTGTGCCTGTCCCTGCTAAGTACCACAGATAGAAAGACAAATGAGATCTTGATCCAGCCCAAATGTCTGATGAGAGAGCCAGATAAGGAGCTTATAAAACAAATAATAAGAGCTACCACTTAAACAGCAGGAGGTCACTTATGTGCCAGGTATTGATCTAGTACATTATGTGGACTATTTTATTTAATCCTCACTATGAAGCATTATTATCCTTGTTTTGAGGATGAGGAAAGTGAAGCTTAGACAACTTGCTCAAGTTTACATAGTTGAGTATGGGATGAGAATCCAAGCAGTCTGACTTTAGGAGCCTCCATTAATAACCACTAGGCTCTAGTGTCTTCTGGAGTGATAAATGGTATTGTGGCAACACAGGGAGCAGTGGGGCCATATTCAGGGGGAAAGGGTGGGGAGGGGGACAGATAAGGTGGCCTAGAGTCTATGATGCTTGAGTTATAAAGTCAAGGAGCATTTAGATGGAGTAGGAGGAAGGGTATTTCCAGGAAGATGGAACTGTTTATAGAATGGTTAGGTCAGTTAGCAAGGTGAGAATGTCAAAATGTTGGCAGGTCTTAGTTCCCAAAGAGCTTATGGAGCTCAGTCTCAACACCACTGGGCATAGGAAGTACCAGTGACCAAATATTTTTCTAGATGAATGATTCTGGCAGAAGTGTGAGAATAAAGTTGTAGGGGAGAGGGACTGGGGTCATGAATGCTGCTGCAGAGGTCAAAGCAAGAGATGTTGGGGGCCTATCTCGTAATGGCCATGGGGAAGGAGATGTGAAAGTGAAAGTAGGTGATTAAATGTGAGCATACTGAAGAGGACCTCCAAGTTTCTGGCCTGAGTGGCTACGTAGGGAGTGCAAACAGAAGGATTCACTTTTCAGTGGATGGAGCAAGGAGCTGTTTAGAATGGGGTGGACAAAACAGCATGACATCCTTAATTTGGGCTGTTTGCCCACTGCAACAAACCACTCAAAATCATGACTTACAGTTCAGCATCTCAGCAAGTCCTATTTTATATTTCATTCAGGCTAGACATTCAGGTGTTTAAGAGTGTCATATCCATTATCAGACGGGCCAAGTTTGAGACCCAGCTCTGCCACTTATGAGCTATGTGATTTGGGGCATTTTCCTTCAATTCCACATTTCAGCTTTGTGATCTGCAGCACACTATAATCTCACAGTGGCACAGTCTCTTTGGCTGACCCACAAGTTCCCTTTCCCTATTGACTCACTCTTTTTTTTCCCCCCTTGATAGACAGTGTGTTCCCTGAAGACTCAGATCATGCTATATCTTTCCTATGCTGCCCTTTTAGTCTTACACCCTCACCACAGGACTGGACTTATTCTTGGTGCTCCATGTTGATATTTAGGTCTATGTCCTGAGTGAAGCTTTCCTGCCCAAGGGATGGAGTGTTAATTCTGGGCCCCATCTGTTCTAATTTCACCAGACTCCTCCATTCAACATGTTTTTAGGGAATCCCCAGTATCCACATGGCACATTTGTGATAAGGATGAATCAGAATAGACAGCTGATGGTTTAGTAAAGAAGATAAGACATGAATACAAATGACAAATATAACAGGATACAATACGGATCCTCACAGAACGGATCCAGATGGTGAAGAGATTGTGTCTAGATTGGAGGTCAGGAAGGGTTTACTGGAGAAGGCAGCTTTTGAATTAGATCTTAAACAGGGGTAGAATGTGGTCACATGGAACTAAGGTACACAGGTATTGAACGAGGAGGAAGCTTCACAAGCAAGGGTATAACAGTAGAGTAAGACTTTAGGAAATGTTCCAGAGTTACTGTGAGCAGGGGGACAGCGCAGCTTGACAAAATTCTCCAGATGTCCTAAAGCATGTGCTTCTTTTCTCATCTCTACCCCAGGAACTATTGTTATAAGGCAGGAGAAGCCATCAAGGGATTTTAGACAGCAGGTTTGGGAGTACAAGTTTCCTTTCTGAAATGTTACTTTGGCTGCATTGTGGAGGATGGGTTGGAGGGGTGGGGCTGGGGAGGAGACTCATACAATAGAGCTATGGGGGCCTCCACCAGGGAAGGGGCAGTGCAGGGAGTGAGGAGAGGGTGTGACCAAGAGAAGGTAAAGATGTGGGTTCAGAAGTATCAGGGCGAAGCAACCCTATCAGTTTGGCTGATGGAGTGAGAGGGAGTGCCTGCCACTGAGATGGGGACACAGGACTGTGAGCAGGTCAGTGGACAGGTGATGATTTGGGCTTTGACCATGAAAACCTTGAGGGGTTTTCAAGGCAGATGTCCAGAGGCAGATGATACAGAGTGAGAAAAGGCTAAAGCAGAAGATCCTGCCCTCTCAGGTCATTTTCACCTTGACGCCAGCAAAATGACAACCACCACGTGGCTAAATTCACACTTGAAGACCTGTGTACATGGTACAGTGGCTACATGCAGGGGAGTATCAATGCATCTTTCTGGGGTTGGGGGCTTGTGGGAAGACTCATGTTAGAGGTATTAGTTGGGAGTCCTACTTGGAAGAACTTGGGGCTGAGGGTTAGAGAGTGACAGGAAACTTGTAGGTGAACACAAACACCTGACATTTGATTCAGGGACACAATATGCATTACAGCAGAGAGCAGTAGAAAATGACCCCTGAACCTGGGTTGCCGGCTTCCTATTTCAGGATTCACTGACTCTCTACCAGTCTGCGTGGACTAATAGAATAGAAGGTAACAGCATTCAGTTAACTCTCTGGAGTCACAGAGCCTGGTTTTGTATTTCAACTGTACCCAAAACCTTGGGCAACTTATAAACCTTTTTGAACTTCAGTTTCCTCTTCTCAAACAAACAAAGGTGTACCAATGTCCTATCCTACCATGATTATTTGTAGTATTAAAATCACAATATGGTGACAGTTTAAATGGAAAATAAACAAATTAGCTTAGATGATGTGTACTGATTGCAGTACTGCTCTTCGCATATTAGCATAGGAGCTGGCTTGGTACAGGTGATGGTCATGTGTGAGATGAATGTCTCTGTTAATACTGTGCATTATGACCACTTAGGCAGGGATAGGAAATAAAGCCTGTCCAGACCATTAGCTCATTTGATCTTCAGAACAACCCCATAGGATTAGCCACATCTCACAGGTGAGAAAGGAAAGGCTGAGCTTTGTTGCATCTCCAAGGCAAACAGCACATAAATGGGACCCAGTTTTTCTGCTTCCCAGTCCACAAAAACAAGATGTATGTACCCATGAGACTGGGAACTTCTGGGGCAGACTGAAGTCACAGAGAATCAAAGTACACCAAGAGATGCACATTTATCTCAAAGTAGACTCTCATATCTCAAACTCAAGATACTTCAAATTCATTCCTGGAAAAGTTACTATCTGGACAGACCTGGTTGGGAGAAAATTGAGGCTAGAGCAGAAAGAGCTGGGCAGGGGGAAGAGGAGGGGAGAAGGAAGTGGCTAGAACCATGTGTGGGAACTGACTTCAAAAACGTCTCCTAAAAGTTGCTCAGTTTCCATTTGAAAAGTAAAAAGGGAATGAAAAGTTAATAGAGGATCCAGACAAGGCTTGGGGAACAAATATACCAAAGAATCCTGCTTAACCTGGCTTCACTGTTTCCCCATGCAAAAGTAAATGGTTATGCCTTAAGCCTTGGAGGACCATGCTCAGACTTTAGGAAGTATGTCCCAAGGAATAAACTGGGACTATGGCAAGCTTGTGGGCATGAGCCCATATGAGCATATCCACTCAAACAAACATTAAAATGTAGAACTTCCCATATGTGAGTGGCTAATAAATACTTTCAAACATCAAGGTTAAGGCATTAAAGCTTGAGCTTGCCACCTTAATTTTCATTGAAAGCTCCCAGAGCCCTAAGGTAGTAAGCCAAGGGACCACAGGGGTGGCCTAGCAACCCTTTGGCTGCACATTTCTTTGGGAGAGGATGTCCAGCAATTCTTTTTTTATTGTTTATTATTATTATTTTTTTTTAAATTTTTTTTTTCAACATTTTTTATTTATTTTTGGGACAGAGAGAGACAGAGCATGAATGGGGGAGGGGCAGAGAGAGAGGGAGACACAGAATCGGAAACAGGCTCCAGGCTCCGAGCCATCAGCCCAGAGCCTGACGCGGGGCTCGAACTCACGGACCGCGAAATCGTGACCTGGCTGAAGTCGGACGCTTAACCGACTGCGCCACCCAGGCGCCCCTATTGTTTATTATTTTTGAGAGAGACACACACACACACACACACATACACAGACAGAGAGCAAGCAGGGAAGGGGAAGAAAGAGAGGAAGACACAGAATCAGAAGCAGGCTCCAGGCTCTGAGCTCTCAGGACAGAGCCCAACACAGGGTTCAAACACACAGACCGTGAGATCATGACCTGAGCTGTAGCTGGCCGCCCAACTGATGTCTAGCCCAGATGTCTAGCAATTCTAAAGGGAGGAGGCCAGGGAAGAAGATGACCAGGATTGTAGTAATGAGTCTCTATTTCAAAACTCAACAGGGTGGTCATGAAAAGGAGGTATGTTCTATTACCTAGGTGCATAAAGAAACCCATTCTAGACCATTCTGAGGTCCACATGTGATCAAGGGAACCAGGAGTAAAGGATGGAGCCAATCATCCAGCCAATATCCAATATCCTGGTAAGTAACTTGATATATCAGGGAGGGGCTTCAGGCTCCCTTCTTATAATGCTCATGTAAACCTTTATATCTCCATGTAGCCCTGATTCTGCATTGGTCTGCATTCAAAGAAATCCTCTCCAAACAGCCAAAGGTACTACAAAAAAGAAAAATACTTTAACTTGTATCTTTTGCAAACTGTAAGGGAATCCTGTTTGAATCATCCCCCAACAGGGGCTCCTGGGTGGCTCATTTGGTTGTGTGTGACTTCACTTAAGGTCATGATCTCATGGGTCCCTGAGTTTTAGCCCCCTGCATCAGGCTCTGTGCTGACAGCTCAGAGCCTGGAGCCCACTTTGGTTTCTGTGTCTCCCTCTCTCTCTGTACCTCCCCTGTTCTTACTTTGTCTCTCTCTCTCAAAAATAAATAGACGTTAAAAAAACTGAATCACCCCCCAACATTTCAGACCCCTTTCTGCAACCTTACATTTCTCAACATCCTCTCTATCCATTACAAAACAACCAAGCAACAAAACATCCCTCAGGCTATGTCTCTACCCCTCTATTGCCCACCCCCACCTTTGGAATGTAAATTGTTTAGCTGCTTTCATTAAGTCCTTCCATTGGTCCTCTGTATCTCTAGCCCATTCTCAGTTGGCTTTCTATTTCAGTATCACAAAAGAAAACACCTAAAAGCAAGAGAAAGACTCTCTTTAGGGAGTCACAAGGAAGCCCTAGAAGGCCAGTGATGATGAACTCTACAGAACAATCTAGGGACATCTCCTTTGTACTGAAACCTTTCGTCTGAAGCTTTGGGGAAGTTTTCAAGCCAGCTGAATCCCTTAGTAGCAGAGAAAACAGGAAACCACTACTCCCATGTCTGTAGAGGTGAGGAAGAAGACCCAGCTCAAATCAGTGGAGGGGACATAGCAGGCATTTGACTTCTGAGAGTTCCTGCAACCAGGAACGAACTCTAGGTCACACTGGGACACTGAAGAGATGCTGACACACCAGGGTCCTGAGTTGTGATGATCTGCCTATTATTTGGGGGTTTCTTTTTGTGTAATATCTCTTCTTTTTAGGTAGCTGTGGGCAGCATTCTGGCCAGCAGTAAGATAGTGACAGACTCAATTGAACAATGAAGTTTTCCCCATACTTCTACACAGGGCTGGAGTAAGAAGATCTAAGGGAGCTCACCAAATGCTCCACTGTCTTTTGGGGGCATCTCTAGACATCAGAAGACACTGTAGGTTAGAAAGTGTGTAGACCTACCTTTATGCTCTCTTTCTCCTCTCCTCTCCTTTCCTTGCCCTACACCTATCTGTAAATTATCACTATCAAGTAGGTCAGCAAAAGGTCTTTTCTCCAAAAGATACTGTATATGCAAACACTGATCAGCCTCCACCTCCACCCACCCCCCTCACTGCCAAAACATCTGTGTTTTGCTTCTCAGGACAAATGGTGGTCATGTAATGCCTATTGGTTGGGTCTGATGGACAGTTTTGATAGAGGTGAGAGATGATGAAGACACGCAGTAGAGGTTAAAGCCACACAAAGGGCTCTCTTTATACTTGTTCCCACCCTGGAAACAGAAAGCCCTTTCCTCCCTCCTGAGAAGTCACACATTGCAGAAATAGCTGTGGAGAAGGAAGTGAAATTTCTTCACAAGCTCACAGACGGTGGTGACGTGGGTTAAGCCAGGCTTTAGAAAGAGCAAAATTGGAAGAGCTTATCTGACTTACAAATCAGTGGCAAAGAATGAGAACATTTCAGGTCTATCAAAGAGGAATGAGATTCTATTAAATCAGTTACTTTTTCCAGGTAGACAATCCCCAGCTCACCTCTGCCTCTAATGCATCTGTGACTCTAAGAAACATGTCAGCAATCTTACATGTGCCCATCGCCCCCAGAGAAACCAGACTTCATGTTTGACTTCATCTAATAGCTGACTTGTCACTGATACCTGCAATATGGTCATACGGTTGATGATGATATGACAATGCAATGCTGTCCTCAATGCTTTGGGAGCTCTTGCTCCCCAATATTAATGTAGTACCTACCCTTCCCCCTCTCCAACCAGAAAATCAGTAGCTGGATAAGAACCTTAACTCTCCAGTTATTCTGCTGAGAGCCTGAGGAAAGGAGTGGTTCTGTTAGACAAAAGATGTCAAGAAAAGGACAAGGTCCTACCAGTAAGATATCCTGGCCAGAGGGAGGACTGGCTGATTCAGAACAGAGTCATGAAAGACACAGGGATATTCTGGAGCTGAAATGGCTAAGAGAAGGCTGACTGCCATGTACAGTGGGAACCCCAGTATTTCTGACTCACTGATAATTGGAAAAGGGGATTTTTAAAAAACTTTCCTTATATTCATGAGAGTCCTTAGATAGAAGCGGCACTTTGTCTTTAGGGCATTCTGTCCCTTTGTTTTCTGGTGAGACACAAATTTCACGAGCACTTTTCCTTCCACAGATGGAAGTAAGTCCCTGGTCCTTGTTACTGGGTTTGCTCTGAACTCTGTCAGTAACCAGACATCAGAGCTTCAGGCTGTGGCTTGTTTAATGATGTAAAAGTATCTTCAAGTTGGTGGCAGGGTGCACCGAAGCACATAATGTAATGTAGATAAAGGTTCTGTTTGCTTTGGCAGAGGAGGGGAGCAGGAAGGTGGAGACCAAGGTTGGGACCACGATGTTGAAATTGAGAAGACATGAGGGTGCATGGTAGACATGGATACATGGGGGCAGTCCAAGGGCTAAGGAGAGGTGGGCCCCAGGACTTCCGGTTTGGAGGAATAACAGTGCATCCTGGGACAGTGACAGCTGATATTCATCAGCTTTCCTGGATGAATGGTTCCTTTCCCTCTCTGCAATTCCCTTGCGTTAGCCTCAAGCCTTGCAAATGTCTGAAAACAGAAGATGTCAGTGTGTTGAATCTTGGAGATAAGGAGGAGCCTGTACCTGGCTTTCATGAGCCATGCAACATGTGATAACTGTGTTAGTGGACCAGAGACGCCCAGGAAGACATCCGTTCAGAAAGAACAAGTAGCAACAATCCAGCTGGGAAGGCCTTATGGGACATGGAGTAGGAAGGAATCTTCCCTTGGGACTATCACCCCATGGGAGGCTTTATCTCTGCCATGCAGGGGGCAGTGTAGGATGCTGCTGGCGGACCAAAGAGAAATCAGGGTGAGTGAAAGCAAAAAGAATAAAGCATTACTTTCCTGCATCTGTATTTCTGGGGCTCCCCAGTAACCTTGATGAGACATGATCAATCACAACAGAGCAGCTAACTCTGAGAAGATTCATGACATGGAACCCCATGGCACAACAGGGTGGCCCAGCCATAGGGATCGATGGTTCCCTAAGAAACTGACCATCTCAGGGCCACTTGCCAAGCAGGCAGCACACACCTTTCAGATGCCAACACAATGAGCCACAATTAGCTCAATTACTTCAGGACTTGAACACTCACAGAAGAAGGTGCTTGCTCCGAAGAGATCAGCAGAGCAAAGACCTGGCCACACGGCAGCATTGGGCCAGCTGGGGTCAGCAGAGTCTGCAGGGCAGCACCACTCACCTCCTTTTGATGGTGAGCATGACGCCCAGGAGAATGATGATGAACATGAGGAGGCCAGCGATCACACCGGCCATCTTCACGGTGTTGTCTACCTGCTTCTCTGGCTCCACGGTGTTAGAATTCTGAGTGGAGGCACCTTCAAGGGGAAAGAAGAAGAAAGATGTGGAAAAGGCTCACACATACGACCAGAAAACAATTATAATGACAACAGGTTCTACTTACTGAGCGCTGACTATGTGCCAGGCACTGTGCTAAGAGCATGACACATGTTGTCCCTTGTACCCTTTTTGAGGATCAATCCTTTGTGATATTGGATTATACCTCCCCCTTTTTTGAGGTGCAGAGAAATGAAGTGAAAGTCCCAAGTTTGCACAACTGCTGTGACAGGGAATCCCTATCCTCTGGTGAGGTCAAGTGGAGCATTTCATCCCTCACACTGATTTGTCCCTCGGATCAAACCATGGATCTATTTACAGTTTTATTCTTGGGTTCATGAAATCATCCCAAACCCAACTTTATTCTTTCTGGTAAATGGTGAAAACAAGAGCTTTGTGTTAAGGTAACATGATTGAAATCACTCAAATTTTAAAGGTAAAAGCATAAAGTTTTTGTTTTACCTTCTATGAAACAAACAGTGTGGCAGAAATTTGGTGCATTAAAGCTAATTTCCTGGGGTTCAGAAAACACTTCTATGTGACTAACTCCATTTCTGGAATTTAATGCCAATGTTATGTGCTCTGCCAGGTACAAACTCTCTGATTCGGTTCCAGGTAGCCAAAAAATACCTCAGCCTGGTCTCTTCAGGCAATGTACCGGGGATCAGAGGCCACTTCTCACTGTAGACACCTACAGGAACACTTCTGGAGAGTGGTCCACGGGTTACCAGCACCCTGAGTGAGTTTCTTCCTGCTGCCGTTCATATTCCCCAGCGCCACATTTGTGTGCAGCAGGTTAAGTCCAAAGACTCCTCTGCCTGGCACATCCCTACTTCCCAGTTTCTGCCACTTCAGCACCAGCTCATTCTTCATCACCATCTGCGTCTCCTCTGGTTGCCTGTGCCCCTGGGAGAGTGCCTCTCTCTCTACTAAATCCTAACTCTCTGTAACACTTTGGACATACCTCAATATACTGATATTATTAGCTATTTGTTTCTCCATCTGTCTCCTCCAGTGCTCTGCCAGCACCTTGGGGCGGGGGGGAGATTATGCCTCCTTTATCTTTGTTTCCTCATGGTAGTACCGAGCCTGGCTTGTACTAGGTGTTCTCTTAATGTTTGCGGTTGTTCGACGTTTAGCTGAAGGGAAGACACTGCTGCCCACACACATTGTTCTCATGGAACCAAACTGAATTTCTCCTTTTTCAGCCACGTGCTCACAGAACTCAGTTGAACTGAAGGAAAGCTAATGCCCATAAGCTACGATTCTGATTCCCCAAGCCCACTGATGTTTAAGAACAGCCCTTCAGCACAAGGATGCATCCCCTCTTCCTGTTTAAGAGTGTCAAGTGTTTCCCCCATCAGAGCACATTCCCCAAACTCTCTTGTAACTGGGACAAGTCTCCCCCGTGGGAACGGCAAGTCTTCAAGAACAGGGAATGTGGCTCTCAGCTCTCTAATGTCAGTGTCTCACACAGGCTGCCCTCCTCCTGTCGGCTTACACGTGACTGAAGGATATAAAGATGTTTGTTTGCTTCATTCATCTGCTACTGAGCACCCACGTACTGTGTGCCAAACAATGCTGTCTATGGGATGAGAGATCCTTCTCTTGGATGGACTTATGGGTCAGAGATTTTATTCAGTTCCCTTAATCAGCTAAAGGCAAGACCAGCTCATCAAATCCCAGGGCTGCCTGAGCAAGCTCTGCCTATCTCTGCCTCAGTGAGTTCATGGGGGAGTTAGCCAACCACCTCTTTGGCAGGGCTGGTCTCATATTCCAGAATGGGGGCTGGTTCCAAGGAACCATACATAGCCCCCATTTCCTAGTTTGGAGTCATGCTTTCTGAGATAAGGCTAGTCCACTGTGTACCAAACATAAAGGAAGCTGAACACCTCAGATGACAATTTCTTCAATTGTGTCAGTCTTTCTGTTTGGATTTGAAGGAAGGAAGTTGGCTCGGGAGCATTCACTGGCATAGCTGAACTTTATTTAGCGCCTGCTGTGAGATCCTATTCTAGAGACTGGGGCTACAAAGGCAAAAGAGCCCTGGAGAGGATGTTATTACCCTAGGAACACTGTTACTGGCTTGGCTTAAAGAGATTCATACTTCATTCCTTCAGTAAATGATCACAAGCACAGGCATTCAGTGACACAGTGGTGAGTGAAACAGGCACAGTCCCTGCCCTCGAGGAGCCTACTGTGAGTGATGGGTGGGACTCAGGAGACAGAATTAATGAACTGAGAATCAATAATAGTAAGCTTGCAAATCTGTTAACAATGAGAAAAGAGAGGCACATGGCACTCGGGAAGCACACAATAGGGAAGTGAATCATTCCTGGGAAGACATGGGCAGAGAACACAAGAGGAGCAAGTGGGAGCCGTGGAAGGAACAGCACTGGCTGAGGCTGTGTGATGGGGCAAGGAGACTGGTGCACTTGAGAAATGAAAGAAATAGAGAATAACGTGGGCAAGAAAGCAAGGAGCGCATGATGAGAGGGAAGCTGAAGAGGCAGCAGGGGCCCATCCACACAGGGCATCAGAAGCTACAATGAAAGCTTTTGTTCTTTACCCCATGAAATGCAGGGAGCCATTTAAGTGTTGTTCATGCAGCAATAATATGGTCAGATTTACTTTTCCGACTGATCATTCCAGCTTCAGTGTGGAGCCAAAGTGACTTGGAGAGACAAATTTTGAAACCATTGCAGGCATCCATGTGGGAGATGATAGCTGTGTGGATTTAGGAGATGGTGATGGCAATAAAAGAGATAATTACTGAAATGCATATAAATAAAACCTGCTGCTGGGATGGATGCAGAGAGTGAGGGGCAAAGAACTGTGGAGGATGACCACAACTTTTTGGTTTCATAACAAGGTGGGTGATGGTGCTGTTTATGAGCTCAAGAAACAATGGGCAAAGTATAGCTGTAGAGACAGAATGGGTGTGTTTGGGGCAATCTGAGCTGGAGATCTACTCTAGAAAAGGAGGCAGTTAAAAGTGCAGGTCTGGAGCTCTGGAAAGAAGTCTGAGCTGCAGGTAAAAATCTGTGATTTATGCATACAGATAGATGGTATCTGCAGCTCGGGGTTGATGGAGACACCCAGGGAAAGAATAAAGAGTAAAAGGAGAAGGAGGCTTAGAGAGAGAGTAGAGAGTCTACAGCACTTAGTGAGTGGGTAGACAATGATATGCCTGCATAGGAGGCAGAGGAGGAGTGGCCAGACAGTTAATAAAACAACCCAGGAGTGTAGAGTGCCCTAGAGCCAAGAGAAGAGTGTTTCAAGAAGGAAGGAATAATCAGCTGTGTCAAACACTGCTCCTAGGATAGAATCAAGCTCCATCCAAAGGAAAGTGAAGGTGTTGGATATGTGTTAGAAACCCTTTCCCAACTAAGTTCCAAGACGTCCCTAGATTTAAGTGGTGACCATGAACCAACAATGGAACATACTTGAACCAGGGAATCTATCTGGAAAGGCCAGCCAGTGGTTTAGACAGATTCAGTGAGCTCAGCCGACAGGCATCAGGGCTGAAATCACAAACTCTATACAGGAAGTGATGAGGAGGAGTTATACTTGGCTGGCCCAACCAGACTCCAGGTATAGGGACAAGAACAAGCCCTGGGACATGGCCAACCCAATGTCCACTTTAGCACCCTTTCAAGGGCATTTGCTTGCGTTACTGTGGAATTGTGCCTCTGTTGAAAAAGTAAGCATGCCAACAGCACTTAAAGGTGGGTGGTACAGGTACAGAGGAAATGTCTCTGGGACTGAAGGCCAGACAGCATTCCCATGTGGCTCCTTCATCTGAGAGGAAGAAAAGAGGGACAGAGACAGAGCATGGGCTAGCCCTGCGCCTGGTGCAGAGTCAGACGAATCTACATGAGGCCTTACATATAAGTTCTCAACAGAGCAGATGAGACCCTATGATAAGACTTATGGGGAAGCACATAAGGGTTGGCTCATGGGGGGGGTCTCCTAGCAATACGATGGGCTGTCTCAGGCAGGCACTGAGCTCATCATCAAACAGAAGCTCAATTACTACTACTTAAAAAAAATCAACTTAAGGGGCACCTGGGTGACTCAGTCGGTTAGGCATCTGACTCTTGATTTTGGCTCAGATCATAATCTCACACCTTTGTGAGATGAAGCCCCGCATCGGGCTTTGAGCAGACAGCATGGAGCTTGCTTGAGATTCTCTCTCTCCCCCTTTCTCTTTGCCCCTCCCCTGCACACACTCTCTCTCTCTAAATAAATAAATAAGTAAATAAATAAATAAAATGTTAGCTTAAATGTACTGATCTATTACTGGGTGCCAAGTAATGTGCCCAACACTTTTCATACATGAAGTCATTGAAACTTCTAAAAACTCAGGAGGTACTAGTTTTGTTTCCCCTTTTATATAGATTAAGAAACTTCACAGAAGGGTTAAATGACTTGTCCAAGGCCATATAACTAGTGAGTTTCAGAGATGGGACTTTGTGTACAGGGCTCACCCCCTTATCACTATAATGAACTGCCCTTGACAGAGGTGTAGTTAAGGACATGCCAGGACTGGGTCCACAAAGAAGTTTGGCCATCTGACTCATTGGCCAGAAATCCAGAGGAATTTTTCAGAGGAAGAACTGGAAGCAACATGGGAGGTGTGTTACTTTTGCTCTAAGCCACCCTTTTCATGAGAGTCAAACTTCATATTGTATCAGTCTCCCAGTCCCTTAAAAAGACCTCTTTCTGGCCTTGGGTACTTTCTATCCACTAAGCAGGGATAAGCCTGGTAACTGAGAGAAGGGGGAGGGACTTGGATGTGTCCTCTTCATCTCTGCCATCCACTGGGAGCAGCCTGAGAATAGTCCACGTAAATCAGAACCGGCAGCTATGCACCAGGTGGTAAATTTATCCAACTGGAGTAGCTTCAAGCCTCTACCTAAGTCCCTTGTGTGATGTAATCATCAAAAACAATCTTATGAACTCAGCCCGCACTGACAGGAAACTACTGTCTCTACATGAGGCTGCATGCCCAACTTTATACCTTAGCCAACCGGGCCCTCTGAGCTCTGAATACTCCCAAAGGCCAAACCTGTCCTCTCAAAGATGTTGCTGCTGCCCTCTGTCCTCTGTCCATGAAATCACTGATGTCTTAGAATCCAGATTCCTCCCAGCTTCAGCTCAGAGTTCACATCTGGCTTTCAGTGTACTACCTACTCACTGCTGCATATGGAAACCTGGTGCCCAAGGAATAGCTCTTGGTCTCTTGAAGTCTTCCCCTCTCCCTCAGTATTTCCTCCATACATAGAGTCCAGTCACCATGCTCCATCTCCCTACCATCTCCTCCCATGCTGCCAAACAACCATCCCAGTTTATATTCCCCAAGGATTCCTGATATCCACCAAGGGCAATTAGCTTTGCTTAACACTGTACTAGTCAGGTCACTCTGGTGAGGCTTATCCAGTTGTTGACTCTACCCTTGGAGAGGGGGCTCCAGGGTAAAGACAGGTCAAGAGCCTTGCCATTCAAAGTGTGATCCAAAGACCAGAAGCATCAGTATCACTTGGGAGCTTATTACAAATGCAGAATCTCAGGCCCCATTCCAGATGTAATCAATCAGCACCTGCATTTTAACAAGGTATGTAGGTTATTCAGTGCATACTAAAATCAGAGATCATTGACTTTGGAGGAACGGCAGTCAGAATAGGACTTCATGGCCTAGAGAGTGGAAGATTCACATGAGACTTAGCTCTTGCTTTCAAAAAGTTGAAAAGCCACTGTGGATGATGGAATAGATCGATCCCTTTAATTTTAAAAATTGGAGCTAATATCACTGGGTAGAGTGATGGGGGTAAATTAGGGGCCAACACAAAGAAAGGTTTTTATGTGGAATCACTATCCAGCTGAAGCTCAAGCCTGTGATACAGCACTATAATGTAGAGAGGAGCATAAAAGCAGTCATAGTTCCCCAGTCCTATTCCAGAGTTGGCCCTCCTTTGTATCTGCCTACTTTGTCTCTACGTGTTCTCACCTCCCGGGCTTCTGGAATGCTTAACCAAGCCTTCAACACTTCACTGTCATGGGACAGTGACCTTTTTTCTTTGCTTATTGACCCTGCTTCCCACCTCAAGTCGGCATCCTTTGATTCCAGTGATACCCATGTCCTGGGTGAGAGACATTCTCCCTGTCATCTTTAGAGACATGAAACTCCCATGGGGTCAACCCCCAAGTCCCCAAGTTACCCACAAAAGCAGGAGAGTGTGTCACCAACAATGAAAGACACTATCTGGAAACTTGGTATTCTCCCACCATGTAGAGGGCCTCTACAACCTCTTATAACCCTTCTGAGATTGAGATTCTATGGTTTTATGAGATCGGTCAAAAGCAATGGGTTTCAGATCAGAATACATGAATTTGCATCCAGATTCCATCCTGACTGGTTGTGTGACCTCGACCAAACCTGTTAACCACCATGTGATTTGATATCCTCATTTGTAAAATACGGAGTAAATGCCAAGTTCACAGGGATTTTCAAAGAATCAAATGTAATAACAGAGGTAAAAAAGTTTGACAAACTCTGAGGAACTGCTCACGCATGGGGCAAAATGATGGCATGGCCTTGGAACTAGTTCCAGTGTTGGTAGGCGGGCGTTTCTATGTCTATAAACTGTGGGTGCACTATGGGTACTGGGGTGACGCTTCCTTGCAACCTGCTGCCTGAGTTCATCTAATCCTTAGGATGAAGGGAGGCAGAGACCCCCAGAGTGATTCACTTAACTCTCCTCCTATAGGCAAGGCCCGTATCAGGCTTACATCTGGATGACTTAATGGCAGCAATAACAAAATGTGGCAACAAGGGATTAACGATTCATTCTCAAAGTGCTCTCACTGGCTACAGGCCCAATTCTATAGCTTTATTTCAGAGAACTTCCCTATAAAGATATGGAGCAAAAATAGAAGTCTCAGATAAAGAACGTCTAATTGCAATTGACAAAACCAAGTAAATCCCAGTGGATGCATAACCCATGCTGGTGATCATTGCTGATGGTAAAGAAAGGAAGTTGGCTCTCGGGAACACAATTCCTAATAGCCGCAGTCTTTAAAATACACAGTCGCCTCCTAGCTATCTAAGGGCATATTATCCCCAAATCTTACTGTGCTGGCAGTTCACCCCTGTCTACTTAATGACTTCTCTTGTTGGAGAGTTTTTCTGTCTTTACTCTGGCTTTGCACGCATCTGGCACCCAGGAGAGAAAACCTTTCAAACTCTGACTCTGAGCTGCTACCTCAATGCCAGTGAAGGTTTTAAGGATTGCAGACATCTCTGATTATGGGGGGTTTGCCAAGAGGAGGCAACATGGAAAAGGTGAGAAAGCTGGGCAACTTTCTGGCTCTTCTAAAGTCAGGTATGTACCATATCCCTTCTTGATTTTGCTGGAAGCGAATTCTCAGAATGGTAGGCTATTTTTAAGATGGAATTTAAGTCCAAGATAGGAAAAAAGTTGGTAGGAAAGCATCTGGATACTTCATTAGATTCAAGCCTCCAGACTTTACAAATTGCATCCCAAGGCATTGAGAGCATTTGTAATTGTGATCATGAACTACTTTGGCAGTCTTTGAGGATTGAAATTGTAGCAAACAGGAGGGGTGCGAGAAGCCTGGGGAGAAACAAATGCTGTTGTTGACTTTTTTTTTAATGGGAAAATGTGGATTCCAGATATTTCACAAGAGTAAAGTGTGATGTTGATACAGGAAAAAAAACACACAGACTGGATGATTAAATCACATTTTTTCCCTTACCATTTACTACAGGAAGGAAGAATCACTAGAAATCAGCACAGGCTCTGCATCCACCAGTATCCAACCAGGAAAAGGGAAACGACTCCAAACATTTAAAATGGAACATATTTACTAGAGAATTGACACACGGGGATCAGGAGAAGATGGTGAGGCAACTGAGACAATAGCAACACCAGGAGTCATTACCCAACCTAGACCGGAGACAAAAGGAGGTGGTGGTATCATCAGAGCCCAGAGGTCGGGGTCACCCAAAAGAAGTTAGGATTCTGGAAGATCGCCAGAAGTGGAGTCATGGAGGGGACATGGTCACCGCCAAAGAAGGCGCCTGAAGCCAAGAGGGAAAGGCTTCTCCTTCCTCTTCCTGTGTAATTAATGTCTCTTTACTGGCCAAACCCAGATACCAGTTGACATGCGGCCCAGGAAACACAGCCTGCAGGGGTCACCTGTACATCCCAGGCAGCAAGGGAAGAACAAAGGAGAGATGTGAGGCCAAATAGGCCAAGGGCCACCAAGGGCTTCCTATGAACAAGTGATGATATTCATCACCACTTTGGAGAGGTGTCTGGGCTTATAATCCAGGAGGAATGCCCAGGACCATGTGTTAATTTCAGCAAAATCAAGGCCAAGTTAGAGAAATTGTGGCTGGCTTTCGGGACAGCTAGGTGTTAAACTAGGTTGCTCAGCAGGTACTGCTTACTGGTATTTTGATCTAGAATCTTATCTTGATCAGCCAGATTAAGACGCCTTTGTATATATGCCCGTCCCTGCTGAGTTTGCCACCTGCTGTATCATGCAGCTCCATTTTATACCAGCTTTTCTTGAAATTATCTCCCCTCATGCCCTCTTGCCAACATATCATATTCTAATATGGAAGGGATTGATGAACATGTCATGTGAATCTTGTTATACGGGTCAAATTATACAGACTTTGCTCAAATGATATTTAAACCTGACCTTTTTAACTTAAGTTCACTCATCCTTTTCACTTTCCTTGTATATCAACCACCATCTCTAAGCCCTTAACACACTGAGTTCAGTTTTATTATTAATCTCTGGGCTTTCCCTATAATTCCTTTCTTGATATTTAGCCACCACAGCATCCCATATAATTATACAGGGAGACAAGCCTAGATCAAGTTTAAGTAACTGTTGTCTACTTTATTCCTAATATTCTTTCTCTGGTCTCAAGATAATAATTTTTAAAAATTTCTGACTACCTTCCCCACACCTGGGAACGGTGCCTCCCTCACTAGGTCTGGTTGATAATGGAGCACTTGAGAAGGATTATTCCATCATTCTTCTAAGTGACATCACCTAGGATGTTTCTCAAGTAATAAATAAATTGCTTCAATTCATCATATGACAGTAATTGCTTTTAGCCAAGATTTAACTCTGAGTCAATGTCAAGGAGCTGGAAAACACTACAGAGACACGGGTTTTTCAAAGATAGCTTTAGCCTTGTTGGGGAAAACCATTTAATAAGTACTGAGTTAAGTGTAAAGAAGATACAGATTTCTAATATCCCAGCCTCCCTCAATATCACCCAGCTGGTTCTAAGAGGTTGGAATTGACTTCATCACAGCCTATACAACTAAAACTGCTAAATATTGCTGACAGAGGTTGCCCTCTTTTGCAGCTTTAAATGGAGGTTAGCACCTCGTGAGATGGGAATAGCTTTAATTGATTGTTTGAAAGCACCCTGGCCACTCAAATAAATTGTTCCTCAAATGCTGATTCTGCTTGGTCCTATGCATCTCCTGAATCTCTTTCTGGGTGGACCTTGCTTTACACAGCAAATGCTCTGTGTAGGTCAAATTCCAATTCAGTCATGTTGCATACAGTAGAAAAGCTGGCTATGTAAAACCCTTATGGTTAATGTCTTCTGGGTGCAGGAAAATTGGTCTTCTGAATTTTTTTTTTATGTGTTCAGAATTCTGCATTATAGACTTATTTAAGAGGAGTCATGCCTGATTGATGCCAGACATTGTCATTATTGACACATCCCTTGTAAGGTATCTGCGTTCCAGGGCTTCACCACTGGTGAGCTGAGAATCCCTTCATACTTCCCTATACTCTCAACTGTTGCTTCGTGTGCCCAGAAGCCCACAGTGTGAGTGCCAAGACCCTAGCCCATGACCAGAGAAGGGCCACAAGCAATGGCTAGAGCTGGGTGCACTCTGTAGACTGCTACAGTTAAGGTTAAAGACCAAGATGTGGCTGAGGTAGGCATCAAATCTAAAGGAGGCATCAGGAGCCAGCCTGTGTGGGGTTTAGGGCTCTGCCTGTACCTACCCACAGTGAGAGGTCAGCCCATGCCTAGAGTTCTGAAAGGACTTTGGCCAGCAGTGATACTTAGCCCATGGAATGGGACTGGATGGAGCCAAGTGACCTCCAAATGGACTAAACCCATTACCCTGATCTCATTAGCACCAACTCAACTCTTGGCCACAGAGAAAAAGTCCTGGACACTGCCTGATGAGTGGTGTTAGGATTATAATGCTGACAGTGAGGACAGCAAGGTGCTGGGCATGTGAGGTAATTAAGAGACAGTCCTGCTGTCTAGGAGCTCATTACCTGGCAGGAGAGAGAAGTCTCCACGCTGAAAATCAAAGCTATTACAGGTGTATACAGCAAAGGGCATGCATGACTGCTTAGCCAAAGCAAGATTACAAAGTTGGTTTTCACATGTCATCAGTGGTATGGGACATGTCATGGGCATCCCTGAGACCATCCAGTGGCCTCCTCTCTCCCTTCCCCACTCTGGTTCCCTACGGTCCAGACGAGGCTCGCCCTGCCAACAAGGAAGAAGATGCTGAGCCAGCTCAGTGCCAGCAGGACTGGCTCCCTGCTTGCAGAAATCTGTGCACTGAGCCTGAGCCCGAGCCTGGGGGGCTCAAAGCTGCTTAGCTGTGGCAGAGAGGAGCACCCACAGTTTGCACTGGGGATTAAGGGTTTAGTCTGAAGCACAGATGTAAGAGAGGAGAACACATACTCATTGGTGTGCCCTGTGGCCAAGTAGATGGTCCTGTTAGACTTTCCAGGCAGCCAGTGTGAGACAGTGCATGGTCACCCTGAATAGATCGTAGTTCTTCCTGTGGAGTTCAGGGAAATCTGGGGCAGCTGTGGAACAAGGGAAGCCTTCTCCAGAGCAGTCACTGTAGCGGTGGGCACAAAACCCACTGGGATGGTATACAGGCCAAACAAGGTCAGGACACAGAGAATAGGTTACCACGGCCTGAATGGTGAGGCAGAGGTCAAGGCCAGGGTGTGACCAGCAGCAAATGCTAGGACTATTCAAAAGCAGGAGGAAGAACCAAAAAGGAGAGGGTCAGAGCCACAGAGCAGAGGCTGGCTGTGAGCCAAACACAGAATACAGCCAACATGGAGGCCCCACAGGTTGGCCAAAGAAATTCTCTGGGATGGCAACTCTTGGCCCTGGTCTCATGGAGGTCTGTCCACTGTAAGGGAACAACCTTGAGGGTGGACTCCTGCCCGTTGCCCAGTGCTCTGGATTCCTGCGTTTCCAAGTGTATTAGTTCTATAGGGCTGTCATGAGAAGTTACCACAATTGGAGTGGCTTAAAGCAACAGAAATGTACTCTCTCACAGTTCTAGAGGGCAGAAGTCTAAAATCAAGATGTCCAGGCTGCCCCTGAGACTGGGTAGAATCCTCCCTTGCCTCCTCTGAACTGCAGGTTTGCTAGGCAATTTCCTCGGCAGCCCACTCCACCTCCGTCACCACAGCATCTTCCGTGTGGGTCTGTCTTCACATGATGTTTCCTTCTTGTAGGACATCAGTCTCATTGAATTAGAGCCTGCCCTCATGACCCATCTTAACTAAGTACATTTGTGAATACCCTCTGTCTGAATAAGATCACTTTCACAGGAACTGGGGTTAGGCCTTCCACATATCTTTTGGGGCAAGACATTGAATCCACCACACCAGGCTAAGCTCGGGCATGTTTTAAGCAGTCTGGGAATGGGCTGGGAATAGGAGGGACGTCTTAGCATTTAGCTGAGTAAAATGCAATCACTAATAGGGGTTAGGGCCAATCAGATATGGGAAGAGGATAGGACACCCCTGCTTGGTCATGGGCTGAGCAGCGCAGGAGGCTTCATGAAGGCCACTATGTCTGGCTTTATTTGTCTGAACAGCACAGCAGGGTGTGCTGGGTCAAGGTGTCCCCAAGGCTCTTACTCAGAAACAGAATTCAGTTCTTTCCAACTGACTCTGGCCAAGCTGATCTCTCACGGGATGATCACGTTACCTGACTCAAAGGGGGAGGAAGGGGTAGGAAACGCTAAGATCTGCCCAGCCTGGGTAGCTTTGCCCAGATCTTGCCTCTGGAACATGCTGCCTACAGCAAGCCTTAGAGCCTGGAAAGGAGGGGAGGCACGGAATGGAACAAGAAATCTATAGGAAGGATTAGTGGAAGCACGAGTGGGATCAGAGGGAACGACCGGTAAACACGCAGCACAGAATTCAGATTAGTGCAACGAAACTGAGCAAGGGTAATAAAACCAGCAGTGGGAACAGCATCGATTGTTGAGATTCCAGGCAAATCCACCATGAACATGTTTTCTTTCTTCTAGCCTTTGCCCCTTGGCTCTTGGAAGCAGAAACACTGAATCACTGTGTTCTGTACTAAAAGCTGATCTACCCTCCTCCCCAAAGGATGGATGGAAAGCAGCTCTGTGTTAGAGGCTAGGAGTGAGGTCCAGAGCATTTGCAGCCATGGCTGTTGCTTCCAGAGGCATGCTCAGAGGACTGAGATGTCTGTCCTAAGGTGCCTATGCATTCTGCCTCTAAGTCTGACCTCTCCTGGGTCAGCACCAGGTGAGCCCAAGACAGCCTATGCAGGGCTGAACCAGTAGATTTAGGGGACCTCTATCCAGAAACTCCAGAGAATCATCCTCTAGGAAGCTTGGCAGATGGGGCTGCACAGAGTTCAAATACTGGATAGAAAACCAGTGCTCAGTGACTCACAGTGAGCCTAACCAAATGGCAGACGGTGAGTCAGGTGAGGTGAGGCAGAGGGTGGGGTGGGGAGAGCACCCAATGCTTGGCACATGATCTATTACTGTCAATCATCCACTCAACCCATAAGTCTGCTCATGCATGGGGTCGTGTAAATGACCACTGTATGTGTCTGGGCACAGGCTAAGAGGTGACAGAAACCACACAGCTCCAAAAAAGTGTGCTTGGGGTGTGAATGTGGCCGTGTTGATGAGGCCCCCTCACTCGGGGCTGACTCAGGGGATCCTCTGTATACACTGGCCTGGCCAGTTGAGCATCGCCGCTCAGTGTAGCCCGAGACAGTGGGGGTCAGGGAAGGTTTCGTATAGACTTGATCGTAACGGGTGAGTAAGGTAGACAACAGAGGGAGAGCATCACAGCGAAGGGAGGGGCTGTGAGAAGGCAGGCCCTGCTGATGTAATCAGTGTGAACATGGCACAGGATGCCAAAGAGGGAAGGAAGTTGAAGAGTGAGGGTCTTTGATTCAGGCTAACTCTCCCAAAGCACAGGGGAGCCTGGTGGCATTTCAATCAGGAGCAGATTCTTATTGCTGGACCATCACTCAGGCTTCAGTGGAGCATACACTAAAAGGGCACCATTGTGACGACAGGAAGGTCAGCCTGGAAGCTGTGACACTAATCTGAGCAGAACTTAATGAGTCTTGGGAATGAGAAGCAGCAGCGAGAAAAGGAGGCATTCTGGAGGCTGTACTGGTCCCATGTGGTGACTAGCTGGTACCTAAGCTGGGAAGAAAGAGCAAGGATGGCCCTTGGATTCTGAATCTGAATTTAATGGCAGTTTGCACAGAAGCGTGGAGACAGGTTTCACTTTGGTCTAAGGAGAATGTCCTGAGAGAGAAAAAGATGTAGTGAAGGCCTCAGTCAGATATGCTCCTTGCTTAGATGCTTGTTTGCAGGCAGCAGAAACATTCACCTGCTATAGGAGAACACCCCACTGGAGAAGCAACATGCGAGAAAATGCCTTCCTCTCCTGTGTTAAGGTTACTGGTTCAGCAGGGAGATTGGTAACAGAAGCTGGCAGCTAGAGTGGTGGGCCCGTAGCCGTAGGTCCATCAGGCTTGTGAGCACCTACTGGAAGACTGCTGACAAAGATCGCATCTTGGATAGAGTACTGGGCTCCTGCCGTGCTCTGCTGCGTCAGCCTAGCCATGCCAGTAGCCAGATAGAAGAGCTGTGGCTGTCCGGATCCTGAATGTCACCCATCTCCCTGACCTCCAGTTTGGTCCCTGCTCCTCATCTGCAGACACAGCCCTGGCCTGAGCTTTGGGACCACCAAAGGCTTTGGTCAAGGGGGACCAGAGGACACCCAGGTCAAAGGCTCAGGGACCTCAGCATTGTGTCATCTCAGCTCTCTGTCTAACTCTTGCCTAGGTCCATCACAGCAGCTGGGGTTATCACGCTACTGTGTCCAGCCTCCCACCTTATATTCCAACTCCCTAATGAGCCCTTATTTGTAAATTCTGCTTGTCACTTTAGGCTGAGGCTCTCATGGGCTCTCACCTTTCACCCCCACCCTCCATGTTTCTCAGGAACCACAGATCTGGTCCAGCCACCTGCCTGAATCTCACCATTGGTGAGCTTGGCTGCTTCCTCTTATTTGGACCTCAATTTCCTCATCTGTAAAATGGGTTTATGATAATAATAAAAGCAACAGCACAAGTTTAAGCACTCAAAATGTATTATCTCATTTATTCCTCTTAACAATAGTTATTATTAGTATCCCCATTTTGCCTATAAGGAAATGGGACAATTGTAACCTCTCTGCAGCTCAAAGTCCCAGGGCTAGTCATTATGTGGTTCTGAAGCACAGTCCTGAGCCCCTTTGCTATGGTATTTCCTGGTTCTTGGCGCATAATCGGTATCCACTAATGTTGACCATGGGCACACAGCATGGTGGGTAAGAGTACAGACTCTCCAGAGAAATCTAAGTTCAGTTCCTGGCTTTATCATTTCTGAGCTGTGTGATTTTCAATCATCAGAGCCTCAGTTTCCTCACCTGTAAATGAGGATGCTAATAGCTCCCTATGGGGTAGAGTTGGTGGAAAGCTTAACTGCATTAATGATGTGAAGCCCTCTGCACATGCCACAGGATGAAGGAAGTCTGTAACACACCTGGCTTGTTTCACTGTTCTTTTCCTCATCTTGCTAGACATCCCTGAAGCCCCTGCCCACCCCCCGCCCCCCCCAAGAGCTGCTGCCTCTCTCCAGCCAACCTGGCAGGCTGTCTCAGCTGTGGGTCCACCAAGCACAGCCTGTCACTGTGGGTGCTTGGGTTCCAGCCTTTTCCAGAGCACTACATCTGGTCCTAATGCTTCCAGCTCCTGTTCTCATACCATCCCTCAATCCTTGCCAGGGGGCATAGCATCCCTGCGGGGGTCCCTGAGGCCCCAGGGTGTCCCAGTCTGCCTAAGCCACCAGGCACCGAGCGGAGCCCTCAGGAGGCTGCTGCGCTGCCTCCCCATCTGCTCTGGGCCCACACACTTTTGTCCCAAAGGCTCAAAGTCTACCTAGTCCAGAATTTATAAGCTGGCCCTGGGAAAGTGGCTTTAGAGGCAGTTGCAAAGCAATCTCAGAGAAGTGTTTTATGGCCTGAATCCTGTTACTGCGGCAAGGCTCTGATTTTAAAAACTGCCAGGAAAACAACAATAGAGGGTTTCAACATGAAGTGAACGGGAAAGAAAGGAACAATAGAGGGGAGGTGTATCTGACACCCCCTTAAGCAGGAGCCATGCTAGAAACGCATCCATTTTCTCTGATGACCGTCGCCACGAGTCCCAGGGGTGGGACTCTTCCACATCATTTCATGGATGAGGACCTGGGATCAGCAAGGCTGAATGATTTGCCCAAGTTCCCCCAGTTTTAAGGAACAGAATCTCCATATGAGGGCTTGTCTCAAAGCCCTTCTGCTTGTGACAGACTGACAGTGGGCACTGGGAAGAGCCAAGGTAGTGAATTGGAGTCTGACAGGGGTTCAGCTCAGGCAGACAGTTAGTGCATCACTCCAGCCTCCAAATGGACCCAGCGTTTCAGACTGGAGGCGTGGCTCAGTTACTGCAGGGGCAGAGAAGGGGCATTCTTTCTCTCATGGTGGACCTGCGACACCCCAAGTCCTTCAGGTGAAATGTGAGCTAGTCATCTGTCCACTGCAGCCTCAAGTCAACAACAGAAAGACATCCAACACTGGCCACAAGAGATTTTACCTTATTTTTTCAAGGCCAGCATCCCTGTTCTCTACCCTCAAACCCACTTGTGACAACCAAATGCATTTCCAGACATTGTCAAGTGTGTGTGTGTGTGTGTGTGTGTGTGTGTGTGTGTGTGTGTGAAATCTGAATCAAGTAATTGAACATTTCCTGAGCCACTACTCTGTGAATATACACTTCTGTTCTCTGACTAGGCACAAAGATGATCAAGACATTTTTTTACCTCTAGATCTGCACTGTCCAGAATGGTAGCCACTAAGCCACATGTAGTTACCAAGCATCTGAAATGTGGCTAGTGTGGCTGAGGAACTGAGGTTTTAAATTTATTTTATTACTTATTTTAACTAATTTAAATTTTAAAACTATACTAGTTTAAAATATGTTTACTTGTTAAACACGATGTTTATCTTTTTGGGGTTATATTTCATTTTAACTGTTTGAAATCTAGCATCTGAATTGAGAAGTGTTCTAAGTGTAAAATGTATACCAGATTTCAAAGACTTAGGGCAAAAAGAACATAAAATACCTTTCACTAGTAATTTTAAAATAATAACTGCATGTTAAAATGATGTTTTATATGCATTGGGTTAAATAATACCTAGTAACATTAATTTCATCTGTTATTTTTTTCTTTTTTAATGTGACTCTAAAAAAATGTAAAATTATAGGGGTGCCTCGGTTCAGGTCATGATCCCATGGTTTGTGAGTTCGAGCCCCATATCAGGCTCTCTGCTGTCAGCACAGAACCTACTTTGGATCCTCTGTCCCCGCCAACCCCCCCCCCCAACTGCCTCTCCCCTGCCCTTGCATGGGCTCGCTCTCTCTCTTTTTCTCTCTCTCAAAAATAAACACTTCTGTAAAAATGTAAAATTACAGACATGGTTCAAGTTCTATGTTTATTGAAAAGTGCAGCTCTGAAAGATTTCAAGAGGGGGAGCTACTGTCCCTCAGGGGACCTGGGGGACTGTCTGGAAATAGAGTTGGCTGTCATAATTGAGGGATGAAGTGCTACTGGCATCTAGTGGGTAGAAGCTGGAGGTGCCGCTGACCATCCTAACACGCACATGGTAGCCCCCCACCACAGAGAATTACCCATCCCCAAGTGTCCCTAGTGCCGAGGGTGACAAGCCCTGTCCCTGAACACAGATTCTCTGAAGGCGAGGTCAGGAAGTCAGAGACCTGAAGAGCTAGTCAGAGTTAGCTGAGCAAGGAAGTTAAGGCTATCATACTTCGCTCTCCCCATTAACTATGGCCGGGTGCACTGCTATCCCCACTTGTCCGGAAAAGAAGGGAGCCCAGAGAAAAGAAATCGCTTGCCCACCATCACCAGGCCAGAACTGGGGCAGAGCCGAGAGCTGAACACAGCCTCGACTCCAAATGCCAGCCTGTCCCTGACACACAACGTGGCTCCACAGTTCTCTGTGCTGCTGATCTGAAATGAGGCAGCCTGCGCTCACGGTCTGAACTCCTCGTCATTCACATCTGACAGTTATTATTTACACCAGCCCTTATTGCTACCAGGGGAAGAGCATTAACAAAAACACCCTTTGAAAGGGACCTTCTGCTCAAAGAGAAACACTCGCAGGCACCTCACCCATCAAATGAGGCCGAGAAACCAATGGAACACGATGAAATAAACCTGTCAGAGGAGGAACATTCAGACACCTCAGAGGCAAGAGGTAAGAACAAATGTGCCTGATACAGAATTGGCTCTGTTTAAAGAAAACATTATCAGACTGCTCGACTTGAATAGATCCCAGAGAACAATGGCCCAGTGGAAATGGAGCTCCCTCACCTGCTCTGGAGAAGCACGGTTCCTCAGTAAAGTGGGTATGGGCACGGGGGTGGAGTCACTGGCCCCCCACTCTGACCACACAGCCCTGGGGGTGAGGGTGAGGGTGAGGGTGAGGCTGGTGGGCCTATGATGGGGGGATAGTAGGAGACTGACATTTCCTGAAGGCCTACTATGTGCTGCTGTGGAGCAGGGCACTCTCCAGGGTCCCCTAATAGTCATCGGTAAAATGACTGTGAAGTGTGACAATTAGATTTGCCGGTGAAAAAAGCCTATGCAACTTGCTTAAAGTCACACAGGTAATGAGTGGCTAGGAGGACACTCCTGGGGCGTGGGCAGTGACACGCTGAGCTGTGGAGGTAGCTATGGAGGAAAGCTGGGCTGGGCTGTAGCGAATGCTACATGGAGGGTCTGCCCAGATCTCCTCTCCAGGGCTGGTGCACCTCATCTCTATCTGCGAAGCGTGCTGGCTGCTAAAGGCTCACAGATACCTCCTTCTCAGCAGAAGTGCCGTAAGGCGGAGGTGAGCTGCCTCTCCAGGAGGCTGTGTACTCGCACGGGAGCCCGTGGCCAATGGCTGGCTGACACAGTGGCACAACTGCTGGCCCCTGACTTCAAGGTGGGGGCAGCTCCCACACTCCAGAGGCCCCTGTGGGCTCAGGCTGACACAGGCCTCCACATCCTCCCTTAGTTTCTTCCCTGCCCTACCCTGTCTTCCTCACTTTCTTCTGAGAATACTCCTCCATGAATGATTTGCACAAGAATGCCTATCTCAGGCTCTGTGTCTAGAGAACCCAGAGACATTCATTAGCAGTGCTATTTCTTTTTTTTAATGTTTATTTATTTATCTTGAGAGAGAGTGCACGCGCGTGTGTTTGTGTGTGTGTGTGTGTGGAGAGAGAGAGAGAGAGAGAGAGAGAGAGGGAGGGAAGGAGGGAGAACATGAGTAGGGGAGGGGCAGAGAGAGAGAGAGGGAGAGAGAGAATCCTAAGCAGGCTCTGCATTGTCAGCACAAAGCCTGACATGGGGCTTGAACTGAGGAACCATGAGATCACGACCTAAGTCAAAATCAAGAGTTGGATGCTTAACCAACTGAGCCACCCAGGTGCCCCGGCAGTGATATTTCTGAATTTGGGAAAGGGGGTGGATAGTAGAGGATTGTGAGGTACTGGATGGCCAGACTCCTGTCATGACTGCCTGCCACACCCCCTTTCCCCCTATGACAAACTAGCCAGTCAGGGACCAGTAGAGAGGAGGCCATTGTCTGAGCAACAACTCTGAGAGAGGTGACAGTAAAAGATTTGAAATCGCCAATGACTGTAACGACAAGAATGAGCCCCTGAGGTAGAATCTCTAGGTCAGCAGCATCCCTTGTCTATCAGGCCCTGAAATGGGCATTAGCCTCTGACACAGATGGGCTCTGCAGCCCAGTCTCTGAAGAGCAATGGATGTTTATGCAACATTAGATCAAACTGCAGTGTATTCGATGGAAGGGGCTGGTATTTACTTCAAACATATACCTACTCTGGACTGGGCACTCCCATACCAGCCCTTCTTACACTCGTCATCTTGTATGGTTTTGGAGTACACCTCCAGAAGACGCTGCCTGTGCAGAGACTGCGAGAAAATGGCGCCCCCTAAGAGGTAACCATGATTACTCCTGCTTCACACATAGGAGAAGTTGAGATCATCACACTGAAAGGGGTTGTCCCAGGGGTGCCTGGGTGGCTCAGTCAGTTAAGCATCCAACTTTGGATCAGGTCATGATATCACGGTTTGTGGATTTGAGCCCTGCATTGGGTTCTACGCTGACAGCTCGGAGCTTGGAGCCTGGAGCCTGGAGCCTGGAGCCTGGAGCCTGGAGCCTGGAGCCTGGAGCCTGGACCCCACTTCAGATTCTGTGTCTCCCTCTCTCTCTGACCCTCCCCGACTTGTGTGTGTGCATGTGTGCTTGCTCGCTCTCTCTCTCTCTCAAAAATAAATAAATAAACGTTAAAAAAAATAAAGGGCCTGTCTGGGACAAATGGTAGGCTTGGGATCACAGCCTGATCTACTTACTTCCTAAGCACAGACGTAATAGGTCAACTTCTTCCCTAACCTCAGACCACAGCTAAGCTGTCACTTCCTGGGGCTTGCTTCCCTTTGCTCCAGGTATATGTGTTTGTCTATTTTGAACACCACATACCTCTCGTTTGTGGCACTACTCATGGTTACAGTTGTGCATTGATTTGTGTGGCTCTTTCCCTTCCCAGAAAGTCACAGGAACATGTCTTTTTTTCCTCATCATTGTATGCCTCAATGCCTGCAACAGCGCCTGGCACACAGCAGGTACTTAGTAGTAAGCATTAGAATGGATGAGTGGATAGATGCATGAATGAAAGGAGGGATGGAGAGTTGGGTGGATGGGTGAATGGGTGGGTGGCTGGAAGAATAGGTGGGCAGATGGATGGGTGGGGTGGAGGGACTGCCAGTTCCTCTCTGGGGCACCTGGCCTGGAGGATGCCCTGAGCATGGGCCACTCTCAATCCCTTCCCACCCGCCCAGGGCTCTGATGGTCACCTGTGGTGAGGAGGCAGAGTGGAGTCCCCGGGGTCACCTGGGCGCTGCCCATTGGTGCTGACCACAAGGAAGCCAGTCCCCAGGCAGCATGCAGAAGAGAAGGAGAGAAAGAAACACACATGAAAACGTGTGGCACGGTGAACAAAACCATAGTTCTTGTGGCTCTGAAGAGCTCACACTAAACAGCAAAAGAACATCGTGATCTAACACAACAAGGCCCGAAAAAGATTTTTAAAAATGAAACGAGAATAAGATTCAGCATTTATCAAGGCCCCACGACATGCCAGGTACCTCACACACAATGTTTCTGAGACTGAGAGCATCCCAGAAAGGTCAGTATTATTACAAATGAACGCATCATCTTTCCACTTGGTGTCTTCTCTCCCAGTCTCTGCTTTCTTAGTAAATGGTGGCCCCACCCACGTAGCACCTCGGTCTAGCAATCTGGGAGTCATCCTTTACCCCTCCTTTTTACTGACCTCCCACTTCTAATTACTCAGCATGCCTTAGTCATTATATTCCAGGAAGGTTCTGGAAGCCTCCTCCTCCTTCTCTCCAATTTCATTTCCTCTTGGTTGAAGCCACCCTCATATTTCACTGGGGATTACCTAAGCAGCCTCCTGTTGGTCTTCCTGTCTCTGGTCTTGCCCCCTATCAATCCACTCTCCACCCTTCAGCTGAAGGGCATGAGAAAGGTAAATGTCAAATCCCCTCCACCAGCTCGCAGACCCTCAATGACAGATCCTTGCCTGTTGGTCCACACTCTCTGCCCAAAGGGCAATGAAATCTTCTCTGTTATCAACAGCCCCCTACCTTCTTATCTGTAGGCCTTACCCAGCCTCATCACCTCGTGTGGAATGCACTCCCTTCCTGCCCCTTTACCTGGCTGGCAACTGTTCATCCTTCAGGAAATCAGTTTGGAATTCCTTTATTGGGAGTCTTGAGCATCTCACCATGTATGGAGAAGATGGCCTGCTCTGTTTTCCCATCACACCCTAGTCTTCCCTTTATACAGTGATAACCTTCCCGTGTTATTAATGGCTGACTTCTCCTTGGTTCTGTAAATTCCTTGAAGGTAGTCACAGCGTTCCATTTACTAGGCAATCTCATACCCGGCATGTAGTAGGTACTCTGTGAATATTTGTTGGATAAATAGACGAGTGAATACATGAACCAGAGAACTACTGTAACTTGCTCAAGATCACACAACTAGCAACTGGCAGATGCAGTATTCCAACCCTGGTTTGCATGACTAACACTCCTGCCCTCTGAAACCAACCACTTGTCTCTATAAAGAAAATGATACAAAAGGCAGTAAGGTGTCTTATGCTTGGTAAAAGGCTGCATGTTCCTCTACTGATTCATCAACAAAACTGTATAAAGCCTTTATGCAAATGGAGAGAGAGGTAGGGTGTTCCAGACCAACTGGTAAATAGGAAATACATAATTTCAAAAATTCACACAAATACCAAGCTTGATCGAGGTCACGAAATACTATAAAATGTAACTACCACTTAGTTGTCATCATAATATTCCTCCCTTTAAGGTATGAAGAACTGTGCCATTTTCAAAGCACATACTAAGTCAGAGGTCAGTAAACTATGGCTCATGGGTCAAATCCAGCTTCCCACGGTTCCCTGTGTGGCCATGTGCTAGGAATGGTTTTTATATTTTTAAATGGTTGGGGGACAAAGAAACAAAAAGAAGAGTAATACTTTATGGTGTACAAAAATTATACAAAATCTACATTTCAATGTCCAGAAATAAAGTTTTATTGGAACATAGTCACACTCTCATTTTATATTTATTTCTGTGCTGCAATGACAAAGCTACGTAGGTGTGACAGACACCACAGGCCTTGCAAAACTGAAAATACCTACTATCTGGCCCTTTACAGAAAGTCTGCCAACCCCTAGTCTAAGTGGCTATTTTTATTAATTTTCCCCCACCTTTGAGGTAGGCAGGATATGGCTTGCATGCATGTCAGAAAAAGAAACAGAAAGCTTGAGAAGACATGACTCAAATGTTCTCACTTGTCCCATTTCAGTGGCTTCTACCTGTTCTCCCATGCTCCCACCTTGTCTGTGCTCTGAAACCCCATCTCTGATCCATCTTCTAAGCTATAACTAGGGTGGACTTCGGACAAAGGCAGTTTGCTTAAGCACCTCCAAGGGCGCCCACAGTCTCAGGACTATGTCTCTATATATATATGTGTATATGTATATATACATATACATATATACATATACATACACACATATACATATATACATATATCTATATCTATATATAGATACATATAGATATATAGATATACATATCACATATATTATGGGGCTATGCTGAGTCCTTGGTGTCCTGGCCTTGCTTGCCATTTCAGCCTCCACCTCTGTTCACTCCTGCCCTCTGGTCACACTGGCATCTGTCTGTTTGCTTTGACCTATTCAAGTTCAGTGGCATGCTTTCTTGCCTCCAATGATCTGCACATGCTACTTCCTCAACTCAGAAGACCTCCCTGCCTTACTCTTCAGCCTTGTTCAATATGATAACCGTCACTCTTTTAAAACTTGTCTCAGTAACCACGTACCTGAGAATGCACACCCTAAAGTGATTTATGTTTCCCTTCTCTGCTCCCACAGTATCCTGGATTTACCTTCATCACAGCCCTTATCATGCTATATTGATATAATTTATCTTTTTGTTGTTCCACTAGCTACCCGTTGAGTGCTTATTATAAGCTTGGCATTGCACTAAGCACTTTATATGCATTAGCCCATTGAATTCTTACATTAGTCCCATAAAGTAAGTGGTGCTATTGTCATGGTTTTACAGATGGGGAAACCAAGACATAGAGCAGTTAAGTGCCTTTTCCAGCCTAGAATCAAAGACTGTCCAAATCCAAAGACAAATTTCTTAACCTCTATGGGACAGGAGGCCACTGTCAATACTAAGTTGCACTCAATATATATTTATGGAAAATTAAATGAAGAAATGAAATTCTGGTTTAGTATTTACCTACTAGCTGTGTCATTTGGAAAATTACACTTATGAGTTTCAATTCCCTACCCATAAAATGGGAATACTAATAAGTATCTCATGAAGTTCTTTTAAGGATTAAATAAATTAAAAAAAAACAGTTAAAGCCTTAGTTTGGTTGACAGGCCCAGAGGAGCCTCCCCACTCTACCACCTAGGGCTCCAACTCTGCTGGGTAGGAGTGCTTAGCTATGAAGGGCAGACACAGAAGTATAGCTGCATAGGTGTTGGGATGGGAAGACGTCTCTCTAGTGGGTACAGTAGCAGAAGACGAGCGATGGATCATGGGTCTCAGCAGGACACAAAGGGAAGTGGAAACAGGAAAAGAGCTCATACATATTGTGTAGAGATGACTAGCGTTTACTGGTGCCTGGTCTATCACTCCTTCTTAGTCACACAGAAGAATCCAAGCCTCATCAGAGCCATGTAAGCAGAAGTGACTAGAGTCATTTCCAAGTGAGGTATTCAAGATCCAGGTTACTATCCCCATACTTTCTCTTCCCTAATATGGCATCTTTTGAGGCCACATATATTCTAGATGGCATAACAACAAAGAAAACTTTCTGATATTAAGCCACTGATACTTGGGTATTAATTTGTTATTGCAGCTAAGCCTGACCTATCCTAACTAATCCGGCAGAAGAAAAGGTAGTAGTCCCTTGCTTTCTCTTCTGCCATCTGGTTCCCACATCATATGGATTTTCTGTTAGAGGATTCATGACCCTGCTCTCTCCATAGTTTCCAGCCCCCATTCATATATATTGATATTAATAAAAATATTAATAAAAATATTAATATTGTGCAAAGAAGAAGAAGATCAGAATTATAAGTGCCTCAGACTTCTTTTCTGATTTTTGACTTCTATTTCCTTCTCAAGCAAAGAATGGTGAATAGAAAGAGATGCTGATGGACTAAAGATGACACTAGAATAGATAACCTTGAAGGCAAACTAATTTCTTGGTTTATTAGCTTCAATATATTATACTAGTGTAAAAAGCTGAGGGCTCCTTGAGGCACCAGGTCTGCTACAGATCTCAGGACTTAGCCTGGACACTGCCAAAGAGAAACAAAAGACCCATCATGCTCTAAATATTCTATTATCGACTATTATTGGAATAGAGTCATGGGAAGGGGTTAACAAATAGGAGATAGGGGACTCTGACTCACAGAATCTCACCCCGTCTATGTCATTGACAAGATTCAAAATGGTGTCATGGGAATGCCATGAGCTTTGGAGTTAGAACTCAGCTGCAATTCTGTGGGACCTTGGGTTCTTTATTCAACCCTTCTGGGATTATACTGTTTCATTTCTTGAGTAAGGGTAATAATGATGATCACTATTTATTTAGTGTGTAATACATGCCAGGCTTTGATTCTATCATCTCATTATAAACTCATCTCAACATACACAGCCTTATGACTGGGACACAGCACCATAGTACCATGACTGGTATCACAGATGGTTAATTTTTGCTAGCCCTCTTCACCTCCCCCCCCCTTTCAACACTACATTGAAACCCCATCAGAGAAAGCTCTAATAGAGCTTTATTCTCTTTATTTCTAACCCTGTCTCCAGAAACATTTTCCTCTTTCTCTGACTCATGATTTTAAAATTCCTCCTATCCCTTTGTGAGATACAATTGCTCTGGAGCATCAGATTTGAGCTAAGGTCAACTCAGGTGTCTCAGGTCTTGGGTAGATAATTCTCATTTGTAGTTCACAGGGATGTCCCGAGGACATGCTTGAAGGGCAAGTGTTGGTGTTGGTTTTGTTTTCCTGGACTCTATTGCTCTAGCTTTGTCTTCCTGAGTGGGGTGGGGAAAAGGTGTGTGTGTGTGTGTGTGTGTGTGTGTGTGTGTGTGTGTGTGTGTGAGAGAGAGAGAGAGAGAGAGAGAGAGAGAGAGAGAGAGAGAAAGTATGAACAGTCTAGAGAGAAGGGATAGGAGAAGGACAAAAGAAGACTAGAGAGATGTGTCAGTGGTTGTAGAAAGAAAAATATTAATGTGAATGTCATCTTTGGGTTATTTTGGTCTACTTATAATATAATCTTTTTCTTCTATCTTGTCACAAAACCTTCAGGAAAAGCCAAATTATTCCTTTGGAATTTTAGGGCCTAGAAGACACTGAGTGAAAATAAGAGGGGCCAAGGGCCAAGGAGATCTGTTATACTCAAGCAATTCTGAGAACCCTCATTATGGAAAATTCACCTTATTGGGTTTGGCTAGAGAGAAACAGTACCACCCTACTCTAACCCCCAAGCACACACCCTGGACTTCTCCCTCTGAAATTCTGGCAGGATTTCTAAAGACTGAACAAGAGTCAAGAGTTTTCCAATAGACTGACTCACTATAGTTTGCCTCTCATAAGTGATCCCTCACTGGGGTCTCTACTTCAGCTACCACAGCTAGATTTGGGCATCCTGTGGTCCTGAGTCCCTCCTGAAATTGTTAGGTAGATCAGGAGGAAAGGAAAAGTGCTACAGTCAAAGGGCAGCAGGTACATGAGCAAAATGCTATAGTCAATAAAAATACATGATTGCTATGTAGAATCTCATTTAAACATAACAACCTATTGATGAAGAGGTTAAATACCAAGAAGTGAGGCCAGCATCATTCCTGTGCCTGTTTCTGCACTTTGGATCTAGCCTGAGTGCATCTGATAAATGTGTGATTTGTGGAATTGTATGAGAAATGACTAGAGCCTGGGCTTTGGGTTTTCTTCCTTAGAGAACAGCAGAGAGAGAGGTGGGTCTCCAGGTCTCCTATCAGAGAAGTTCAGAAGAATGAAGGAGGGAAGCTAAAGATGTTTATAATCTGTTATATTCTTGACCTTTTATGTGCATTACCTCAAATAATCATGAGAAAGAATGAATGATCTCCAGCCTAAAAGTGAAGTGATAGACTCATAAAGGTTGACTTACCCAAGGTCAAACAGTTAAGTTTAGGATGTGGGATTTAAAGCCAGGTGACTCTGATTCCCCATTATTCCATGCAACCTCTCAAAGAAGCTTCATAAAGATAGAACCTTCTGCATAGAATTGGGTCAACAGAGGGGAGGGCAGGTGATGGGAATTTCCTATCTGATAGGAGACAATACCTACATCTTGCTTGGCTTCTCACACCACCTGTGGCATGTTATCCTTACAGATAAGGAATCTATGGACACATCATTCCCCTTCCTGGCTCCAGTCTTAGCATCTGCAAAATGAGGGCATCTCACTAGAGAATGGGTATTTATTGTCCTGCCACTCTCTGCAGGGGTGAGAATCCATTATGAAGAGAGAAGAGAAAATGCTGGATGAAATGCTCCACCTCAGGCTTAGCCATTATAAAAAGAAACCACATTTACAAAAGACCATTGCCCACGTCTCTTTCCTATTGCCATTGGGACAATGGTTTTAGTCCATCACCACCACAGGGCAGCATGGATCTACTGGTGACATTGGCCCCTTATCTCATGCTTCATTATTCTGGAGTTCAGCTTTCAGCACCTACTCTGAGGGGGCTGTTTTAATGGGATCGTTAGAGAGTGTTTACTAGATTAAAACTGTGGCTGTCTTCTGCAAAGCAACTCTGCAAATGGCTTTATGGGTTTCCGGATTTATTTTGTCTCAATGACTAGGCTCAGTTTGCAAATCAAATCAAAGCTGATTTTTCTAACTGCCACTCGGGCGCACCCAGCGGGAGTCTGCAGAACCAGCTGTGTTCCCTCCCTGGCTGGTGCCAGAGATGGGAGTGCTATTGTCTGCTGGTGGCCAGAGAGGTTCCAACAGGGAGAGGGCAGACAGGCAAGTACCTGCTTGACCCTAATTGGGGCGGAGGGACACAGAGAAAACAAATTTTATTTTCTGGAGGGAGGAAAGGCAGACAGGATCTATGTGGCCTCAAAGACACATTGGCAGAAATAACAGGGAGCCAATATGGACTCATGATATTGAGGCTCCCTCCAAATGAAGTGTCCTCCCATGGTGGGAGGAACTCTTTGGGCCAGTAGTGAGGTCCCTGTTATAGCAAATACCCCAGCAGAGCCTGGCTGGCCTTTCTGTGAGTGGGTACTGTAGATTACATAGTTGATCTCTACCTCATTCCTTTTTACTCCTACATTGAAAGAGAACAGTGCTGACAAATAGGTTGTATTTGAAAAAAAAGAGGCCATGAAAGAATAACCTATTTTCCTCCATCCATCCATCCATCCATCCATCCATCTATCCATTAATCAATTGACCATCCATTGATTTATCCCTTTGTTCATTCAATATATTTTACTGAGCACGAAAGTATGCTAGAATCTGGGGACACAACAGTGCTAAAAATAGGCAAAATGCTTTTACTACACTTGGAATGTGGCTGGGATACAGACACTAAACATGTAAGCAAACCAAAAAAAATGTACATATTTGCAAGTCAAAATGAATGCTATGAAAAAAAGTACAGGGTATGATTTCAGGTGGAAAATGTTGGGGATATACATCAGATTGGAGGTCAGGATGATCTTTCCGAGGAAGTGTGTCTATGCTGCAGTTAGAAAGATATTTATCTGTTATACAGGCACATACAGTGGCTGGATAATTTCGGGCAGAGGGGGTAGGATGAGTAAAGGCCCTGAAGTTAGAAGGAACTTGGTAAGTCAGAAGAATATTGCAAGTATGAGGATAGAAGCTTGGGAGAGGCTGATCTAGAACTTGGCAGATCCAAGTGCCCTCCATCAATACCATTTTCCCCTTGGCCTGCTCTGAGTCAGAAAGGCACAAACAGATGCTCAGGTCCCTCCTTCAGCAGCTATAGCCTGGGGCACCTCCCACCACAGAGGATAATCATCTTCCACAGGAAAGGCAGTTCCCCGCCCCCATACTCCCTCCAGCCTAAGCTTCAGAACCTTGGAAGTCTAAGGTTGCACTTTCATTGCAAATTTCTACATGCTCTATCTTCCCAAGAGTGGTCTCTGAGTATGTTCAGATTCCATCTTCAACCTGGTTCTGAAACTGAGCCCATCCCTCATCTTCCAAATACGAGGTAAACCTTACTTAATGGGTCTAAATGTACCTCCCACTTACTTGCTCTATCTCACAATTCCTGTTTTAACTACACAAATGAAGCCTCATTGTTATCTTCATACTGCCCTCCCTTCAGAGAATGAGTAATAATAATTCTCTGTTTCTAAACCAAAAATGTAATGCTTATTTACCCATTAGCTGAAGTTTTCTCTCTGCAGCTCTGAACAAATTCTCAGAGTAGAGTGTGCCAAGCACAGGGCTTTCAGGATTTTCTTTTAGCTCTTGAAATTGAGGCAATTCCATGAGCTTTTTGCTATCCCTCAACCCGATGATGAAACACATCCTCTTTATAATAAGATCAGTGCGGTGGAGGCCACTGGTGCCACTCCCAGATCCCCTTTGCAGGTCAGTGTATCATACCCAACCTTCCCCCCACACCCCCGTGCCCCTGCTGCTGTTGGTATTAAGACTAAGGGCTCACACCTGTGACATTCTCCAGAGACTTTGGCCAAGGCTCTGGGATACCATTTCCCCTGGAGCCACCTGAGAAATGGAGGGGAGGGAGAGGGTAAGGAAAGGGGAAAGTACCAAGGACTAATTGTTATGGGGGAGAGACACAGAAAACCTGGTCTTCTTGCTTCAAGGCAGAACTTTGGAGAAATTTATACTCCACTTGCATCTAGCCTAGGCTTGCATTTATCTGAGAACAGATTCTTGCTTTAACATTTTCTTTTTACCATCCCACTTCCCTCTTTGATTTATAGATTTCTTCCAAGTGCCCTCCATCAATACATTACATGCACCCAAATCCCTGCTTCAGGCTCTGCTTCCAGGGAATCTGTCTTAAGACAGCTCCTATTTGCCTTTATCTACTCATCGATGAAATCCACTTCCCCACTATGGTTGAACTCACATTCTAATTCCTCTAAATCTCTAGCCAAAGTTAATAACAGGCAACCCCTGGCTGATCAACAAGATAAAAAAGAATGTGAATCTGGGGCAATGCCAACAAGACCCTTCCATCAATGAAAAAGACCGTTTTCAAGGCTTTTGAGGTGAGCCTGTCCTGATGCTAGAATTACCCTTCTACTAGCAAATATCAAACTCCCACCCCACAGTCCCTTAGCTGGGCCTTCAATTTGTGGTTCTGCCCTCACTCTGTAAATAAATATTGCCCCCTGGTGATATGCAAATCCCTACCCTCTCAATCCTCTAAATACATACTGTCTTGACTCTTAACAGGGACTTTGGACCAGGGGTATGGCTCCTCTCACAGTCTGAGCTGCTGAGTCAGCTGGCCTTCCAATCCTACCCTTGGTCTGGGTATTGTGCAATTCCCAGTGTTTAGGTGAGAAGGGGTAGTGATGGAGGTAATAGAAGGGTTGTATCTCCCATACTGGACCAGTCCCAGAGAAACAGAACCCCAGATGAAGGCCCAGGAACATACATGCCATTACTGCCTGGAGCTTTGGCCCCAACGGTACTCTAGCCCCCATTCAGTACATTTCACTTCCATTTGGAAGCATTGATCATAATCATAAGTCCATGATTATCTGTCAAAATCACTCATGCAAGGTCTGTTTCCACACTGGATCGTGAGCTCCTTGAGGACAGGCATCATGCCTGCTGATTCAGCACAAAACCCTAGTTCCTTTCAAGGTACCCAGCTCACAGATGCTGACTGAGCAGACTACACAAAGGAAATAACATTTATTGACAATATTTTTTTCCAAAACACCTCGCAGTAAATACAACACTTAGATGTTTATTATATCGTCTGATCCTCTAACAAACTGGGTGGTAGAGGCCTTGGTGTGCCGGAGCTGGCTTGTATTAGCTTGCTAGACCCGGGTGTTAAACACTCTGGACTTTTTTGCAAGCCAGTTATTAAACCATTGGTAACTTGATATTGGACATGGTGGGGATATTTATACTTTGGAGATCAACAAAGACTACAAATAAGGGCTTTTCTTTTACAAAGAGCAGGTTTATCATGAAACCACTGGCAGTAGGGATGTTTAAAAAATGTTCTGTGAATGGATAGATGGGGATAACCTGAAACATGGCACTTGGAGTTTGAGAGAGATCAACTGAGACTCTCAAGGTCTCTGACTCTTGCTGCAGTAAGATGCCGGCTTCAAATGCATTTATTCATTTCAGTGAGCATTTTTTGATTGCCAGGCATGTGCCAGGAACTTCTGCCATGGCAAAATGTGATGAGGAAGTTAGTGGTTAAGACCAAGGATCACCTCATCAGAGACCTTCCAAGTCAGCAGTGCTGATGCCTGCCCCAGAAAGCAGGCTCTGCTCAGGGCCCTGAAACCTGACTAGATCAGGACCTGATGCTCCACCATCATGTAGGGTCTAAGTAGGGTCCTGCTGTCACAGACCCAGCCATTGGGTGTGTGCAGACCACCTACTGTATTTACCCGCTGCCCAGGGCTCCCTCCACAGAACCTGCAATTCCTCTGCCCAAAGCAGCCTGACTAAACTTCCCAAGGGAACAGAAGTCCAATCTAGACTCAGTCCACTGCCAGGGCCCCCCTCTGACAGGGCTGGTTCTTGCTCCTTGCACACCCTTAAAAGCCACTGGGATTATACTGTGAATAATGAGCAATCAGAGGCTCCAGTGGAAACCACATAGACACTGCCCCTAAATGCATGGGTCCTGTTATGCGTTGAACTATGCGTCCGTCCCCCAGTTCATATGTTGAAATCCCAACACCCAGTGCCTCAGAAGGTGTCCTTATTTGGTAATAGCGTTCTTGTAGATGTAATTAGTTAATTTAGGATGAGGTCAACCTGGAACAGGGTGGGCTCCTAATCTAACAGTACCTAGTGTCCCTATGAAAAAGGGGAAACTTGGACATGAGATGCCCACAGGGAGAATGCCAAGTGAAGATGCAAACTAAGGAACAATGAAGATTGCTAGAAGCTAGGGAGAGGCATGGATCACATCCTCTCCTCACAGTCCTCAAAGGAGCCAACCCTACTGACACCTTACCTCAGACTTCCAGCCTCCAGAATGTGAGACAAGAAATTTTGTTGTTAAGCCACTCAGCTGCTGGTACTCTGGTACAGAAGCCATAGAAAACTATTCTAGGTCCCTTGCTTTGCAACCCTCCAAACTGGGCAGTGCTGCATCAGAGTTCAAGTGACTAACAGGAACGCTGCAGACTCAAGGGTTAGAGCGTCATGCTGGAGCCAGATGTGGAATCTAACAGAAGAGGCACTGGGCTTGGGGTCAGGT
The DNA here is from genome assembly GCF_023721935.1 of Panthera uncia. NCBI lineage: Eukaryota > Metazoa > Chordata > Mammalia > Carnivora > Felidae > Panthera > Panthera uncia. The sequence goes on along the minus strand of NW_026057578.1, from coordinate 17,686,399 downwards.
CAGAATGACCCTGCCTGAGTGCTGGGGATTGTTACGTTCTCCCTGGGAGCCCTTCTATTCTGCAGGACTCACACAGGTGACCACGGACACCATCAGGAGTCACCAGAGTCAGGGATAAAACATCAGCAGAGCAGTGGCCTTGAGTTTGCACATGTGATCACACTCCAGGGGTTGGATGCCCACTGGAAGCCCCAAGAGGAAGGTGCCATGATGACAGAGAAGTGCCAAGTACTTGGAGGGAGCCAGATGGCCAGTGCAATATGTCACTGGCACTTTAGATACTGCCAAAGCCTATGGGATTCCCAGTATCTTATTTTTCTCTATTAAAAGTAATAGTATTTTCAGCAAACCCACAAAATGGGGAAATTTGATTCCAGAAAGAGATGGGCCAAATATTCATTCCTGGCCTTAGATCCTTGCTACAGAGTCCTCATGAAGAGAGCACGGAATTAGACAGGGTTTACCCTTAATCAACCCCAGATGCTCCAAAGCTAACGTGAGGCACAGAGTAGACACCAACCAAACACAGGTCTGCTTTCCTTTGTCTTTTCTTGGCTTTTTTCTCACCAAGCATCCTCTTATCTGAGGTGGCACTGAGAGGGGTAACTCCCCGGGACTCTGAGAGACTGGCATTCTCCACTGTTCAGTTCTCTGTCCTATTCAAGGTGCTCCTAAAGCTCCACTTGTCTGGGCTGAAGGGCTGGCCCTCGCAGACCTGGAAAGCGAGGGTGTCAGTGCTGGGAATCTACCTCTGACTCCTGACTCCTTCCTGCCCTGCCAGGGCTCGGCCATCTGAGAATCCAGATTCATTCACTTGTTCCCATCCCTCCACACATCTACACGTTACATGTGCACACCCCCCTAAGGAAGACAGTATCCTACAAGTCAAATGTGAGGACAAATCCTTATGCTTAGAAGAGGTACATGTTTTCCTCTCTAGTTCTTTCAGGACCAGTGCAGCTGTACTGCAGGGAGAAGTGCTTCATGCTGGGTCTCTAGGACTATGAGGACAGTGGATCCTGAAGTTGCCCCAGAAGTAGAGTTTTAATTATTCTCTTGTAAAGTTCCCATATCTATCTCTTGTCCATCCAACCATGTGTTCCCAATTCTCAGTTTAGAAAACAGGATCCAACAAACTACCCTTTAGGGGGGCTTATGTCCCAGAGGGTATCCTTAGAATACCACATCCCCCCACCCCCGCCATGGAGGGTAGAGCAACCACATCAACCTCTCCCTTGTCTAGAGGTCAAAGCTGGAGGGGTGGGTGAAGGAGGTGTCCCTGTACGTTTCCTTCCTTCCCCCAGCTGCCCCTTTAAGCGGGACACAGCAGACGCTCAGCTGTCCGGAGCTCTAATGCTATCCAATTGATGATGCTCTTCCTCCTGGATTATCTGTTTTCCTCAGTGGGAAAGCCTTCGAAGGCCTGTGATTTGTGTCACTTTTGTTTGCAGGCCATCAATTCTCCTTGCCTCACAAAGAGTAGTTTATCTCTGTCTGTCCAGTAGCCTGAGTTCCTGAGAGAGAACAAGTTAGGGACATGCCGGCCTCTCATGACTTATGTGAAATCAGAGGGGGTTCTTATCACAGTGAGTCCTTGGTGCTTCTGTCTTCTCCTTCCTCCTGTATCATCTTTCCTTCTCAGCCTACATATTGAGCTGGTTTTCTTCAAAGTTATGAAAGACATGAGTGATAGGTCTTGGTGCATATTTTGTGAAACAGCCATAGACATTCTCCTCCTTCTCCTCTCTCTCTCTCCCCCTCCCTCATTTCTACCTCTTCCCACACATATGTATGTGTTTTCCTCTGTATGACTGTGCATGCGTGTATATACTCACATATGTACATACACACTTGGGTCATCGTCTTTGTCTATGTTTTATATCTATGATTATATGCCTACTTATATTTATAATTGCCATCTCTGGGGAAGCATCCTATGTAACTATATACACTGTCAATAAATGCAAGGGACAACAGAATTGTCCAATTTTCATGTGGTTATATGGAGAGAATTGCTGTTAAAAATATCCATCCTATAACAAAAAGATAAACCTGATTTCTAACCATTCAACCTTGTAATAGGTTAAATGATAACAAACCATTCATTGATTTTTTTTTAAAGAGTAATAAACAGAAACATGTACCAATTGAAAGGGCCAGGCAATTCAATTATAATTAGGAAAACAAAAAGTGATGAGCCTGAACAATGCTGCCTTAGGTTTTGGGATAAGTATTGAAAATGCCAACTACATAACAATGCAGTGTTTGTTTTCTCATTATTAAAGGCACCGACACTATCACCTCATTTGTGAAAGCCAAACCCAGCTGAAAAAAGCACAAAACTCAGAAGATAGGTGTACCAGACATGCTAAAAAAATACCCATATAAGCACAAACCCAAATATAATGAAAATATATAGAAGAATATTTAAGAAAATTTATATTCATCACTCTACTGATTAATTTACCAGTCCATTCATCTGTCCATCTGTCTGTCAGTCTGTCTGTCTGCCCAACGATCCCCATTCATCTATCCATCCACTGATTCAACAAGTAGTTTTTGAGCTCTTATTATGTTTTTGGCATTGTGTCATTAATATACACTGTGGGTATTTATTAACATATACTGTAGGTATAATGACTCCAATGAAAATAACAATTCTTTCTTTTATTTTTAGTAATTGTTGCCTACACTTTCCCTGTGTGGCTAGATGGAGAAATCCTTAAATGGTTGAAGACAGACAAGGACATGCCAACATACCTTTTGTAGCCAGGCGAACACAGTTGATTTTGGTCTCCTGTGAACAACAAAAGTGAGGTTCCAGTTAATTAGTTGTGGGTTTGGTTTGTCATATAAAGAAAAGATGTACATATGGATACCTGTATATATGTCTGTATATGTATTTTTAATTACAACCTGAAATGTGTCCTTTCCATTTCTTCCCCCATCGTAATCACCTTTTTTTTTTTTTTTTTTTTAAAGATTTTAAGTAATCTCTACCCTCAATGCAGGGCTTGAACCTATAACCCCCAGATCAAGAACCACATGCTGTACCAACAGAGTTAGCCAGGCACACCAGGAATCACTTTTTAATTCTATTTCTTCATTTATTTTCAGGCAAGGTACATATTTTGTGCCTTTTAATTCCTGGCTCCCATCACCTCATAAGCTGCCTCCCAGACAGAACCACTTATAAACATCAAATCCTATGACTGCCCAGCACAGGACAACTTTTTTTTTTTTTAATTTTTTTTTTAACGTTTATTTATTTTTGAGACAGAGACAGAGCATGAGCAGGGGAGGGGCAGAGAGAGAGGGAGACACAGAATCTGAAACGGGCTCCAGGCTCTGAGCTGTCAGCACAGAGCCCGACGCGGGGCTCGAACTCACGGACCACGAGATCGTGACCTGAGCCGAAGTCGGACGCTCAACCGACTGAGCCACCCAGGCGCCCCGAGCACAGGACAACTTTAATAATAACACTAGATGGGTACACTGTACACTGTGGCATATATTAGTAGATGGCACCAAGAACATCTTTGGGAAACTATGTTGGTAAGTAAATAATAAGTAAAAAATGCATCTATCTGCACAGACTGAAACAGATACTAGACAAGATCCCAGGCAATATGAATGTGTAAGAATCAAACTGCAAAGTTCATGTTCAAAAAGTTATACTAGCCCTGAGATCTCTGGTGAACCTCACAGTTTTCATGGGTAATGTTGTGTGTGTGTATGTTTGCATGGCAATCGAATCTTTGGTGGGTAAACTATCTAGTTATTGTTGGCTGTTCCCCAAATGGACAAGACCCATAAACTTGAGATATTACTGGGCCTGCAGTTGAGTTACAGAAGAGTGTGCTCAGAAAGATCATCATTTTAGCGTGCTTTCTTAGGATCATCTCCAAGGAGGCCCTAGAATCAGTTGAAAATTCCAGTTGACTAAGTAATACGCCCAGCAACAGTCTGAATATAGTGTAGCAATGAAAATAAAAGGCAAAAAGGAATGCAAGCGTATGGGTCTCAAGAATCAAACGTGCGTCTTGCTAATGCTCACTCATAAGAAATTACTGCATCTTGAAAGCACTTGTGTTAGTCAGGTCTTTGAGGGTTCCTGGACCCAATTCTGTTTTGGGAGGGTGGTTCCTCCCCTTCCACAACATTAAGCAATCCTCAAATATCAACAGGGTGTCACAGAATTCAACTCAATTTTGATACTATCTACCTGGAGATAGCATCAGATTCTACAGGTTAAGGGTTCAGTTCCACAAGACTGCTCCCTATCCCCCACTTCAAATGATGCCAGTTTCAAGCCCCAGGCTGTTATCTGTGCTTCTGACTTACCAGCTACATTTTGGAGATTCCAATGACCTCCTCCTTAGGTTCAATTAATTTGCTAGAGCAGCTCACAGAACTCAGAGAAACAGGTTACTAAATCACCAGTTTGTTGTAAAAAGATATAACCCAGGAATAGTCCGATGCAAGAGACGCATAGGGTGAAGTATGTGGGGAGGGGCGCAGAACCTTCATGCCTTTTCCAGAAGTGCTACTCTCCCCAAACTCCATGTGGTCACCTACCCAGAAGGTCTCTGAACCCAGTCCTTCTGGGTTTTTATGGAAAGCTTCACTGCATAGTCATTATTGACTAACTCACTGGCCATTGGCTGATTCAACCTCCAGCCCCTCCCCTCTCTCCAGAGGTCCAGCAGATTGGGGTGGGGTGGGACTGTGGGACTGGAAGTTCCAACCCTCTAATCAAAAGTTGATCCTCCTGGCAACTAGCATCCTCCTTGGGTGGGGTCCCAAAGTCACCTTCATTAACGTAACAAAAGACACCTTTATCACCATTGACACTTAGGAAATTCCTAAGGTTTGGGAAGCTGTGAACCAGAAACCATGAAGAAAGACCAAATACATATGAGAAATATATTTTGGTCATCTGAAAGACCAAAAATATATTTCTTATAAGAGATCACAATATTGCATCAGGGTTATGCAGAGATATAAAACCCATGAATTGCAGGGGCAAAAAACAGTAAAGGTATATTTCCCACTCAAACCAACATGTCCAATGTAGGTGCATGACGGTCTGAGGTGGGGTAGTAGTGGTGGTTGGGGGATACTATAACCACTGTAGTCACTCAGAGACCAAGGCTGGTACCTCCATTTTAACACAAGGCTTCAGTGTTCACTGAGGCAGGAGAAGAGAATGCTGGAGTTGGGCACTGGCAATTAAATGCTTTGTATCAGAAACTACACTTGCTTGACTCAAGTTTCATTGATTAGAAGCAGTCATGTGGCCATGCCTAACTTAAGTGAAGGAAGAAATGGTAATGTCTACAGCAGAGTCTATTTTCTCTAAGCATACCTCTGAATGCTAGAGACTGTCACTTTGATTAAACTCAAGTATGATTCCCTAGTGGTGTTGAGTCTGTTCCTCAGACCACAGAAAGTCTGCCCTTGGTTTGTGTAGCAGAGATGTCTGGATACTGAAAGATAGTTCTCACATCCACTAACATTCTTCTTCCTCAACAATTCCAATGATAAGAGTTCAAGTCCTTTGAACCAATACTGGTACTCATCCTAGGACATCCTCCAGTTTGTCCCTCTTAATGAGAAGGGACTAGAATATGAAGCAGCAGTCTGCATGTGGTCTTGTCAGTATATGATTATCTAGATTATCACTATATTCTATTTTCCTTAGTTATATTGGGCTTCTGTTAACATAGCAAATATCCCAGTTTTTCAGTCATCATGATGAATGTGCCATCAACCTTACCCCCACAAAAAAATACCTGCCTGCTCCTACATACATAAATGTGGTTGTGTTTCTGGAATCCAAGTACAGAGTCATATACTGACTTCCACTGTTGACTTCCATCTTCTTTGATCTGATTGCTATTGCTTGTTCTCATATGCTTCACCATATGCAAGTTTTTGAAAATATTTTTTTCTATATTTTTATCCAGATCGTTAGTATAAGTGATAACCTAGAAAATGGCACTGATAGAGCTCTATGACATGTACCAGAATCCATCTTCCGGGCTGGCATTTATTGCTCATCAGAATTTGTGGTGGTTATCTAACTGCTCATCTCTTCAATTGTTTATGCACTTGGATCCTACTGCTGTGTTTTTCCACAAAAATATTTTGAGAATAGGGTCAAATTCACTTCAGATACTCATGCTCTGTCTACTGCACTCTTGCAATTTATCAGCCTAAGAACTCTCTCAAAGAAAGAAGGTTGGGTTGACATGACTTGTTCTTTGGGACAAGTGTTTCCTTTACATTCTTTAATGCCGAAAAGTGCTCTTTTTTCAAATAAACAATTGCTTTATTAAAAAACTGGAAAATGCAGAAATGATGCAAATATATGAAGTATTCATTTGAGATGTTCATATGATATTTGAAGAATGCTACATTTCAAGAAAAATGTTTTTTTTTTAATTTTTTTTAACATTTATTTATTTTTGAGACAGAGAGAGAGCATGAACGGGGGAGGGGCAGAGAGAGAGGGAGACACAGAATCGGAAGCAGGCTCCAGGCTCTGAGCCATCAGCCCAGAGCCCAACGCGGGGCTCAAACTCACGGACCGCGAGATCGTGACCTGAGCTGAAGTCGGACGCTCAACCAACTGAGCCACCCAGGTGCCCCAAGAAAAATGTTTTTTAAAAAGTACATCCAGAAGGCAGAAAGAAGGAAAAATTATGAATAAAAAATATGAAAATAAAGTAAAACTCTCTAAATGTGATGCCAAAGAAGCTTCAGTAACAAATGAGGTAAAACTTGAAAATGATGATAAAAGTGAGCCAACTAATTTTTTGTTTTCAAGCTTGGAGAAAGAGCAGATGTTCAACTCCTGCTGGCTTCCATTTCTGCTCTCTGGTTTAAAGGGTCAGTGAGCTGAAGCCTGAGATGGTTACAGAAAGCACAAGCTCCTGAGGACTGAAAGCTTTCTTCACATGGCTGTGCAACCACCACAATGACCATCACCCAGAAACTGTGCAGGGTGGGAGCCATACCAAGAGACTAGGAATGGTAAGAAGAATCTCCAACTTTGTATTAATACAATGAAAAAAGATTTTTACAAGTGCTATTATTAGGAAACTTGCCAATTGTGCAAGATTATTGCATACAGCAACGGGCAAGAGTTTGATGAGGTTTCACTGCTGGGGGTAATTGGTAAATATGGATCTCAACTTCAAAGTGAGTCAATCTAATCTTTTCACATCTAAGAATCTATTCTCAGGGAATAACCTGAAATGTTAGAAGGTTTATATCCTAAGATGTTGGTTCCAATGGTCTTTATAAAAGTTAAAGTGAAGCTCCACATACCGGTCTAACTCTACAGGCATGGTAAAGAAATTGTAGTCTATCCACACAGTGGAATATTATGAAGCTAACCAAAAATAATTGTGAGTACCATATAATAACATGGCATAGTACACGTAAAAATATATTAAAGGAATAAAGCAAAGTACAATCTTTACTACAACATGCAAATATAAACATTTAAAAATAACTTGTGAAAGAAATATACTTAAGAAGCATTACTTGGTTCATTTGAAGTACAACATACATAGAGACAAGTATACTAACTTTAACTACAATTTTCCAAGTTTTCTATCTTTAAGTTTTTATTTGAGAGAGAGAGAGAGAGAAAGAGAGAGAGAGAGCGCACACACACATAGGAGAAAGGGGCAGAGGGAGAAAAAGAATCTTTTTTAAAAAAAGTTTTATTTATTTTGAGAGAGGGAGAGTGTGTGATTGAGTGCATGTGCCTGTTAGCAGGGGAGGGGAAGAGAGAGAGCGAGAGAGAGAGGGAGAGAGAGAATCCCAAGCAGGCTCCTTGCTGTCAGTGTGGAGCCCAGCAGGGCTCAAACTCATCAAGTATGAGATCATGACCTGAGCCAAAACCAAGAGTCACATGCTTAACTGACGGAGCCACCCAGGCACCCAAGTTTGCCAAGTTTTGCACAAAGTAAATACGCACCTATGGCCAGCACCCCAGATGAAAACACCAACTATTACCAGCACATCATGCTCCCTCTGGGTCACTTCATCCCTGCAGTAGTGAAAACACTAACCTGCCTTCTGTGGGAATGTTTTCTGTAAAATGGGTCATATTAAAGGGAATCTGGGTAGTTTCAATGGTTTCTTCTGCTGCTTGCTTTCCTTCATTGGGTCATTTGTGACAATTTTCTGAGAATCTTCTTCCCTTCCACAGTTGCATGTGTGAAAGTGAGCCATTTCTGACACCACCTCCTCCACCCCACATCTATTAAAAGCTGTTTTCTATAATCTGGAGCACATGTCTCATTATACTTGACTCTCCCTGGCTCTCACAAACATGATGTTGACATGTCTGCTTTCTCCCAAATTCCTGACACCTCTAATTCCATAACCAATTTGTCTTTGTTGGTTAGAATTAGATACAGAATAACAAAGTCCTAAGTCACTCTCTTGCCCTTCTGCGTGATTGAATTGTTAGCAAGCAAGTTGGGAACATGCTAGACGCTCTGCATCCCAACATATGGGGAGTCTGGCCAGTGTGCACATACCCAAAGTCCCCAATCCATTCAATAAACAGGAAATGAGTACTTTCTTTGTGCCAAGATTATATAAAGCTTTGGGGAAAGGAGAAACATTTGGTACACTTTCTGTTCTATCTCCATTAATTATATCCTACTTCTAGATGTGTCATATATTCTGGGACAGTACAATATAATTTCCTTTCCCTATCATTTTAACTTCACTCACAGACAGCCCAGTCCCCACTCCGGACTGGCAAATCTGGACACAGGTATATATCACCTTAGAGTAGAATTTAATATCCTAACTGTTCTGATTCTGTTGAGACCTGCTTCTACTCAAGCTCTGCCAGTGCTGGGCAATATAAAGCAAGTCACTGCTGCTCTCTATGGCTCAATTTCCCCATGAATCAAATAACAGAGACAGGGTTGGAAAAGGCCAATTTGGTAGAGTGGGCAGGGTATTCTAAGGTTGCTTCAAGTTCTCAAAACGCTGAGTCTGGTTTCAGCTACTGGCAGTATGCCTTTTCTTTCAGTACTCTTTTTCTTGACATCACTCCATATCATACCACACCCCACAACACATAGCTCACTAAAAAAACCCAAATGCCTCATGTCTACAACTACTTACCTACTCATAGTCCCCATTTCAAGACTAGATCAAGTCTGTCTCATCTATATATCCATCCTTTCACCATCTGCTAAAATTATAGGATGTCTCTTTAATTCAGAGGCATAGTGCCCAAGGCATCAAGCATTTTAGTAGATGCTAATTATTATCCAGTTAGACTTAGGTTAAGTTGTGTCACTACCCTGACCAAGAAGCCCTAGGTACCTGAGTAGTACATAAAATTCTTACTCTACTCCCATTAGACTGCCCTATGTATAGGATGGGGATTTGGTTCTCACCCTAGTTTTCACATAATTTTCCCACTTACCATAACTCATGCCTTTGTCTTCTCTAAGATTGAGATACCCTAGTAAATACAATGGGAATTAGCCCTGACACCATAGTCTACTTTGCCAAGTTGCTTTGGCTCCTGCCTTAATATTCCTCTAAGACTTGGCTAGGGCCCCAACAGCCCACTTATTCCTTTATTTATTTATTCATTTGGTCAGCCAATCAACAGTTATTTATTGATGTGATCACTATTGATTATATGGATGATTACTGAATGATCACTATGTGCCAGGCATTGTGCTGGGTACTAGTGTTACAGGATGAACAAAACAGACAGGGTCCATGTCCTCATGGAGCATGTACACATTATTTTCCAATATTTGTGACTAACATTAGATACCTATTCTCACAAGTAAGTATCTGATTACAAGTTGCAATAAACACTGTGAGGAAGAAGTACTAGGTGCTAAGTATGTGTAAGAAGAAGACACGAAGTGTGGATGGGAAGGAAAAAGATACACTGCCTTGAGAAAAGACCATTTAACTTGTGACTTGGGAGATAAGTAGGAGTTAGATATATGAAGTATAAAAAAAATGTGTCCTGGATTCAGGAACAAATGTGAAAAGACTTGGACGTGAGAAAATGCATGGTGTAGTGGAAGATATAAACAAGTCTGGAATGGTTACATTATAAAGAAGGACTTGGAGAATGATATGAGGTGAAGCTAGAGACAGAAGCCTCGTAGAGCCTTTTAGACTGTACAGTTTTGGCCTATATTTTAAGAAGAACTGGAAGCCATCAAAGATTTATTTGCAGAAACAATGAAGTTTTCAGATTTACATTTTTTTTAAATGTAAAGAATTTAGGGGTGCTTGCGTGGCTCAATTGGTTAAGCTTCTGACTCTAGATTTCAGCTCTGGTCACGATCTCACAGTTCCTGAGATCAGGCCCTGCATCAGGCTTGGTGCTGAAAGCAAGGAGCCTTCTTGAGATGCTCTCTCTCCCTCTCTTTCTGCCCAACCCCACTGTTTCTCTCTCTCCCTCTCTCAAAATAAATAAATAAATTTACAAAAATAAAATAATAAAATGTAGAGACTGTTATATACAGAACAGACTTATGGTACAAGAAAAATTAGTAAGTAGGAAGAATGTGGTGTAGTCTAGCCAAGAGATGGTGGTGGCCAAGACAGTGACTGCAGGGATCCTGTTTCAACCTCCCCCATCCTTGGAAGGCATATTTTGGCTCTGCCTGACCCTAGAGACCTTCCAACACCTCACCCCACCCCATGCTTATGAATCAGTATTGGCTTCTGATACGGACACCAACTGGGTCCTCAGTCTAGCCTCTCTGTACCCCAATTCCCCTTGACTCTCTTCCAAAAATCCACAAAGTACACAACATTAGCATAATTAAAATACAGAGAATGCTCAAAACTTCATAATCACTGTTAGGAAAAAAATTAAACACCACAAATGAACGAAATATTTTTAAGGTTTTCAGCACAAGCTTTTGTGGACAGCAAGGGCCATATGGAAAAGCAACATGAAAGAGAAGAGAGGTGAGCCAGTAGAGGGTGTAAGATTGATCTAAAATGATCTTTAGGGGAGCATGGGTGGCTCAGTCAGTTGAGCATCTGACTCTTGACTTTGGCTCAGGTCATTGGATCAAGTACCATATTGGGCTCTACACTGGGCATGAAGCCTGCTTAGGATTCTCTCTCGCTCTTCCTCTGCCCACCACCCCTGCCTATGTGCAGCTCTCTAAAAAATAATAATAATAAAATAATAATAATAAAAATAAAAATAATAAAACGATCTCTAGCAAGACCAAGTTTGTATGTATAAAAAATCTGAAAATATGTGAAAATGCTGATAGATTAAGACATTGAGTAGGTGGAAAGGACTTGAAGGCACACATAATTCAAGGTGGCAACCTTAAATAGATCACTTATAGGGGAAAATAAGGTAAAAAGAAGGGAAATGTGCCCTTGGGGGGAGATTTATTGAGGAAAAGGAAAAGAGGCAAGAGGAATTTTAAGATCCTGTGAGTCAAAAGAGAGAGAGAGAGAAAACAGCAGCAACATGAGTCCAAGAACACACATCCACCCATCCTCCATCAGGGACAAGACTTAAGTCATCCATTAAAAAATCATATTTCACTCCCCTATCAGAATACTGTGTTTTTAAACTAAAATCTTGTAAGCCACCTTCAATCTACACTATGAATAAAAGGAAAGTGCCAAATAAAGCTACTCTACGAAGAAAACAGAAAATAAAAATAAAAACATCTCAAGTGATAAAAATAAACCCCCCTCAAATTAAGGGAAAAACAAAACAAAACCATCACAAACCAAAACGAAAATTGTAACCACCACTCCAAATTGAATTAAATTTCCTCAAACAACTCTGAATTATAAATGCAAAGATTAAAAACTGACATGTATAAAAAATCAGCAGAAAAAAAAAGAGTTGAGTGAACTTAGGAAAATAAGAAGAAAGGCAAAAGCACTTCAGAAATGATGTTTAAATAACAAGGTGTCCAAAGAAAAATTTTTATAAGTGGCACTGAAGAAAGGAAAAAACAACCAAGAAAAAGAAAATAAAATAAAGAATAAAATAGCAAGGGTCAGTGAAAGGTGACTGAGAGGGAAGACAAAGAAGTTCCAATATATGTATACTTGAAATTCCTGAGAAGACAGATGGAACAATTGGATAGGGAGAGATTTAGAACAATAATCAAAGGAAAATTCTGGGATTAAAAGACACCCTGAGCCTATATATTGAAAGGACCCAAAGACTCAAAAGATTGATTCCAAGATTCTAATAAAACAATTCAACTTAAAAAAAAAAAAAGTCCTCAAAGACTCCAGGCAAAGAAATCACAAGGGCAAGAGATGTCATGAGATATCTCCAAAGCAACATCAAAGTCCATGAAATAAGGGGCAGCATTTTCAAGAAACTCAAAGAATGAAATTATGAACCAAGAGTTTTACAACTAGCCAGGTGTCTTTTGAATATCAAAGCTATAGGAAAGTAACTTTCAACATTCAACAGCTCAATGAATACCACGCCTGTGACTCTTTCTTGAGGAATGTATCAGAGGATAAATTTCATTCAACAAAGAGTGGACCAAGAAAATTTCAGCAAAAAGACTAACGGTAAGCATTTAATATATTTATTGTAAATATAAGACTAAAACAAGGTAGGGACATAATTGAGAGCAGAACACAGAAATGTTATATTTTCTGACAATGCAGGAGTAATGCAAGAAACAGTGAGAAAGAGAATAAACAGGGGAAAAGGAGAGTAGGACAAATTCATTGGTTGTTCACAGGCACTAGGTGAAAGTCGATGGATACCATCAAAAATTGACAAGCCAGTGATGTCTGCAAGATGGAAGAATAAGAGTTTCCAGCACTCATCCTCCCACAGAAATGTAATTTTCTCCTCCCACCCACAGAGGAGAGTACCTTTATGAGAGCTCAGAAGTCCAGCAGAGAGGTTGCAGTACCCCACTGGAGCAAAAAGTCTGAAAACAAATGCATCCAAGAGGGTAAGAAGAGCAATTTCATTTTACTTGTGGCACAGCCCAGTGCCCAGAGAGACCCCTCAGCCCACGATTTCTCTCCTGGGGGAATGTGAGAGCACAGTGAATGCCTGGCTTCCCCAGACAGGCAAGATGCTGCCCAAGAGGCCCATTTCTTTGTTGCCCCAACTAGAATACTGAGGGGATCAGCATGGCTAAATAGTCTGAGGGATGTTTGGAGCAGGGAAAAGAAAAATGTGGTATATACAGAACTATGAACTACTGTGGAGCCTTAAGAAAGAAAGACATCCTGCCATTTTTAACAACACGGATGAACCTGGAGGACATTATGCAAAATGAAATAAACCAGACAAAGAAAAACAAATATGTGTGATCTCACAAAGTGGAATCTAAAAAAGTTGAAATCATAAAAGCAGAGAGGGGAACGGGTGGTTTTAAGGGGCTAGAGAGCAGGGGAAATGAGAAGATACTGGTCCAAGAGTTATGCAGGATTCATAAATTCTGCAGATCTGTAAAATATTGTTATCTTTTTTTTAATGTTTATTTATTTTTGAGAGAGAGAGTGAGGGGGGAGGGGCAGAGAGAGAGGGAGACACAGAGTCTGAAGCAGGCTCCAGGTTCTGAGCTGTCAGCACAGAGCCTGATGCGGGGTTCAAACTCACAGACTGTGAGATCATGAGCTGAGCCAAAGTCGCACACTCGCTGACTGAGCCACCCAGGTGCCCCTAAAACACTCTATGTTATACTTGAAACTTGCTAAGAGAGTCTTAAGTGTTCTCACCACACACAATGTGAGGTGATAGGTATGGTAATCAGCCTGATTATGGTAATCATTTCATAATGTACATGTGCATCAAAACATCACATTACAGCTTAAATATATACAATTATTACTTGTTAATTATACTTTAATAATTCTGGGGAAAAATGCTGACCAACCAGACAAGAAAAGGTTAGATATGAAAAGAGGATTAAAGAGTTACAAAGGGAAGTACCAGAACAAACGTACAAACCTTTCTAAATATCAGAAGATAGTTTAGCACAAATGAATAAGGAAAACACATATTAAATTAGGATATAAAGAATGGGTGCTAGAGTTGAGACCAAACATGTCAGTCATGTCAACACTTGTGAATGGGTTTAACTCAATTAAATTAAAGAGACTTCAAATTGCCTCATAAAGCAAGACCCAACTATCTGCTATGTATAAAGGTCACACCTAAAACAAAGTGATTCAGAAAGGCAACAATAAAGGAATGGGGAAAATTATACATAAAAAAAAAAAAAACCCAGCAGAAATAGCAATCCTGATATCAGACACACCAGAATACAATTCAAAAAGCATTAAACACAACAAAGGACACTTTTTAAACCCACAATTAATGGGAAATATAACAGGTATGAATATCTAGGCACCAAACCCACAATAATCACTTTTATGAAGTAGAAACTAGAAGAGATACAAGAATAATAGACTATTGTCACAATAAGTCAGATCAAGTGGGAAGAGACAGGCACAGACCTAGAAAAGCTCAAATAATTAGGCAGCTCCAGTGGATGTACATCAAACCCTACAGCCTGTTAACAGACAGAAACCTTCCCCTTATGAGCTTATGAAACATTTACAAAAACTGAGCATGCATTAGCTAATTAAGAAAGCATCACTATGTTCCATAAAGTAGAATTATTATCAATATTCTATGATTACAGTGTAATAAAATTAGAAATTATTAAGAATATTAAAAAACCAAACAGGCCCTTCCTCCTGGAAAGTTCCAAAATAATTTCTTTTGACTTACTCCTGGGCGAATGTGGAGTTAAAATATAATGAAGATTCTACAGATCAGAATCTATGAAAAACAGAGCAGTGATAAAGCGAAAGAATGAAAAAAAAAATCAAATTTCTAGCACAAAAATCTAGAAAAGGAACAAAAAATGGGCCAAAAAGCATACAAGGGGGAATGATAAATGCAAAAGCAGAAACTATTGAAGAGAAAAATAGTAAGGAATAAAAATGGTAAAAAGAGAGGAAGCACCATTATACAAATAAGGAATGACAAGGGGGAAATAACTATTGAAAAAGAAGAAATCTGTAAAAATGACACTACTCCTTAGATGTCTGGAAATAAATTCTGAAAAGCTAAATAAAATTGATAAATGCCTAGGAAAAATGGGTCCTAATAGAAATAAAAACTTACAGCACATTCCACAGAAGAAACAGAGAAAGATATCAAGGACTATGCAAACGGTGCCCAGATGTTTTCACAGGGAAACTGCAACCAGACTGTTGAAGACAAGATAGCACTAACATATATTATTCTACAACATGGAAAATGAAGGAAGGCTTGCTCATTTCGTTATGAAACCAGCCTAACACTGACACACAAACTTAGTAAAGATAATACCAAAAAAAAAAAAAAAAAAAAGAAAAGGGAAATTATAGATCAATTTTATGTTCCAATGTGTAAAACTCTTAACATGTTAGTAAACAGAATTAAACACTTGCATTGAGAAAAGTTAAATGCTATGACCAAGAGGAATGTATTCTAGAAGTGGAAGGTTGGTTCGATGTGAAGAAATCCATTCATATGATACATACACACACACTGTATTAAGAGATCAAAGAAGAAAATCCTATCATTATATCTAACATAAAAAAAGCATTTGATGCAATTCAATACTTATTTCTAATTTAAAAAGCCACTCAAGAAAATAGGAATTGATGAATACTTTCATAATATAATGAAAAAACATATTTTAGTCCTAAAATCAGCATCCTACTTAATGGGGATTTAGTAAAGGCATTCCCACTAACATCAAGATCAAGAGTAGAATATTCTCTGTCTCCACTACCCCTTTAGAAAATACTGGAAGTAGCAGCCAGTGCAACTTGTATAAAAGAAATCAAATAGAGGCATATAAATTGGAAAATAAACTTTAAAATATTTCTGTTTGCAAATGACATCATGGTATATCTAGAAATCCTTAGAGAATTAATGATAAAAATTAGCAGGATATAAAATTAACATATAAAGTGAACAGTATCCATATATACAACTGATAGTCAGAGGATATGATGCCAGCAAATCCCATTTACAATGACAACTAAGTTTAAATACTTGGTAATAAACTTACCAAGAAGTGCAAAACCTTTATAAAGAAAATTTTACAACACCCCTGAAAAACATAATGGCAGACTGGAACAAAAAAAAGTTATGCTCTGTTCTCAGCTAGGACAATATAACATCTTAAAGATGTCAGTTCACCCTAATTAACATGTAAATGAGTGGTAATAGCAGTAAAATTACTAATAGGATTTTTATGGAGCTGGACAAGTGATACTAAGACTTGCATGAAAAAATGAACATGCAAAAAGTAGGAAATCACTGGAAGAGAAAGTCCAGGCAGGACAACTTGCCCTAACACATATTAAAAACATAAAATCTCTGTAATTTTACCAGTGTGGTATTAGTGCATAAATAGGCCAATGGGCCAGGGGAACAGAATGCAAAATCCAGAGAAAGACCCAAGAACATATGAAAATCTAAAATATGAGAAAAGGGGCATCTCAAATTACTGGGGCAAAGATGGACTTATAAATAAATGTTGCTAGGACAACCAAACAGACATTTGGGGAAAAAAGACAAAATTAAATCCATACTTCACACCATACACAAAAATAAACACCAAACATCAGAAATTTAAATGTAAAGAAATGAAACTATACAAGCAGAAGAAGCAAACATGTGTGAATTCCTTTATAAACTTGGTGTAAGATTTTTCACTCTGACTTAAAGTGTAGATGCAATAAAAAAAAATTGATGCTTTTCACTACCTTTTTTTTTTTTTTTTTTTTTTTTGGTGTGGCAAAAACACTGATAAGCAGAGTCAAAAGACAACAAACTGGGAAAAATTGCAACATATAGCACAGAGAAAGAGTTAATATCCTTTGGGGTGCCTGGGTGGCTCAATCAGTTGAGCGCCCAACTCTTTGATTTTTGTCTTGGGGTATGACCTCAGGGTTCGTGAGTTTGAGCCCTCCATCAAGCCCTGCAATGACAGTGCAGAGCCTGCTTGGGATTCTTTCTCTCTCCCTCTCTCTGTTCCTCCCCAACTTGTGCTTTCTCTGTCTCTCAAAATAAATAAATTAAAAAAACAACACTTTAAAGTAAAAAGAAAAGAGGGTCTGCCTGGGTGGCTCAGTCAGTTAAGCGTCCAACTTCGGTTCAGGTCATATCTCACAGTTCGTGAGTTCGAGCCCTCCGTCAGGGCTCTGTGCTGACATCTCAGAGCCTGGAGCCTGCTTTGGATTCTGTGTCTCCCTCTCTGCCATTTTCCCGTTCACACTCTGTTTGTCTCTCTCTAAAAAATAAACATTAAAAAAATTAAAAAGAGAAGAGCTAATATCCCTTCCTTATATATAAATAGACCTTAGAAATTGAGGGGAAAAGGTAAAAAGCCTGATAGAAAATCAGGCAAAAGACATAAGGAAAAGCGGCTGGCTCTGTCGGTAGAACAGGCAATTCTTGATCTCGGGATCATGAGTCTGAGCTCCACGATAGGAACAAAGTTTACTTAAAAATATACATATATAAAGCAGTAATTAAAAAATTAAATTAAAATGTCTCCTAAATATATGAACATATATTTTAAAATGTATGACTTCACTTATAATAAGAGAAAGGAGATTAAAAACATATTGAGATAAAACTTCTTTTAAAATTGAGGTATAATTGAAATACAATATTATATTAGTTTCATGTAGACAACACAGTGACTCAACATTTTTATACATTGTGAAATGATCACCACAACAAGTCTAGTTACCATCTGTCACCATACAAAGTTGATACAATATTATTGACTATATTCCCTATGGCATACATTGCCCCTGACCAATTTATTTTATTAAAATTGGCATTCTTGTTCCCCTTCAATCATTTTGCTCTCCCCCAAGCCCCTCCCTTCTAGTAACCAACAATTTGTTCTCTGTATTTATGAGTATGAGTCTTGTTATATTTGTTTGCTTTGTTTTTTAGATTCCACATATAAGTAAAGTCATGAAGTATTTGTCTTTCTCTGACTTACTTGCCTTAGCATAATCATATTCTCAAAGTCTGGCTAGCCATGCTGTCACAAATGGCAAGATTTCATTCTTTTTTTTTTTTTAATGGCTGAGTAGTGTTCCACTGTGCACGTGTATATACACATCATATAAACATATATATGTACATACATGACACGTCTTCTTTATCCACTCACCCACTGATGAATACTTAGGTTGTTTCAATCAAAAAGATACATGCACCCCTACATTTGTTGCAGCATTATTTAATAGCCAAGATAAAATTTCTTATGTATAACTTTGGAGACACCTCCCAAAATACAGAAATATATATTCATACATTCCTTTATTACAGTAGTGTTTGCAATTGAAAAATACTGGGAAAAATCTATATGTACATATAGGAGAATAATTGAGTAGACTAATATAGCTACATCATGAAATACTATGAAGCTACAAAAAAGAATGATCTCTATGAAATAATATAAAGTGATTTTCAGGCCTCCATGGTATGTCACCTTTTTTATAAGAGGAAATAAAATATATGTGAACTTCTTAATTTTTTCCAATAATTTACAAGAAACCAATGACACTGATTTCCCACAGGGGATAGTGGGAATGGGGGGGAAAGAAATGGTATGTACCTTTCTGCATACACTTCTTTTGTATAGCTTACACTTTTGGAACCATGTTGCAATGTTTTACATATCCAAAAAAAAAAAAGCAGTAAGAATGGGGAAAGGGGCAGGTACCTGGGTGGCTCAGTTGGTTAAGTGGCCAACTCTTGATTTCAGCTCAGGTCATGATCTCACACTTGTGAGATCAAGCCCCACATTGGGCGTGGAACCTGCCCAAGATTCTCTCTCTCCCTCTGCTCCTCCCCCCGTCTCAAAAAATAAATGGGTAAAATGAACCCAAAATTAGTAACAAAGATAACCAAATAAACCTAACTACATTCCCAATAAACAACCGTACCTTAGAGAAAGAAAAAAGAACCAACTAACTCTGAACACAATATTTTGTACAGCCCATCTATAAGTCTATGTTAAATCCTAGTTAATTGGTTTGTTTTACAAAGTGATATAGGTTAGTAATTCTGAAAATAATTTTTAGGTATTCTAGGGTTGAGTGAATAAGGAAACATGTTGAGAATAATTAAAATTTCTCACTGCCAGAGAAGTGAGCTGAAATATGGGAGGGGTGAAGACTGAAATGAATCCTGTGATGTCAGACTGGAATTAGGGCTATGATTATAAACTCTTGGTTTTTAATACAGAGATTATTATTAACTGGCTAGGCAGTCAGAGAGGCAGATAGATATAGGAAAGTATATAGGTACATGTATATCTTGTATTTGTTTTCACTGTGAGAGCCAGAAGCAATAATACCCATCAGCAACAATACTCAGCAGCTCTGAGATCTTGGTTTCTAAGTACCATTCTCTATTAAAGGAATTGGAGTTGGTGCACAAAAAGCACAATAAATGGTACCAGAAAAATAAAAAAAAGTTTCCAAGAACTTATGGGGACATATCACAAGGACAAAGGTACTTCTCTGAAGGTATACTTCTTATATTTGCACGATCTGGACAGAGAGACAAATGAGAGCCACAAACTGCTTACTTAAATGCTTAAATCAATAGATCAAACTAATGACCTGTTAAATGAGATATACTCGTTCCATCCTACTTTGGCAAATGCATCTGTACATAAAAACAAAAATCAGAAGATACATGCATAGTTTTCACCTGGCTATAAGTCAGCAAAATATATCTTAAAAAAAAAGGGATATAGGAACTGACTAGAAGGGGCTCCCACTAAGACTGGGACAATCTGAGCATAAAAATAAATAATAATGGCAATAGGTTATCATGGACTCAGTACAATCAGAATCTGTGAGTTTTCACTAATAGAAATAAATAATATATTAAAAACAAGGGAGAAAGGAGAGCCCATCCTCACAATAGATGTTAACCAATACATAAATTATCATGGAATGAGAAAAAACATCCTTTGGCAAACATCTTATCAAGAATTGATTCAGACAAGAATCATCAACAAATGCTAAAACTAAGGGAAGAAAGTTTAATGAAGAACAGGATGTTTACCTAGTGTAGAAATAAATCCTCACAAAACATGTATACATTAAAAAGAAACAGTAACTTTACAGTGAGGAAAACCTTGGTGGAGAACACTTTAAGGATCAACTTTAACATTACCTGTAATGGCACACATGGATATAAAGTGCCTCCTGATATGATGCACTGGGAAGAATTCAATACCACTTTTGTAGTATTCCTGCCAAAAAAGGCATAACTTTAATCTAATCCCAAGCAAACCCAACACGGGGACATTCCGCAAAATAACTGGCCTATCGTAATTTTCAAGACTCAAGGTCAAGAGAGCCAAGGAAAGGCTGAGATATAACGAATCTAAAGAGACATGACAACTAAATGTAACAAGTGATCCTGGGCCAGATTAAAAAAACAAAAACAAAAAAAATCTGACATAAAGGACATAATTGAGTCAAGTGGCAAAGCTGGGACTAATGGTATTACATCAACATTAATTTCCTGGTAATTGTATTGTACTGTATTGGAAATGCATGTTGAAGCATTTAGGTGTAAAGGGATGACAGATCACTGACTGACAGATTGATAGATAGAGTTGGGGAGACAGAGAGAGAGAATGGAATGGTAAAGCAAATATGGTAATCTGTAAGCAATTAGGGAGCTAGGGTGGTCTATGAAAGCTCTTTATGTTATTCTTGACACTTTTCTGTAAGTTTGAAATGACTTTGAAACAAGGAGTCAAAAATATTTGCCAGAGTAGAGGGAGTGAATTGGGGTAGATCAAAGAAGACTGGTAATGGGTTGATCATTGTTGAAATAAGGGGCATACAGAAATGAGTCTATGATACTCTTTATTTTTGTACAAGTTTGAAATTTTCCATATTAACAAATTTCTTAAAGGGAGAGAATATTTTTTTTGCCACATCCTGAATATATTGTGTTCTCTTTGTCTCAGCTATCACCACCTTTCTCTACAGCCATTATCTCTTTCCTAAATGGCTGCAATAGCTTTCTGTCCACTCTACCTACAGCCTTTCTTGACCCTGATAATTCATGCCTCTCTGTAATCTTTTAACTGCCTAGGACAGATCCCACTAATCCCTATTTAAACTCTCCAATGGATTCCTGGTAGATTAAGGGTAAAACCCCAGCTCTTCCCCTTGATTGTTACTTCCCTGCATAAACCAACATTGCCATTTCTTCTTTTTACTACTTTCTCCCTCTAGGCAGATTGCTTTTGTTTACAATCCCTGAACCTACTCAATTCATTTCGTCCTCAGGGCCTTTACATTTGCTGTTCCCTCTGCCTGGAATCTCATAATCTTCATGTCCTGATCATTTGAGTTTTGTATCTGTCACTTCCTCAAGATGCCTTCCCTGATGGTTCCACTCAATTGCCACACTCTCCATTCACCCTCTATCATAGATCATTCTTTTCTATTCTCACCCATGCTTACATGAAATTGTAATTTTTATGAACTTTCCATGCTTCCCACCAGATATAAAGAAAGACCATGAAGGCAAGAGACTTGCTCATTCTTTTCACTGATGGCACAGTACCTGGCACATACGGATCATGCCATAAAAAATGGGGGATGTTAGACATTCAAATTCTAGTTTTGTTTTTCACTGGTTGAGTGAACTTGGGTAAATCCCTTGGGCAAATCCCTTGGGCAAATTCCTTAATCTTTCTGAATCACACTGTCCTCATCTATGGAATGGTAGCAATACCCAATGCACATCTCACTGGGTTGAACAAAATTTTGAATGCACATGTGCCTGAGAGATGCAAAGAAGTAGACGTGCATGGCTTTATTATTATAATGAATTGATACTGGGATTATTGACAAAATCATGTTCCCTATCTAAAAGAGAATAAATTCTAAGCTTTTAACTATAGCCTGCTAAGTCCTCCCACCCCTCATTATCTGCTTCCTGTCTTTCTCTCTCTGGCCTTCTATCTATATCTCAGAATCAATCCTATCAAATCTTCCCAAATCATGGAATGATACAATTTGGGCCTCTGCTCAGATGCTTCCTCTATAGGACACGCTCAGTCCTCTGACCTATTGTCTGCATGAGAAATACCCACTTACCTTCAAAATTCAAATAAATTGTCATTTTTTTTTCTATGAAACTTTTCCTAAGTACCTTCTCATCCCCTCCATCTCCAGGCTTCCAGGGGTACAGTGGGTACTCCACCAATGAGACCCCTGATATGGTTTATTGTACACATAAACCTATTGTACACATTTGTTTGCATGACTGTCTTTCCCACTGTACTGTGCGTTCTCCAGGGCAGGAACTGTACCTTATTTACCTGTTTACCTGTGTATCTCCCCACCAGATCAGAGCAAGCCCTTAATAAATGGCTGTTGGATTTTTGCTGCCACCACCACCACCATCAGCAGCAGCATCTCCTTAGAGGAGAGAATGGCCAATGATGACACAGTTTTGCAGAATAAACAAATGCAGATAAATGGGGGAGACCGGGTTCAAGTCATGGCTCTGACCTTGGGCAAATCACTTCCCCACTCTGGACAACAGTTTCTTTTTCTGTTGTAAGAAGGGCACCGTAGAATCTATACACTCCCTTTTAAAACTACATTTCATGCTTCCCATTCCTCAACACCAGAATTATACTCTAATTGGGATGTCCAAAGTGTGGTTCTTGGGCCTCATGGAGAGAGCGTTAGACCTTCCACAAGGGACTGGGAACTCCCAGGTCTAAACCAACAGAAGCTAGAGCCGTCCTTCATGCCTCCCTGCACAGCTCTTATCTGACCTTAATGATCACGGCTCTCTGTGAGAGATCCTTTGAGCTGTAATTACTAATTGATGTTTGTAAAGTCTTTGAAATTCTCAGGTGACAGATGTAATCAAGGGCCAATTTATTATGATAATTGTTATTAGTACAGCTCCTCATTATTTGTTGATGTTAACGGCAGGGCCAGCAGGTGTTTCAAGATTAAGCAGGGGATTGAGGCTGGCCATATCTGGGCAGAGAAAGAGATAAATGTGATGTGTGGGGGATCTGAGGTCTTTTAGAGACCCTGCTGATTTCAGTCTAGTCAGATTCCACTTTGTGGGGTAATGAATCAGCATCAAGGCACTAAATGTATAAGGCTGCCTAATGGCATGTTTACATGTTCATGTTCAAACCCAGCTCGGTCTCTTGCTCCTGGAATGTGCTTCGGCACATCCTCAGTCTTGGCTTGCTCCTCTGTTAAATGAAGATACATCCAGTATGAATTTACACTTGCTGTGTAATTGTGCAATTTACACTTGCTTGAGGCAAGGAAGAGCGGATGTGGGAAGACCAGTTGGGAGGCTGTTAAGGTTTCCCAGGCACAAGATGATGATATTTAGGATGAGGATGGTGACACTGGAAATGAGAAGAATATGTGGATTGAAGAAAACTTGAGTGTCGAACCATTAGCATTTGGTGAGCAACTGGATACAGCAAGTGAGATGTCTTGGGCAACCCAGACTTCTAAGATAGGAAAGACCCAGGGATCTTTTTGGAGGGGAGGAATGAACAATTCAGTTTTTAAGAAGTCATTGCTTACTATCTCCACCAGTCTCATGTAGGTTTGGTTTATGTGACTCTCATCAACTCTGCAGCCCAATAAATTGAGTTAATGGGCAAATCTGGGGGACATGATGTAAAGGTTGGAACATGACCAACATTCAGTTTCCAGGAAGGGCTTGCAGAACTGCCCACTTGTTTCTCTGTAAGTACATTTCTAACCTCCCTTTGAAATCTCACTCTTCCTGTCTCCTCGATGTATCCAGTGTGCCAACTGGTGTCTTTGCACACTTTGGACTTCACTGATTTTGTTTCTCCTCCCTTAATTACCTCCTCCTGAACCCTATTCCCCATCTATTCAAATTTGATTGATGGATTTCAAAAGCCTGTGCACCCTCTGATTTTTCGTGTCCTTTCCTTAGTACACCTCTATACTCTGCCTCATATATATCACCTGTGACATTCTAGTAATGATAGCTGACACTAACTCAGTGTTTATTGCAAACCAAGCACCATGATAAGCATTTTTAATGCATCTTCTTATTTAATATTTACATTTTGATAAAGTTGATACTATGGGCATAAAAATTTTCCGAATGAGAACTTGATTCATAGAGTCTAAATCACTTTCCTAAGGTCACATGGATGGTCAGTGCCAACCTATGCAACAGACTCTGTACCAGGTATGTTCATCAATAATGCCTAGGGAAAAAAACCTTTGAGATCCATTAATTTATTTAATGGAATTAATTGATGGCATTAATGCTATTATACAGCACAAGAAACAAAATCACTGAGTGTAAATGACTCCATTAAAGTTCAATTTAATATTGTATCACAATGTTGATTGGGAAGCAGAGACAGTATGGTATTGGAGTAGAGACAGTGTTGAGTGTTGGAGTAGAGATAGTATGATATTGGCCAGTATCTCCTCAGGGCCCCTTATGTAAGAATATACATGATAAATCTCCCTTCTAGAGTCTCCCATGGAAAGTATGTATGCTTCTTTTCATGAAGACAAGCTTTGCAAATCTGCCATACATTCCTTTTTGCCTTTGCTTCCAGGAAGCTCAGGAGGTACAGCTAATGTTCTATTTCACTAACCACCTATGTTAGGCCTCTAGTGTAATGACAACGTTTCTTCTGCTAAGATTCTTGAGCTAATTTTAAATTTATATTAAGTCAGTATGCATACGTATTCACATATATACACACATAATTATATACACATGCTAAAATATGTGTATTATGCATACATACACATATGCTGAATTTGCACATGTGTGCATGCACAAACACATACACGCATATGTGATATCTTCATTCAAAAGGTGCTTAGGAATATGAATAAAGTTATCACGATCTATTATTTATCCCTTACAAAGACTCCAGGGAGCTTGGGAGGGCATATCTTGTCCCTACTTGACAGATGGGGAAACTGAAGTTTAGTAGGCAGGTATTCATTTCATGAAGCTGAAAAATAGCAGAGCCAGTTTTTAAAGTCATAGATCCAGTTTCCAAATTCAGTGGTATCCCAACTTTTTCACCATTTGGAGGCCAATTGGACCAAACTTCATAAGGACCCTTGGTTTGCAAGGGGCCTGATGGAAGCAGAAAGCCCTGCTATGTGGAAACTTAGGTTGCTATTTCCATGAGCCTTTTGAGGGCTGGGGGCTGGAGCCTCAAGACCCGGACTGACAAGATTATCAGCTATCAACATTTGGGTAACCTCCATTTCCTTTTCCAAATGAGTCTAAAGTATCTTTGTGTTGAAAGGAAAATGTTCTTGGTCCCTCAGGTCTCATACCATGATAATAAAATCTGTAGGAACTAGGAGTGAGTGAAAAAATAAATTAGCAACCTGGGAGAGCTCATTTTGGTATTTGTACAAGGTGACACTCAGGGAATTTCTCTCTCACTTAGTAAGAGAAGTTTGAGCCCCAACAGGGCTTCAATAGAAGTTCAGAACTTTTAAGAGCAGGTGCTAAGGCTCACATAGTAGAAAGGAGCTTAGAGGTAGGTATGCTCAGGAGGCTGGGTGATCCCCAGGATCTGAGGATTGGGAAGGAGGACTGGACAGGTTGATGGCGGCAGGCAAAGCAGGCTCTGGTGACAAAGCAGGACTTGGAGGGGCACTGACCAGGCCTAAGCTTTCCAAAGTGGTTATAGAAAGGTTTTGGTGATAACCCTGGCTTCCAAATGTCCATTTCAGTCTCCCTCTCTACTTTCACTCAGCTGCGGCAGAGCTGATACAATCCAGAGACAAGTTCCTAACGTAGGACTATGGTAACAAGTCAGTAAAATAATACGTGGAGGTCTTCGGTTCACAGTTTTCTGATACTTTGGCAGCAATTGATGGGTGGGAGAGATCTAAAGTTTTCTGAGGCCTCTCAACCATACTTCATGGTAGACTTGGAAGAACCACTGCCTTTCAAAGTGGAACAGTGTCAACAGGGAGTATTAGACATTTCTTTACCATGTATCGATGGAGAGAAAATGAGAAAGCTGTTACTAAAATCCCTTCTTCAGTATGAAGTAACTGAGATTCTATGAGATTGTTGGATGCTCCTGGCAGTCTATTCATTCACTGATTTAAATGGAGTCGCTTTGTGAGACCAATTGGGAAGTAGCACAGGTGATAGCACCTTCTTAGTGTCTGGGATGCAGTAGGAGCACAATAATAGAAAGTTCTCAGGATCTGTAATAGGAAATGGACAGGTGCTTCAAGATTGAGCGTATCATGGGAATTTTATGGAAAAGTTTCATTATGGGCAATAATAAGGAAGTGTGGTGGTCATTAAGGATGTTCTCAAATACCTTAAGTTCACATTCTTGGCACTTGGCTGGAATCAGCTGCCTCATTGTTTTTGAAGTTAAGCATGGCCGCATAAATAGCCCTGGCCAATGAAATGTCCAAGTGCTGGGTATCATTTTGTGTGGAAATTTTTTAGAATGAGTGCCCTTTTGCCACATTTCTCTTCCTCTGCCTTGGTGATTGTGTAAGCATATGTCAAAATGGACTTTCCCTTAGCCTCAGCCCCCTGAGTGACTATGATGAACAGAGTCCTTCTGCCGACCCATTCTGGACATGCAGAAGGAATGAACAATATTTCTTTTTCTGATAATACATGGATATTTCATGGTTGTTTGCTAGTATAGCATAAATTAGTTTGTCCTAACCAATACAGGGGTTTTCTTATAAATTCCCTGATTGGAATATCTAAAACCCAAGTCATGACATACCCCTGTATGATCTTAACCCTAACCCATCTGAGCTTGGGCCTCCCCTATCTTCTCATTCCATGGTCCACCTGAGCTTTCCTCACGTGACAAATGAGAAGTCACTAAAGGAGACAAGTGAGAAGTCACTAAAGAAGAAATAGAATCAGGAAACGGGGTTGGGAGGGGCAAGATCACTCCCCAAAGGCAAAATCGATTATGTCACAAGATTCAACAAGAACAGAGGTCAGACTTGGACCATGTGTGAAACATTAAACTAATAAAAATAAAGCCTGAAGTGAGGTTATGAAGCAATTAAGTGATGGGTGAGTCAAGACAGTCAACAGCTGCCACATAGACATAGTTCCTGAGGTTAGATAAGGACGCTCCAACCTTCCCCTGCCTCAGGAGAGGAGCTTCAGGAAAGCAGCAAAAAGGAAAAGAACTTGGGCAGGGAGGGGGGGGAGGTAGGTCATTCATCTTGAGATGTTAAGCAACAGCACAAGTTCACATCATTGGAAAGAGCCCAAATTCAAAGCCAAGTCTGTCTGATGACTGCCTCTCAATTCTTTCCACCCCACCATGCCTCAGAAAACCAATCCACGTACAAACATTCTTTTAACAGTTTTTGGACACAACTAAATATAGCTCCTTCCAGTACATTCAGAAACGCAGAACTCTCCATAACCACACTCTACCTAGATAATCCTCACTATTATAATGTGATTACACTGCAAACATGAGGACCCCTTCAAAATAGCATCTGGCTTCCAACTGCTCTCAAGAGGCAATTGAGTTCAGGAGCTGGAAGAGAAAGCGAGAGAATGAGAACAATCACCCTGTACTTCCCAATCCTCTTATTTAGATCACCATTTGGCAGAGGCACCATCCAGGTTAAATGTGCTCCTACATGATGAAAAAGATATGGCAAGGAAAGAGTTTTCTCTCTGCATAAATATAACATGCACAACAACCCTGCCCAAGAAAAGGTGGCTTCTGGTGGATATTTGCATGAATTTGCCACACTTGTTTTGCATCCAACCGTTAATTATGGTCCTTTCAACTTCACAATTATGGCTAATGGTGGTGGGGATGCAGAGAACAGTAGATTCAGCAGACCTCATTCTGGGAGGAGTGGGGGAGAAAACAATGCAAAACTGCACCCACCTGCTGTTTACAACTGAGACAGTTACTCTGGGTACCATTTGGAAGATGTGGAGGAAATCAAGGCTGCCCAGGAGCCTGGAGCTTGGGAAATGAGACAGCTGGGGAAAAGTCTTACTGCTATGATGGAAGGAAGGTCCTCCAGGGGCTCATCTGTCTATGGTGAAAATAGCTCAGAACCACATCTCTCATGCCTCACAGACTGGAAATTCAGACTGCACTGACACTTACTTGGTATCTTTCAGAATTCAAGATCTTTTCTCATTTAATCTTCAAAATGACTGTGTGAGTTTTATATTACCATTTCGATTTCATAAGCAAGAAAACAGACTCACAAACAAGAAACAGTTCGAAACAGTTCATACTCTCATTCATCTACTCATGCAACAATCATCAAGTATCTACTATGTGTTAAATATTGTATTTAGTATGGAGAATACAGAGGCAAACAAAACAGAGCTGCTACCTCCGGTAGCTCTCAGTTTAAGGATGAAGGCATGCACTACACAAAAATAAGTGCAATTAAAAGTGTGCTCAGTGTTATAAAAAAAAAAAAAAAGAACAGGTTAACATGTGAGTGAGTACTGGCATGGACAGCTCTTAGAAAATATAAATGCAAAGTTCTCAGAGGATGGGACATCGAAAAGGAGGCCTGAAAAATGAGAAGGTATTAGTTCTGCAAAGAATGAAGAGAAGAGACAGGTAGAATTACAGCTTGCATAAGGGCTCCAAAGTGAGAAAAATATCTTGGAATGTTAGGGAAATAATGTTTTAGAAAATGGTAAGGAGAGGAGGGGTAGTGAACATGTAGCAGGCATGGTCTAACTATCTCTGAAGTACAATTCTAGGTTCTAGGTATCGTTTTGAAGGAGGGCATTGGAAAAAAGGAGTATGTCTATGAAAGTACAGAACAAATAGGATTAAGAAGATAGAGAAAATCATTCCAAGTGAGAAACAGAAGTAACTGCATGTTAGACATCAATAAGATATAGCCTGGGTGACCAAACAAAGATGGTAATTGGTACTGTCTTATTTTCTCCAAGAGGCTGACATGGGAAGAAAGATTTGATTTGTTCAAACAAATACAAGTGCCCAAGAGTACAGAGTTAAGAAGACCAAATTTGGCTTTATAGAAGGAAGAAAGTTCTAATAATTTTACCTGCTCCACAAAGGAATCAACTCTTTCCCTCCAGAGAATTGCAGTGATCAAGCTGAGGTTCTATAATGCCCTGCCAAGCACACCTTATTGGAGATTTCTTTGTAGGCTGCTGGTCTGCATTAGATGACACTGCAAAATTGCCCAGTTCTAAAATGATATAATAGATCTATGATATAGCCATATCCAAAATAAATGGTTACAATATGGCTTGATTCACAAGAAAGACTGGCACTGAGGAGTCAGAACCAAGGACAGTGCTCTAACAGCCAACACTGCCCTTGTTCTCCATAAGAAAGCATCAATGGCTAAATGTGATATTACTAATCTGATCAAAATTCCCAGTAAAAGTGCCTGTCAACAATCCACACTTCAGGAAAATACCTGCAAGGTCTCTGAGCACCATGCCTCATGATGTACATCATACTTGGGCTCTCCATTGTGTTTACAGAGATGGATTAAAATACTTCCACATTTATGTAGATTACTGTAGAATTTACAGAATATCCTTATCCTCATCCCATTAATATTCAACACAGATCTTATGTCAACATTTAATGAGTGAAGAAATGCCTTTTTTTGACGTTTGGTATGCACTTGCTAGAGGTTTACTTAATTAATTGATCAATCATATGTAACTATTTTTAATAGCTTACTTAAAATCAGAGTTATTAGGGTTTTGTGTGTAGGTAGTCTGATTGCACAGGCTGGATATTTATCCAGTCTGATGAACTGAAAAAAAAAAACTCTATTTAATATCCATAGAATAAATATACCTGGACCCTAAAATTTTCTTACCCCATTCTGATGAAACTTGCAGGTAGGGTTGGGAGCAATAAAACTGATTGACAGTGAGTTATTCAATCTGGCCAATGACTATCCTGCAACAAATGGCCATTTTTTGCTTTCCTTTAATTTGTTTTAATTTAATGTGACTTGGCCTCATCCTTTGTTTGGTTTTAATCTTCTAGTAATATGGAAATAGCTTGATCCAAGATATTTTTTTCCTCTTTAAAGAGGGGAACAAAGAACCACTTAAAAGAATCAAACCTGGTACTTTTGTCTTCTGGCTTGCTTTATAGTTGCTGATTTTCATCACTTACAGTTTCATCACTTACAGTTTCCTTTGCTTCTCCCCATTTTCTTTGTAGATTGTTGTTTCCTGTTTTTTTAAAGGTTAGATTGGAAATCTGCCTTTATGTTTAAAAAAATTTACTTTTCAAAAATTCTCAGTATCAAAAATAAAGTAGTTGCTATTTGTTCCATCCTGTCTAAATTGGGGAAATTGGCAGATTTTTATTTACACTCATCAATCCTCCAACTCTTTCTCAGTTTGTGTTGACATAACAGCAGATTACAGACCTTGATTAGAATTGTTAATTCCTTACATCTTCTCTTTAATTACTTTTTTATATTAACCTTCTCTTTTGTAACATATTTATAGCAATTATTTAGCATTAACACTATGTTTAGTTAATTTCCAAGTTCAGTGTTGGTCTTTTCATTCTACATTTCTCTGTTCTTGATTTCTTTATTTTGATTCATTGCTTGGTCAATTGCTCTTTGAATGATTTATTAGAGGCAGAGCATGCGGGAGCCCCTGGATACTGAGAATGTCTTTCTGATGTATTTACACAAGAACAACAACTGGGCTGATAAAGAATTTGTGGGTTATAACATTTTCTCCTCAAAAATCCTCCAGGCTTAACTGCATTGTCTGCTGCCCTTTATGAGATGGAGAAATCTGAGAGGGGCTGGCAGAGATTTGTTAGACTGAGAATGGCTTTTCTGCTCCTATGACTCTTTAACTTAACTCTTTTCAGTATAACTTAATACTAAATACAGTAATTTGAAATAGTGTGTAGTTTTTTCCTTGTCAGAAAAATACAACATGCTGAGCATCCAGCTCCCACAGCTCTTCCTCTGCTCCTTTTTCTGTTTCCTCCTGTTCCTCTGTCCCTCTATGTTTCCCTCAAGACACCTGGCATAAGCACCCATCCAATTCCTTTCCTGCAAATCTTAGTTCCAAAACGGGAGCACACATGGTGTATGGAAGGCATAAGTAATTAAATGGCCTTGTTCATCCGGAAGCAGTAGTAGAAACTACTTCCTGGATGAGGTAGCTTCAGAGTGGGGTGACTTCTTTCCCAATGGCAAGCCTCCTTCCTTGAGGAAGTAGTCTACTGTGTGAAGTTTGTAAAGCCAAACCTCCCACGGTTCTCTTGCCTCACCTGCTTGTTCCACTCAAGGCCAACCACACTTGGGTTGGGGAATTCCTCCTGGGGTCCATTTGTCTCTATAGACTTGGTCTCCAGCTGGGTTTCTATTAGAGTCATGGTAGGAATGTGATATAGAGTGAACTGAGTACAGCTGCTACTCTTCTTCACAGCATGGAAACCCAAACAGCACCTCTTGACATGTCGCCAAGAGCAGAGAAAGCCACACCTTCTCAGAATTGTGCTTGACCAACAAACTGGCCAGTCTGGGATGCAGAGAAACAGAGACAAGATGGGCCCCCAGATGCTTTCTGCCCATCTTTATGTCTTCTTCCTCAATACGTCAGAGTGCTTCATGCAGAGGAAATACCAGATGGACAGATGGAAGGCAGTCTGGCAGCTTCTCTTTGTAGTTTTAGACTCTGAGGAATGTTGCTTGGGCAAGTAATAAATGCAGAACTGAAATACCAGTGTGGAATTTAAATGGGTATGTGGACATTTAAAATGTTAATTAGTTCCTCAATCCAGGTTTCTCATAAGGTAATGACTGCCACTGACAGACTAAACTCTCTATCTCGGCCACCAGAGCCTACAGAGGCTGTTCAGCACACACTTCACCAAATCTTGCTTTTGTTTCAGCTTTCCTTCCTCCAGTGAGTTTCTCACTTCTCCAGATATACCATGGAACATGGCACACACCAGACTCCCTTATGTTAAGAAAAGGTCTTGCAGGGGAGGGGAGGGTTGCGCATACTATGTAATCTTAATATGAACTATAGGGCTTAGCTTATATCAGTATTTGTTGTATATTTGTTGAGTGAAATATGGCAACCTGAGATATATCCACAAAAGCAAAATGGGAAATACTTGTGTCATAAGAGGAACTAAAGATATTTAGTTTGCAGAAAATAAGACCACCTGGGTGTATCTGAACAGAGGGGAAGTGGATGGTAGGAAAGATCTTATGTAACTGAAAGAATACCACCTAAGAGGGTGATTGCATTGGTTCTCTTGGGACCTAAGGGTATGGGCCAAGAGCATTGGGTAGAACCTATAATAAGAAACATATTTTGGGGCACCTAGGTGGCTCAGTTGGTTAAGCGTCCGACTTCAGCTCATGTCATGATCTCACAGTCTGTGAGTTCGAGCCCCGTGTTGGGCTCTGTGCTGACAGCTCAGAGCCTGGAGCCTGCTTCAGATTCTGTCTCCCTCTCTCCCTGTCCCTCCTCCACTCATGCTCTGTCTCTCTCTGTCTCAAAAATAAATAAAAACATTAAAAACATGAAAAAAAAATAAACATATTTCAGGCAGTACAATAGAAGGCTTTCTTAGAGCCACCGACACCCCAAAGATCGGTAAAATTACCACATAAAGAAGTGAGTTCTTGGTCATTAGAGATATTCAAGAATAAGCACTAATACCAGTTAACTGTGATGTTGTAATGTTGATTGTTTTATGTGTAGGGGGAGAGAGGTAGATATTTGGTGACCTTTCCCATCCTTTTCAGCCCCGTGATTTTGTGATGTTATGACTGGTATCCCATCTTGACCAAAGAAATATCTGACACTAAAAAAGTTTCCCTTGTCTTTGGGAGAAGAGAATATTTTCTAATGTGAAAATTTTCTATTGCTAATAATAAAAGAGTTAGTATTCACTGATTAACTACAACATGCTTAATGCATTCATAAATAACAGATAGGTATTTTATGGATGAGGAAATTAATCGTTAGATGGGCATGCAATGTTCCCAAAGGTTATTTGAAAGAACTTTTTTATCTTTTAATATTGAGGTTTGCAAATTTTTTCTGTAAAGGGTCATATAGTAAATATTTTAGGCTTTATGTGGCATAAAGTCTCTGTCTAAACTACTCAACTGTATTGGTGTAGCATCAAAAGCAGCCTTAGACCAAGTAAATGAAAGGCACTGCTGTACTTAAAAAAAAGTGTGCGTGTGTGTGTGTGTGTGTGTGTGTGTGTGTGTGTGTGTCAGTCATGGGGCTGGATTTGGTCCACAGGCCTTAGTTTGGCAACCTCTGCTCTAAAGCCATGCTACTTCTCATTTGAGAATAGGAAAATACAATCAAGGCAAGAAATGGCCTTCATGGGGCCATACTTACTCCATTGGCTTTGCTGAGTGCCTGGAAATAGATGCTGTAGCTTTTCAGAGGGGAAAGAGGAGGGTTCCAGTATCCATTGTA
This sequence comes from Panthera uncia, assembly GCF_023721935.1. Classification (NCBI taxonomy): domain Eukaryota; kingdom Metazoa; phylum Chordata; class Mammalia; order Carnivora; family Felidae; genus Panthera; species Panthera uncia. Next base: position 17,652,801 of record NW_026057578.1, on the reverse strand, counting down.
TGTCTTGTTGTCACCCACTGTAAATGGCTGGGTGACAGGCAGGTTGGCAGGCTTCAATTCAGCAGCAAAGTAGTGTAGAGAATCAAGGCTGGAGGCATTCCTATAGCTCACAGGCACCGAAAAGCACTCAATGATATCAGCTGCCCTCCGTGATTTTTGAAGTCGCTCCTCCTTGACAACCAGCTGATAAACACTGAACAGGAAAGAGAAGCAGATGAGCAATGATCTGGAGGGATGCACTTGTTATTACCATTTCTGTCTAAAACTGAACCTCCCTCCTGAGTTTTAGAATTATAAACCCACTGCTGTGTAGAAATAGATCTCCATTTAGATGTCCCAAGGCCAGCTCACACTGGATATATCCAAAATGTAACTTGGTCCCAACCCCTACAAACCTGCCTCTTCCTCCTTCTACCTTTCTTTCCTTAGTGAAGGGTAGCATTGGCCATCAAGTGACCAGATATTGAGTCTGGGGCTCATTTTCAATTCCTACCTCCTTAGATCTCACTCTGCCCCTATAAACAAAAAGCCCAGTTGACATCAGCAATCTGCATCTGCCCCACCTCTTTTTCTTCCTTCATTGATAATGCTTAGGTTGGGCACTTCCCTACCTCTTCCCGGATTCAACTGGTCTCTTTACCTCTAACTTACCTGATAAACTAGTCAACTCATTGATTTTCCTAAACATATAAACATGGTCTCTCTTCAAACTCTTTCATAAGCTGTTATCCTAATGATATAATCTAAACTCCTCATCCTGGCACTGGGGACACTTGTGCCTGGCTTCCAGTCTGTCTTTCGGAAACTCTTAGTTTGGACCCCTCATTCCAGTGGATCCAGACAAACATCCTTGGGATTTCACTCCATCAGTTCATGTTTCCTCCACATGCAATGTCTTCTATCCACTTCTCTCTGGGGAAGCCTTTCCCTAAAGGCTGAGTCTATCTTTCATCTCCTCAATGAAGCCTGTCTAGATCCTCCCACTCTGAATGAGTTTCCCCCCACCTTAGTTCCCCTACAACTCACTAATGGATATCTTCTTGGGATTGTAAGAATATGAGCACAGGACTGTTTCTCTGGTTAGACTGTTACCTTTTTGGACAGTGGGAGTTGTGGCTTGGTTATTTCTGCATCATTTACCCCAACCCCACATTGCCCACTAGGTTACCTGATACCCCTAAAGTCATCACTGAATGCTTGTTCAAGTAAACCAAATTAAATTGAGTTAAAATTGAAAGTAGGCATGAAACTAAATATGACTAGATACAGAATCCCTAATCAAAATAAACAGTGAATACTCTGAGCTCCTGTCTAGTGATCGTGTACCATTCCCTTCAACTTGGAAGGAAGTCAGAAGGTACTAGTCTGTGAAGAGAGATGACTGAGCCTTTATTGAATACCAGCTATAGGCCAAATATGTAGGCTCCTTTTATAAAAGTTACCCTAAACGTTGGTGGATCTAGATGGCATTTTATTATCTCTTTGAATGTCCACAGTTTGTATCTCTCTGTAAATACTTTTCTTTTAGAAGATCTTTCTTGCAGAGCTCTCTGGACTCATGACCTAAGACAAAAGATCAATTGCCCAAAGAGTGCCCCCAGGAAATTTTTGTGAATTAAAGGTGACTTCAGCAGTCACCCAAACCAATCTTCTAAAGATGGCATAGTGAGATAGCACATGGTTTATGAAAATGGAGCACGGTGAGCGCTACCATCCTTCAATCAAGCCGTCCATCTAAATACACTTGGTTAAGAAACATAACTTGGACAAGGACAGAGGCAGAGGACTATTTCACTAAAATAAAAGGGTATAGAGGGACTAACCCAAGGAAACATGATACAATATGGCAGGGCTTCCCCTGAATCTCCTTGAGCATGAGGATTGTCAACAATGCAGATGGAAAAAAAATACACCATGTGAATGTTTGCCACACTTGGAAGACAGTGATACCTTGAGTGGAGGAGAGCAATAGCTCAGTGAGCATGTGTACTCTCTGATGGGCACAACTGGATGAGAACTCAGCAGCCTAGAGTACAGGTGAGTGTCATGTGAGTGGATACGGCCACTTCTCTGGGAGGGCAGACTACATCTGAGTGTGAATAATGTCCAAATGAGCATCTGTAGGACCTGGGTGTCTAAAAACTGAGCGAACACATATACTCTTTGAATGAGTGTGACATTCAGATGAATGTGTGTGGACACCTAAATGTGTATGACATGTGAGTGCATCTAACACCCCAAAGTATATGTGTGTGTGACATCTATATGTGTTCATAAAACTGAAGTCTGGGGTGCCTGGGTGCCTCAGTCAGTTAAGCCTCCAAATCTTGATTTTGGCTCAAGTCATGATCTCTCAGTTTGTGAGTTCGAGCCCCACATCTGCACTGACAGTGCAGAGCCTGCTTGGGATTCTCTGTCTCCTTCTCTCTCTGACCCTCTCTTGGTTGTGCTCCCCTCTCTCAAAATAAACAAACAAACAAACAAATAAATAAATAAATAACACTAAAAGTATGTATTAAAAAAATTGAAGCCAATAAATGCCTAAATTAAATCATGACTTCAGGGCACACTCCCTCCTCAACTCTGGGGTCCTTCTCAACAGTATAACCACTATGTTTATCAAGACAGCTAAGCTCAAAACAGTCTCTGAAAGACATCACCAAGACCCAAGACCCAAACCTAAAGGAGGGGTGTCTATAACAGTTTTCAGGACCTCCATTGCTTTACATATAACAGCAGTCTCAAGTAAAACTCTGAATCTTGCTAGAGTGCTCAGGACTGCTTGTTGAGGGTCTGACTCATGCAACTCTAATCTATGAGGAAAAGGGCAAAAGGCAATGAAGAGTGAAGGAGCAACAGTCTCTTGGGTCCATGTGTGGAGGCTTGCAGTAGGATCTAAAAGACTGAACTGGGCTTGGAGGCACTCAGCCTATCCAGCCTGCATGCCTTCCTGACTGGGTTGGGAGGCACTAACAGGCCCCACCTCTAGGAATGGGGTTTGCAAAGACCTGTGAGTCCCTGCTTTCCTCTGATGTCCAATCTATCCCTTACTATTCTTGGGTTAATCCCGTCCACATGAGAAGACCTCTGTCCTTGTTTCTAAGTTGAAAACTCTTGTGCCACCCCTGAGTCCTTTTGTTACCCTCTCCCTCTAAATTGAGAATCCAAAGCCTTGGAACTTCATTGGGGCCGGATCCCACTCCCGGACTCGCTTTCTGTTGTCCTTGGCCCTACTATGATGGGATGGATCACGCAGAGCCACCAGGCTGGCCTGAGTACTGCACATGACTGGCATGAGACTCTGTGGTCATGGACAGCTAAGCAGTGGGTCTTCACTGGGCTCTGACGGGTGAATGCTGCCAAAGGCTACAGAGGGAGGCAAGACATGTCTCCAGGGGCCAGCCCAGGATCCCGCCATCAATCTCACTACTGAGGACTCACTTGTCAATTCAACCAAACTCAGCAGCCAGATTACAGGTGAAGACACTGAGGCTGACAGGCTGAGTGCCCTGTGTCAAACTGTGGCAAAAGCAAAAAGCTAGACTTTCATTCACAGTTCAGTATCCTTTTCTTTCTCCATCTCCCTTCTTTTTCCATAAGCCAACAACATGTGACAAGGACCTTCGGAGTAGTTTTTACTTGGCAGACTGAACTCCTTAGCTCTAACGGCTTCTTCTGAAATCATAAAGCCTGGCAAAGGATATCTGGGGAAGGGCGGGGTGGTGGTGGTTAAACCGTGTTGTCAACATACAGTTCGCATACAATTGGGATTAATGTGCTTGAGTGCAGCCAGCAACACCCTCAGGCCTACTGTGCCTGCAGCTTCTCCATTCAGAGGCAAATGTGCAACCGTGGCCAGGAAGCCATAAACCATTTGGTAGTATAAATCTTTTTTCCAGTGGACCCAGCCCCTCTTAAAGATCAGGGGACTCTGATTAAGGAGGAGAATGGCACGTGTAAGCTGTGTAAGTGTCCTTTCCCTGATACGCACACTTTAGGAAGCAGGGGTGAGGTGGGGGGACAAGACAGTTTTTGTTTCTTGGGATAACTTCATTCTCATTGTCCTTCTCTTAGGAACATATTTATCTAAGCTCTTTATGGCTTGTTGGTAATGATAAAATCATACCTAAATGAGAAGAACTCCTCCAAAGTCATATCTCTAGTGCAAAAGAAGTGATTGAAACATATTCCGGAGCATTTGTGAACAGAAAGGATTTTTTTTTAGTAGAAAAATCCTGATAGTATTAGAGAAGAATAACAAGATGCTCACCTCACCACATACAGCATTTACCCCCACATTTCCCCATCCTGTGACATCCCCTCTATTTCTTCCAGTGAGAAGATGGACATTTGAGGTCCCAAGACCTCAGCTCATAGAGGACAGGTGCTTCAGAAACCTTGAAGAGTAAGAGGTGCGGGAATTCCTCTGCAGGTATTAGAGGAGGACCCTGCCACCGGGGCCTCATGGCCCCTCTGATTCCTGAGTTGACCGTTGGTGATAACTCATGCTCCTCTATGAAGGACCAGGGGCCTATCAGAGCCATCCATCAATCACTAACACATCCTATGGCCCCCTTTTTATATCTGAGGAAGAGATCTCCAGCAAGGTGCTATTACCCATTCAGAATACTTAAGTCAGGTGACAGACAGACAGGATGCTGTAGTTCACAGGTGAAGACTGCCAAGAATCAGAAAAGGGGACATTTAACACCCATGTTCTCCCATAAATAGGCTTCATAAATTTATATGATCAGTTCATACTGACACTGCCAATTCACATCCATTAACACAAGACTCTTCCTCACCTTCCCCATTGTGAATTTGTTTCCTACAGTGAAAACCCTGGTTTTTAATATCACTATTTTTTACTCGTTTACCCTGTCACACAATACACACAAAAGCATTTCAGAATTAACTCATCAACCAACCAAAACCAGCCTCAATACTTAAAAAGTAAAATTCAAGGTTTCTCTACTGCCCTGTTCCAGCTCCTTCCCGAACAATTCAGTCTTAAAGCCATTAGGCAGGGCAGAGCAAGGCAGGCAACCTTATGCGATGGGGAAAGCCGTGGTGGCCCTGTGTGGGGAGCAGAAACCACTTAGTGCCCCCGAGGCCATTCAGGTGATCTACAAGATCAAAAATATTTCAGAATACCATTAAGATACTATTTGCCTTTTGTACTTTTGGTGTCTCACAAGTGTACTGTGGAGTTCTTTTTTTTTATGTTTTAAAATACATTTTTTTAAATATATGAAATTTATTGTCAAATTGGTTTCCATACAACACCCAGTGCTCATCCCAACAGGTGCCCTCTTCAATACCCATCACCCACCCTCCCCTCCCTCCCACCCCCATCAGCCCTCAGTTTGTTCTCAGTTTTTAAGAGTCTCTTATGCTTTGGTTCTCTCCCACTCTAACCTCTTTTTTTTTTTTCCCTTCCCCTCCCCCATGGGTTCCTGTTAAGTTTCTCAGGATCCACATAAGAGTGAACACATATGGTATCTGTCTTTCTCTCTATGGCTTATTTCACTTAGCATCACACTCTCCAGTTCCATCCTACTGTGGAGTTCTTAAAAAGCCACAGGACTTCAAAAACACATGAAGTTGGTAGTGTAGGTATCTCTTCGAGGTACTTATTTCATTTCCTTTGGATATATAACCAAAAGTGAGAATGCTGGATCATAGGTTAGCTGTATTTTTAAATTTTTTTTGAGAAAACTTCATACTGTTTTCCATAATGGCAGCATCAGTTTACATTTCTACCAACAGTCTACAAAATCCTCGTTTATTCACATCCTTGCCAACACAGTATCTTTTGTGTTTCTGATAACAGTTGCTTTAATAGGTATGAAGTGATATCTCATTGTGGTTTTGATTTGCATTTCCCTGATGACTAGTGATGCTGAATACCTTTTCATGTACCTGTTGGCCAAATGAATACCTTTGTTTGGGAAACTGTCTATCCATGTCCTTTTTCCACTCTTAATTAGATTATCTCTCTCTTTTTTTTTTTTTTTTTTTTTTTTTGCTGGTGAGTTGTAGGATTTCCCTATGTATTTTGAATATTAGTCCCTTATCAGGTATGTGTTTTACAAATGTTATTTCCCATTTTGCAGTCTGCCTTTTCATTTTGTTGATTGCTTCTTTTGCAGTGAAAAGCTTTTTAGTTTGGGATGGAACTACTTGTTTATTTTTGCTTTTGTTGCTTGTGTTTTTGATGTCATTTCCATTAAATCATTGCCAACACCAAATTCAAGAAACTTTTCCCATTTTCGTGTAGGAGTTTATGTTTCAGGTCTTACATTAAGTCTTTAATCCATTTCAAGTTAATTTTTGTGAGTGATGCAAGACAGGGGTCCAGCTTCACTCACTTACATGTGAATAGTCAGTTTTCCCAATACTGTTTATTAAAAAGATGATCTTTTCCCCATTGAGTATCCTTGGCTTCCTTGTCAAAGATTAGTTTGAAATATATGCATATACATATATATCCATATATGCATGGACTTATTTCTGAGCTCTCAATTCTGTTCCATTGGTCAATGTGTCTGTTTTTGTATTACTGCCATACTGTTTTGATTACTATAACTTTGTAATATAGTTTTAAAACAGGACGTTTGATGTTTCCAACTTTGTTCTTCTTTTTCAGTATTTCTTTGGCTACTTGAAACCTTTTGTGGTTCCATGTAAATTTTAGAATTGTTTTTTTCTATTTCTGTAAAAATGCCATTGGAATCTTGGTAAGGATTACAATGAATCTAGATGGCTTTGGGTAGTATGGACATTTTAACAATATTCATTCTTCTGATCCATAAACACAGGATATCTTTGTATTTATTTGCATCTTCTTCAGTTTTTTTCATTAGTACCTTACAGTTTTCAGTGTACGGGTCTTTCATCTCGTTATTTAAATGTATTCCTAAGTATTTTATTCTTTTGACACTGTTGTAAATGGGGATGTATTCTTTATTTCTCAGATAATTGTTAGTGTACAGAAATGCAACAATTTTTATATGTTGTTTTTTGTAGCTTTATCAAATTATCCTTTAACTTTTATTATAAAGTTATTATATTGCATAATATATATATATATAAAGTTATTGTTATGTTATATCAGTCATATATTACATACGATATTACACCTTATGTATGAGATCATGTCTTCTGCAAACAGATAATTTTGCTTCTTTCTTTCCAATTTGGATACCTTTTATTTCTTTTTATCGTCTGACTGCTCTGCCCAGAACTTCCAGTACTATGTTGAATGGGAGGTGTGAGAGTGGGCACCTTTGTTTTATTCCTGATTTTAGAAGAAAACCTTTTAATTTTTCACCACTGAATATGCTAGCTGTGGGCTTGTCATATTATTATGTTGAGGTATGTTCCTTCTATAGCCAGTTCACTGACATTTTTTAAAATCACGAATGGTTACTGCATTTTGTCCAGTGCTTTTTCTGTATCTACTGAGATAAGCATATGATTTTCCCCATTCCTTCTATTAATGTGATGGATGCATCACATTTATTGATTTGTGTATGTTGAACCATCCTTGCACCCCAGAAATGAATTCTACTTGACCAACCATAATCCTTTTAATGAATTCAGTCAGCTAACATTTTGTGGAGACTGTCACTGATTTTTCAGGTGAGGGCAGATAACAGTCATCTCAGAGTCAGAAGTATGCTGCTGAAGATCAGGGGTTCCCAACTCTGGCTGTACATTTTAATTGTCCAGCAGACTTTTAAAAAAATGCTATTCCTAGGCCCCACCCTGGAACAACCAAATCAGAATCTCTAGGGGTAATCTTTAGGGGGTCTCCAGATGATCCTAATGTGCGACTATGAAACCACAAACCTAGGTGATTCTAATATTTATACCTTTGTCCTAGCAGGGACATCCCCCTCAAACATTCTTACTTTGTTTAAAATCATTACTTTGGGGGCACCTGAGTGGCTCAGTTGGTTAAGCATCCAACTTCAGCTCAGGTCATGATCTCACGGTCTGTGAGTTCGAGCCCCGCATAGGGCTCTGTGCTGACAGCTCGGAGCCTGGAGCCTGCTTCTGCTTCTGTGTCTCCTTCTCTCTCTGCCTCTTCCCCACTTATGCTCCGTCTCTATCAAAAATAAGTACATGTAGAAAAAAAATTTTTTTAATAAAAAAATACATAAAAACAAAATCATTACTTTGGGTCATTCCAATCCACCTCAGCATTCCTTCATAATTATCAGTTTTTTTGAGTCACTGTCTATTACATCTGTTGATTTCTTTTATAGCTTTCATCACAAGTAAAATAGGTCTTGTCTGATTATTCTGCCTGCTCCCTAATAGTCCGTGAACTTCATGAGGTCTGAGACCTCTTGCCTGGTTTGTTGTCTGAGATCTTATTGCCTGGTTTGCTGCTGCACCCCCAGCTTCTAATATCCTGCTAAACACATAACAGCTGTTCACTAAGTACTTATTAAATAAACTAAATTGGCAAAATTTAGAAAATGAATTTTAGATGCATGTTCATGTCAGTTCTTACTACATGCTTCAATGCTATTCTAGATGCTGTTCCACCTCCCCAAGATGCCTTTTTCCTTTTCCTGCATCTTGAGGATTCTTCATCCAATCTAGACCTGTATCAGATGTTACTCTTTCTGAAGAGACTTCTCTCTCTTGCAGTCCAGAGCTAGTTTCTCCTTCCTCTGTTCCCATAGCTCTCTGTCCGTATTTCTATCATAGCTCCCATTGCAATGATTACCTCACCCAATAGAAAATGTTTAATGAGCACTTACTACCTACTAGACATCATGCTTACGCCCATTCTACACATTATTTAATTTGACCTTCATAATAACTCTTAAGAGACAGATACTATTACCTTATTGTGACAGAATAAGAGAAACAGAGCACAGAGAGGCTCAGAAACTTAAAGCCACACTGCTATTTGAACAATGAGGTTAATATTTGAATGCAGTCTGACTCCTGAGCCCTTAGTCTTATCCATAAGGCTAAACAGCTTTTTAGCACACCCTAAGTTGAACCATCATCTATAATTTACCCCACCAAATAATGTTCTTAAAAAAATTTTATCTTAAAGCTAACTCAATTGTTTTAAACATAGTTTTAATATTATATACAAAAGGCTCCCCAGTAGCAAATATCTTTATTCCAGGAGGTCTAGTGACTTAGGAAACTTGTCAACTAAGAAGCTCTTAGTATTGGCACAATGAAAATAGTTAAATGCATAAGGTCTTAACTCAAACATACTGACTAATACTTACATGGTCTGCTAATACCTTTTCTTCCAAAGGACACTTGACTGAGTGGTCTATAGGAACATGTAGGTGTTGGGTGTTCATGGCCCTGACAATAATCTACAGGAACACTGTAAATGCACTCCTCACTGAGGTTAACTTTCTCTCTTATGCATTCTCTGTACTTCCTTAGGTTAATGCAATTTCATTAAATAACTAAGGAAGGTGCTTAGTTTCTCTATTTTCCTAGATTACCAGAGGGCCTTCTGATGGCCAGAATGACTATGGGGAAAGGTCCCAGAAAGCAGCAACTGGCATCAGGGTTGATTCATATATAGACAGTAAAGCCCTTAGTCATCAAAAAAAGTTTATCATTAGTAAATAAAACAAGGGCTGTGTAATACACCTTTAGTGGATTTCTAATAACTTTGATTAAAGTATTAGCATTTATAAACCTGGTTTCTAGTGCAATACACATCCGTGTGACCTTGGGCAAGTAATTTAATCTCACAAGAGAGAATAGTTATTACATTTCTTAGTCATTCTTTCTGGTTCTGTGTCCACCAGCCAGCCTCTGTGTGCTCTGTTGCTAATGAGGGCACTGCGGACCTCTTCGGAGTTGTTCTGAAACTATTGGCACTTCCTCTCATGGTAAAGAGGGCTAGAAAATTTAAGTCCTGCTCTTCCCCAACCTTCACCTATATTTGGCCTTAGACTAGCATTTCCAGTGACTGTCTTGAACAGTAGTGAAAAAATCCTGTTCAAGGGTCTCAAGGGGCCTCAAGGGGCACTCATTCAAGGTGAAATTCACTCGCCAGAGCCCCCTACAGAACACACCCATGTTTGGCTTCTTAACCCTCTCTTTCCAGCTTCCCCTTCTCTTGAACTAGTTTTTACTGGGAGCATCCCCTCAATAAATCACTTGCCTCCAAATCCTTGGCCTATGAGTCGGTTTCTGAGACAACCCAACCTAAAATAACCTCTATATGCCTCAACTTCCTCACATTTAAAATTGTGGCGTGGGCCTTCTTGAAAGCGTGTTGTGAGGAGCTCAGCACAAAGAGCTCTCTCCAAAGAGCAATGAATAAACTGAACAATACTGTCCACAGGAGTGGGTGGAGAAAACTCACAATTGCGAACATGTATATGCAACATCTATAATAGAAAAGAAAAAAAAGTCTCAAATTAATAATCTACGTTTCCATTTTAAGGCAGTAGAATAATGAAAGCAAATTAAACTCCAAACAGAAAGAAGAATAAAGATTAAAGTAGAAATCAATGTGATAGACAACATAAAAGTAAGAGTGAAAAATCAATGAAACAAAAGTTGATTTTTTGAAAAGATCAACACAATTGGCAACTATATCTCCACTGGCCAAAAGGCAAAGAGATAACATAAATTACCAAAATCAAGAATGAAAAAGGAAACACCACTACGGACTCTACAGAAAATTTAAAAATTATAAATTAAAAATTATAAATTTAAAAATTAAAAAGAAACTTTATGCCAAAAATCTTAGTTTAGATGAAATGGGCAAATTCCTACAAATACATAATTTATCAAAACTGAGTCATGAAAAAAAAGAAGATTTCAATGTACTCATAAGAAGTAATTGAATTAGTAGTTAAAATTCTTCCCTCAAAAAAGCCCAGCCCATACGGCTTCACTGGTGAAGTCTACCAAATATTTAAGGAATAAATAATTCTGATTTTTCATAAACTTGCCCAGAAAATAGCAGAGGAGGTAATGCACCCTGACTCATTCTATGAAACCCTGATATCAAAACCAGAGAAATACATTAATAATAAAATAAAACTAGAGCCTAAGCATTCATGAATATAGGCCCCAAAATATTTAACCAAATAATAGCCAACTAAATCTACCAACATATAAAAAAGATGATACATCATAACTGATTTATCCCAGGAATGCAAGGTTGATTTACTATCTAAAAATCAATTAATGCAATCTAGCATCTATTGAGAATAAATGGAAGAAATCACATGATAATTCCAACAGATTCAGAAAAAAAAGTGACAAAGTCAAATGCATATTTATGATAAAAAGTACTGATAAGCTAGAAATAGAGAGAAGCTTTCTAAATTTGATAAGGTCATCTATGAAACATGTTAAAGTTAACACTCAAGAGTAAAAGACAATGCTTTCCCTCTAAAAGCAGGAACAAGACAAAGATGTCTACTCATCACTGTACTATAGAGTCTAGGCAGTGAAATAAAACATTGTGCTAGAGATTCTAGCCAGTGAGCCTAGTTAATTAATTAAAGGCATTGGAGGGAAAGGAGTGAAACCTTTCATTTGCAGATGACATGATCCTACACAAAGAAAATCGTAAGAAATACACATAGATACAGAAACTGACACAGACACACACAGATACCCAACTATAATAAACAATTTCAACAAGATCACAGGACACAAAACTAATACATAAAAATCAACTGTATATTTATCATTAGTAAAAGACAATCTAAAAGTGAAATTAAGAGAATAAAATTCCATTCACAATAGTAACAAAAATAATACTTAGTTATAAATAAGTCTGAACAAAAGAAGTGAAATACTTGTACATTAAATAGTACAAAACATCAATGAAAAAATTGAAGACCTAAATAAATGCAGAGATATAGTCACATGCATGTATTGGAACAGTCAATACTGTTAATATGGCAATTCTATGCAATCTCTATCAGAATCCCAGGAGACTTTCTACAAAAATTAATAAGCGGATACTAAAATATATATGGAAATGCAAATATCCATAATAGAACAATTTTACAAAATAAGAATAAAGGAGGATTTAAAGTTCCTGATTACACAATATGAAAATCAACACAGTGTGGTGCTGGCATAGGATAGACTTACAGATCGAGGGAGGAGAAATGAGGGTACAGAAATAACCCCCCACATTTGTGATCAATTGATTCTTGAGAATCCAAGAAAATGTGATGGTCAAAGAATAATCTTTTCAGCAAGTGATGCTAGGCCACCTGAATAGTCACATGCAAAAATATAAATTTAAATTCATACTAGACACAAGAACTAACAGAAAATAGATCATAGTCCTAACTGTTAGAGCTAAAAGTATAGAACTTCTAGGAAAAAACACAGGAGAAGATCTTCATGATGTTGGATTAGGAAAAGAGTGTAAAATACAACATCAAAAATATCCATTAATGGGGGAAAAATTACATATACACACACACACACACACACACACGTGCAATATATAATACATATAGTGACATCCAGCTCATATACATTAAATTTATATATGTTGAATATATACTATGTAATATATAGTATATATATTATATATATTTATATTGGACTTCAGAAGACACTATTAAGCAAATGACAAGACAAGCTACACGTTGAGACAAAATATTTGAAAAATCATGTATGGTAAGACTTCTCTGCAACATACATAAGGACCCATTACAACTTAATAACAAGAGGACAAACAACTCAATTAAAAATTGGCAAAATATTTGACTAGACATTTCACTAAAGATGAAATATAAGTGCCTAATAAGCTCATGAAAAGATGGTCAAGCTCATTAGTCATTAGGCAAATGTGAATTAAAACCAGAATGAGAAACTACCCACCCACCAACCCACCCACCCACAAGAATGCCTATCACTAAACAGACAACAGCAAGTGTTGCCACAGGCATGAGAAAACTGGAACTGGCATACACTGCTGTTGGAAAGGTTAAAAAAAAATGGGGCAGCTACTTTGGAAAACAGTTTGGAAGTTCCTTAAAAAGGTAAATATAGGGGTGCCTGGGTGGCTCAGTCAGTTGAGTGTTCAACTCGATTTCGGCTAAGGTCATGATTTCATGGATCATGAAATTGAGCCTTAAAGTGGCTCCATGTTGACAGCATGAGGCCTGCTTGGGATTCTCTCTCTCACCCCCTCCTACACTCGTGCGCACCTATGTGTGTTCTCGCTCTCAAAATAAATAAAATTTAAAAAAAGGTAAATGTAAAACTACTATTCACCTAGCCAAAAAAATGAAAACATGCGTATACAAAAACTTGTATACAAATGCTAATAGCAGTATTATTCATAATTGGCAAAATATTAAAACAATCTAAATGTCTATCAACTGGTGAACAAATAAACAGTATGTGGTATATCCATATAATAAAATATAATTCAGCAATAAAAGAAACAAATGACTGATATGTTCTACAATAGGCATTAAGCTCAAAAACACTGTATTAAATGAGAGAAGCCAGATGGAAAAGACTATTCATTGTATGATTCCATTCATCTGAAATGTCAAGAAAAGGCAAATTTATAGAGATAGAAATCAGATTAGTGATTGCCTGGGATTGGAGGTGGGAACAAGAATCAACTTCACTTGGGCACAGGGTATTTTATGGTGTGGTGAAATGTTCTAAAATGGGATTGTGGTGATGGTTGCACAACCCTATAAATTTACTGAAAATCATTGAATTGTACACTTAAAATGGGTGGATTTTATGGTATGTAAATTATACCTCAATAAAGCTGTTAAAGAAACGAGGGAAATGGACTGAATAATCTTGGATGTTCTTCCTCCTCTCAAAAGTCTGTGCTTTAGCATTCAACTATGCACACATTTTAATACAAAAATGCTATGATAAACCTTTGGCATTATTGTACAAGTCGGGCTAAGAAACAAATGCGAGCTTTATAATCCCCGATAGAATCTAGCTTTGCAATTACATTCCCCACATTAAAGGTCACTCAGAACTAAGAAGCTGAAATTTACAATGGTATGTCTTAGTTAGCCAACCTTTAATCCAAGGCTCTGGGAATTCCTGGTTTCCTTCTTCCCCTCACTGTTTGCCTTGCACAATAGCCCTTAGAGAAGGCAAGAAAATGGGATGAGGTAGACATTCACAGTCTGGCATGTGCACGTGTTATCTTCGCGTGGCTTCTGACTAGCTGTGTGACCTACTGCCCCCTCTGTCTTCCATGTACTTATTCATTTATTCATCTGATATTAATCAAGTGACTACAGTGCAGCAGGTGCAAATTTGAAAATAACATGCTCCCTGGTTGATGGGGACCCGAGATGCAGAGACAGATATTAACTGTTCGGCATAATTCAGGGAGGTAAGGGCACAACGAGGAGCTCCAACAGGGAAGGATTCTGAGGAGAGAGGCACATGCAGGATAGTGTGGGGACCAAATGGGATAATGTGTCTAGAGAGTGCTTTCCATAGAGTAGAGTGCTCTATACAAGTTGGCTGGAGCCAACACAATTGCTGCATGCATCATTATTACAGTGTTATCAATTAGACAACAAAAATTTGCCTTGTTTTCCATTTGGACCCTTCTGTGATTGAACTGCATTTTGTAAATTTAGCGAAAGTGGATGCTGAGTAGAAATTTAGAGATATAAATATGTTGTGTAAAGGGGCCATAACAATTCAACTGAAGGGTTCCAATTAAGTTTTACTTATCAGATGAAAGCAAAAGAAAGCTTATAAGGAAAAACCAGACAACCATCAGATGATGGCTAGGGCCACACCCTCTTCTCCAACATACCCTCTTCTCCAACATTTCAAAGAAGCATAACTAGCTTTCACAGAGCATGCACTTACTTCCGTTGAGATAGATTTTAAATCAAAATGCAGAAGATCTGGCGATGGCCCTTACATCCTTTCTCTTAGTCATGGGTCCTCTCTTGTTTATAATACCATACATAAGAACTACCATGGTTCTAATTTTAATAAATATCCAGAATCTGACCACTTCTAGGACCTCTACAGCTACCACCTTGGCCAAACCCCCACGATGTTTTGACTGGATTAGTACAATAGCCTCTCAGCTGATCTCCCACCTTTCACTCTTGCTCCCTACAATCTATTCACACAACGGTGGCCAGAGTGACCCTTTAAAAACATGACTCAGGTTATGACACTCCTGTACTAAAAGCCTTCCTACTTAGAGTAAAAGGCAACAACTTTGCAACGTCTACAAGGCCCTCTCATACAAACTCTCGGATGTCATCTCTTCTAATGCTTCTCTAGTTACGTGGCCTTTTGGCTGCTCCTTGAAAACCCTAAGCATGCTCCTATCTCAAGGCCTTTGCATTTGACACCTTCTATGCCTGGAATGCTTTTCCCTCAGATATATGCAACCCTTGGAAGGCTTGCTTCTTCATCTCTGCCAGTGAAGTCTTACCTGACCACTTTATTTAAAATACAACCGCTCAGGGGCACCTGGGTGGCTCAGTCAGTTGAGCATCTGACTTCGACTCAGGTCATGATCTCACAGTCTGAGTTCGAGCCCCACGTCAGGCTCTGTGCTGACAGCTCAGAGCCTGGAGCCTGCTTCGGATTCTGTGTCTCCCTCTCTCGCTGCCCCTCCCCCACTCATGCTCTGTCTCTCTCAGTCTCTCAAAAATAAATAAACATTAAAAAATAAATAAAAAATAAAATACAACCCCAATCCTAACAAACCCTGTTACATTCTTCTGCCTAAAATATTTTCTTCATGTCATTTATCATCATCATGCACCCTGTGTGTATCTGTGCATGCATGCTTGTGCATGCACACCCATGCACCTGAAAGGTGAAGTCATTTTAAGGGAGGACGATAAGCAGTGAAAATGTCAACCTTCTTTCCAGGAAAAAGCAACTGGATAGATACGAGGCCAGTTAGCTGGTATTTGGATAGATGACCTTGATTTGGTAACCTTTTCTAAAGCAGCACTGAACTAAAACGCAAGGTAGGGGTTTCAGTGCTGGCTTTACCACTCCCCCGCTCTGTCTGACGTGCTGAGTAAGTCACTTTGCCTCTAGAACTTGCATCTAAAATGGGATAAGTCTGGCCAATGCAGTAAGACACAAAACAGACGAGATATACATTTTAGAGAGGAAAGCAATTTATCATCATTTGTAGATAATATGATGGTGACCTAATATATCGAAGAGAATCAACTGAAAGGCTCCTAAAATTAATGAAAGAATTCAGTAAAGTGGTTTGATAGAAGATAGAGATAAATAAACTGTACAGCATGAAAACCAAGCTACAAGATGCAATAAAAAGTCCTTTTAGAATAGAGTCCTTTAAAAACAACTAAGGATCACACAACAAATAAGAAATGTACAGGACTGACATGGCAAGGAAAAATAAAGCTCTCTATTGAGTGAAATAAAAGAGTATCTCCAGCCCCTAGCACAGGACTGAGCAGAGCCAGTGTTAAATAATTGTGCAGAACTGAAGACAAATAAAGGGACAGAAATGCTCAAGTCCTGGATGAAAGCATCACACACTGTAAAGATGTCAGTTCTGGCCCAACTGAGGCTTTTCCTTTGGGAAAAAGCAAACTCTATAAAACATGAGGCTAGTTAGGTGATCCCTGGAGCCATGAAGACGTGCATGACCCTAATTTGAAAATTCTAATAATTTCAATGGGAGGTTTTTTTTATTTTTTATTTTTTTGGTTTGTTTGTTTAAAATAAGAATTATAGTTAAGAACTTTTTTTAAATGAATGAATGAATGAATGAATAAATAAATAAATAAATGTGCAAAACCACTACTGGATATTAAAGCATATAATGAAGTTAAAACAATTAAATCATGGGTACTGGAGTATGATTAAAAGAAAATGGGATAAATTTGTGTGTGTGTGCGTGTGTGTGTGTGTGTGTATGTGTGGTGTGAATTTTACATACAGAAACAGAAGCCACACAAATCAATGGGAAAGAGAAAATTTTATCAATAAATAGTGCTGGGGAAAATTACATAATTATGAGGAAAAAAACACCAAATTTAAGGCCTCACCCTATATGACAAACTACAGTACGCTCCACTGGCTCAAAAGAGAATTTATTTATTAAAAATTTTCAGGATGCCCTGGCAATCAAATGCAATGTAACGGGTTCATGACTGGATTTTAAGAAGCCTTAAAGGATCATTAATTAATTGATACAACTGGGGAAACTGGAATATGAGCTACATATCAGATGCTACTATTATATCAATTCTAAATTTCCTGAATGTGCTAATTGTATTGTGGCTGTAGAGAAGATTGACCTTTTTCTTAGGAAATACCCACCAGCCATTTGAAAGGTAAAAAAAATACGACAAAATGTTTACAACTGGTGGGTTAGGGGGTTGGGGAAGAATATATGGATGTTTACTGTTCTATCCTTGCAACATCCTGTAAGTTTGAAATTGACAAAAAAAAACCCCAGATATTGAGTGGAAAAAATCTTTTTAAGAATTAATAATAGAACTCACAAAAGTTAAAAGAAACAAGATGTAGCTATTGTAAATTTGAAATGCCGGATTATAAGAATAAAAAATAAAACAAAAAATCAGAAAAACTAGTCCCAGAAATTATGACAGAGATGGAAACAATATTTAATTTTTTTTTTTTTTAATTTGAGAGAATGAGAGAGAGAGAGAGAGAAAGAGAAAATCCCAAGCAGGCTGCACGTCCAGCATGGAGCCCAATGAGGGATTTGATCCCACAATCCTGGGATCATGACTTGAGCTGAAATCAAGAGTTGGATGCCCAAACGACTAAGCCACCCAGGTGCCCCAAGGAAACAATATTTTAATATTTGAGATCATATTTGATATGCAGGATAAAAATGATAAGGGTACACACAAAAACCAATAACACCTCTGTATACAGAGGTATATACCATATTCTCTCTGTATAATGAGATAGAACTAGAAATTACTAAACCAAAATTCTAAGCAAATAAAAACTTCCAGCTGGGGAAAATAAGAACTTTCCTAAATAACTCTAATATCAAATAGGAAATCAAAACCACAATTTCACACTCCTTAGAAACTATTATGCTGAGAACAATGATGTCTAATGCCTATGGGATAGGACCAAACCTGTTTTCAGAATCTGAAAAGCCTTTGTTATTAAACAAAAAAGAATGACAATAAATTAATTAAGCATTCCATAAAAAGAAAATTAGAATAAACAACACTGGAGCCAGATGGCTTTTCCAATGATTTTTTTTTTCAATCTTTCAACAACTGATAATTCCCATGCTATCTAAACAATTACATAAGACAGAAACAGAGGGAAAGCATCTCAAATTGTTGCAAATTATTCCTCTAGAACACTATTAAACTGGTTCCCTATAAACAGGTCATTTAGCTCAGGTACACAAGATAGATTTAGTAATAGAAAAGTCTAGGAAAATAACACATAAATAAAACCAATATGATCATATGAATAGACACCAAAAAGACAAGATAAAATTTAACATCCATTTCTCATTTAAAAAGAGTCACCAAGATAAGTGGCAAAATACAGGTAATTTTTCTTATCATGTTTTAAAAATATCTATTTTAAACCTTCCACTAACATCACACATAGAGGTAATTTCCTGTAAGACTAGTCTTTGAGGTTGGGGGTAACGCAAAAAGGTCAACCATCACTCTTTGGCAACATTCCCCAGAAAGCTCTACCGAATGCAACAAAGTATAAAACCAAAAGAAAAGCTATCATAACTGGAAAGGGGGACTTAAAATTGTCATTATTCATAGGTGATGTGATTATTAGACTGGTAAACCGAGATAATAAAATTTAATTAAAGAAACTCACAAGAGGTTTCAGCAAATGGAATGGATAAAACACACACACACAGTCACACACGGTTTCCCTAAATACCAGTGAAACCAGTTAGCAAACGTAATGGGAGAAAGACAGCATAAAATACCATAAACAGGGGCAGCTGGGTGGCTCGGTTGGTTAAGCCACCAACTTTGGCTCAGGACATGATCTCGCGGTTTGTGGGTTTGAGCCCCATGTCGGGCTCTGTGCTGACAGCTCGGAGCCTGGAGCCTGCTTCACTTTCTGCGTCTCCCTCTCTCTCTGCCTCACCCATGTTTGCCCTCTCTCTCTCTCTCAAAAAAAATACCACAAACAATATTAGCAAGAAACAATTTTAACAAAATAGCTGTGGATGTCATCTACATGAAGGAATCTACTTAATTTTCCTGAGCAAGAGTAAAGCCTCAAATGGATAGGTTTGCCCTCTTTCAGGGTACAAAGTCTCATGATAATGTAACCATTTCAGATTAAGTAAGAGTCTTAATACAATTTAGGTCAATTCCACTGGGGACTATTTAGGCAACATGATAAAAAGATTTTAAAATGTATAGGGAAATGTAAGTGGGTGAAAACAGTGAAGGACAGTTGGAACAACAAGAATCATTAGGAAGACTAGATACTAAAATAGTTGGGGAAGCTATAATTAAAATGGGTGGTATATGCACAGTGCTCAAAAGAGGCAGTTCTAACAGAACAGTGAAGGCAAACCAAGAACATCATAGTGGGATGTGCACGTGCCCGCAACACACACACACACACACACACACACACACACACACACACACACAAAGCGTGCACACACACAGGCAAGATCACAAGTCAGCAGTACCACAGGGAATATTCAGTCAATACTGTGGAGGAAATCTGCTAACTACTAGGAAAGATAAAAGAATAAGTATCCAGTAAATATCATTAAAATGGTAACTGCTGTTATGGTATGTGGCAAAAAAGGGGATCCAACATTGTAAGGGAGTATCGCAATTATGAACAAACTAAGTTTTTAATTTGATAAAGAAAAATGAAAAAAAAGCCCACCCAAAATGTTATTATTTTATGATGGATAAGAGACTGCTTTCTCCTTTTCATTTTTCTGTAATTTCTATATAAGCAAATATAATTTTTGTGATCTAAATTAAACTTTATTCAAAATAAGGGTATATAAATGACCTCAGTGTTGTGATGAAAATCAAAATTAGGAACGTGAAAATACTCTAAAAATGATTATTTAATGTAACATGTTACAACTGGCTATAGTATCATATTTTTATTTTTTTATTGTTGTTTTATAATCTTTATTTTTGAGAGAGAGAGAGAGAGAGAGAGAGAGAGAAGAAGAAGAAGAAGAAGGAGGAGGAGGAGGTATAGAGAGAGAGGGAGACATAGAATCCAAAGCAGGCTCCAGGCTCCAAGCTGTCAGCACAGAGCCCAATGTGGGACTCGAACCCATGAACTGCAAGATCATGACCTAGAATGAAGTCAGATGCTCAAATGACTGAGTCATCAGGCACCCCTGTAGTTTCATATTTTTAACTGATGGATGGATTTCTGTACTTGGGTGACATGGTATAATCCACGCCCAATACACCTCTAGCTTGATGAGTAATGTTGACTCTTGAATATTTAGTCAATATACCCCACCCCTAAGGTACCTCGGAAGTGTTATCTTCCCAGCTCATGTTGAAAAGTCTCATTTCAGTCAATCAAGGATCCAGTAATGGATGAAGGAAAGTTTACTCCATTTACAATGGCCACTGACCTACAGCTCTGTTAGCTAACGACAATAGCTTATTTAAAAAATAACTTTAAAACAGTTTATGTCAACATAAGTAATAAAGAGTGCTTACAGCAAACAGTGCCAATCGACAAGGAGAAGCAGTATGCCATAGGGCTTTGCCATAGGGCATTGAACCAGCAGTATCCTTATCATCTAGGAAGGTTCTGAAAATACAGAATCTTGGGCCCCATCCTCTAGCTACTGAGTCAGAAACTGTTTTTGAAAGATTGCAGGTAATTCATCTACACTTTAAACTCTGAAAAGCAAGAAAGAGAACACTCTAGGGAACGAGAAATCTTCCTGTTTTGTTTTGTTTCTTTAACAAACATTTGGAAGCATTTTATGTCCCCCAGTGGAAAGCCAGCCTGTTTACCTCCCCCCAGGCTTCCTAGCATTGTCATCTTCTTCAGATGTCCTAGGAAGCAACCCCTTTACCCTCCTGCCAAGTTCTCAGCTGAAATGTCATTGTTCTTTCTAGAGTCCCTTTATGTTGTAAGAGGAACAAAATAAATAAATAAAGTTGAACAAGGCTAGATTAAATAGGGATTCAGGCTCCAAACTTCATGATTCAAACCCATAGTGATGCTTCTGTAGAAGAAGATGCTACAGTGGCTGTTTTTAAGAGTAATCAATAGGGTGCCTTGGATGTCTCTACCTCCAACAAAGACATTTGCTTAAGGAAAGTGACACGTGAAAATACTCTGTGCACTTTTTTTATAAGACTATCTGAAATCAATTATCCTCAAAAAAGCCCTTCCACACTCTAAAAAGGTAGATGGAATGATTATTAATTAACCACTAAATTAATCATAATAATGGGCATATTAGTGCCAGATAGAGCAAATAAAAGCTATGGAAGAATTATTACACTAATGAAAACACTTTTCCCATGGGGAAATGTAACCCCACAGTGAACTTATTTGCAGGAGTGCAGTAAGCTGGAAATCACCCAAGTGTAGAGAACTGTAGGTGCCAGCTCTCCATCCAACAATAGAATTGCCTGTGAATTCCAGACCCCACTACAATCTCCGGATGTGGGGCTTGGAAATATGAACTTTGAACAAGCCTGCTGAAGTATTCTCATATATACCAAATTTCAGAGACCCTCCTGCAGAAATCTTGCCCTGATTTTGTGATGTAAATCAAAGAGATCCATGGGTATAGTATAATCACTTAATCTAGCAGCTCTCAACCAAGATCCTTTCTGTGATTCTGCAACATCAAAATGATTTTAATAGTATACTAAGACTCTATTTGCCTTTTCTCAGTGTGTTGATACTTGCACTGAGTACAAATGCAATGGTATCCAACTGTTCTTGTCACTGAATTCTCCACTCACTATAAAAAAACAAAAATGCCAGTTTTACTTAAGAATGTCCTTGATGAAGGGCACCAGGATGGCTCAGTCGGTTAAACATCCAACTTCGGCTCAGGTCATGATCTCACGGCTCATGAGTTCGAGCCCCGCGTCGGGCTCTGTGCTGACAGCTCAGAGCCTGGAGCCTGCTTCAGATTCTGTGTCTCCTTCTCTCTCTGCCCCTCCCTACTCATGCTGTCTCTCTCTCTCAAAAATAAATAAACATTAAGAAAAATGAAATAAAAGAATGTCCTTGATGAAGCAGTAAAAAGTGTTAATTCCAACCCACGAATACATGTCTTTTTAACATTCATGTGACCCAAGAGGAAGCTTTTTATCAATCATTTCTCCTGCTTACTGAAGTTCTTTTTTAAATCTTTATGTTTTTCTTCATTCCTGAGGGAGACAGAGAGACATAGACAGAGAAACAGAGTGTGAGTGGGGGAGGGACAGGACAGAGGGAGACACACAATCTCAAGTAGGCTTCAGGCTCTGAGCTGTCAGCACAAAGCCCATGTGGGGATCAAACTCACAACCTGCAAGATCATGACCTGAGCCGAAGTCAGATGCTTAACTGACTGAGCCACCGGGGCGCCCTTCTACTGCTTATTGAACTTCTACAGTTTCTTAAGGAAAAGTATTTCTGTGATCGAGTTGCATGCTAACATAGGCATATTTTAAATGAAGCACCATTTTTTTCTTAAAAGAGTGACTAACAAATTATGGTTATTCACATTTGGATATCTGGCATACATTTTCTCCAAAATAAATGAAATTTATCTGTCACTTAAGGAAAACTGACAGTATTTGTTCATAACTGAGTTTTCATGTGAAAGTTAGAATTTGGAAAACTTGGGAGGAGCCAAGATGGCGGAACAGCATGGAAGTTTTTTGTGTATTGTGCATCCATGAAATACAGCCAGACCAACATTAAATCATCCTACACACCTAGAAAACTGATTGGAGGATTAACACAACAATCTGCACAACCTGAACCACAGAATTCAGCAAGTAAGCGGCAGACAGAAGTGAACTTGGGGAGCGAGAAGCCGCGGAGGATAGGCAACTGCTTTTGTGGGTGGAGAGAGGACCGAGACTGGGGGTGGGGGAGAATATGGGAAAAGCACCCCTCCCCAAAAGCAACTGAAGAGAAAGTGGAAAACTGGAAACAGCTGTGGGGACTAAACTAAAAAAGGGAGAAAGGAGAAAGGAGTTTAAATTCCATTAAGACTGTAAACAAGGGGAGCGCAAAGGCTGCAACTCCGCAGCTCCATACCTGGCGGTGTTCTGGTGGGAAAAGTGAATCCCCAGCAGCAGAGTGGGGGCCGGGAGGCTCTCGGGCCACATGGGGAAAAGCGGCTCCACTGCTGGAAGGACATTTGGTAGACTGTTGAAGCCACCTGGTACCAGCAGACCCCAGAGAACGGCCACATTTGCTGGTGCCGGAAAAGGTCGTTAAGGGTAAAGCCTGGTGCCAGATGTGGCTTGTGATTTTCCATAATCCCTGAAACGCTGCTGCTACACTGTCTCGTGAACTTTTTCTGGGGCGGGCTGGCACCTGGCCGCAGTCTCGGGCCACGGCAGCAGCAGGGTCCAGCAAGCGTTCCTGGGTGCAGCCGACATTTGGCCATTGCTGGGTGAGACCCTCCCGCAGAGGGGCAGAACGGGTCAAAGCCACAGTCCTTCAGAACTAAGGGGCCGGGGAAAACAGCCACATCTGAGACAAAACTCAGGAGACAGGTACTGCCTGGGGCCTGGTCACGGAGAGTGAAAAAGCAGGGAGTGGACAGAAGCTGAAGACAGAGGTTGGGTGCGCGATTGCTGATCCGGGAGAACAGACTGGGCAGCTGGGTGGCTCCATTTTCACTGCTCCCGCACATGCACATACGCACCTACCAGCACCTCAACATATCCACCCCAGTAGGCTAGCAGCGCCATCTAGTGGAGAACGGGGCCATTGCACTAAGCCCCTCCAAACTGGGCCAACCTTCCTCTTCAGGAACACAAGTCCCACCACTGGCTTAGTTTATGGACTAAAAAGTGCTACATAGACTGACTTCTAGGGGAAAACGAAGCAATTTCAGTCCTACTTCAATCTGTTAGCAGGTCCATCTATTCAATTTCCTTCTTTTTTTTTCTTTTTCTCTTTTACACTTCTTTTGAATACAGAAAGAGAAAAAAATCATTTTTATTTTCAATTTTTATTAAAAATATTTTTCTTTAAATTTTATTACTGTATTTTTTACTTTTGTGTAAATTTTTTCAAATTCTATTTTATTTCCATCACTTTATTTTAGTCTACCTCAGTGTATTCACCTTTTCAAATTTTCAATTTCCTTTTTATTTTTTCTGTATTTTTTTCTTTTTTGTTTCTTTTTCTTGAATGCAGAAAGAGAAAAACTTCATTTTTACTTTCAATTTCTATTAAAATATTTTAAATTTTTTACTATACTTTTGCTTTTATGTAAATTTTTTCAAATTCTATTTTACTTCCATCATTTTATTTTAGTCTACTACAGTGTACTCACTTTTTCAAATTTTCAAACAATTTCATTTTTTTCTTTCTTTTTAAATATTTTTTCTTTTTCATTTCTTTTCTTTTTTCTTGAATATAGAAAAAGAAAAAAATTCATATTTATTTTTAATTTTTATTAAAAATATTTTTCTTTAATTTTTTCTACTATATTCTTTACTTTTGTGTACATTTTTTCAAATTCTATTTTACCTTCATCTCATTTTAGTCTACCTCAGTGTATTCATTTTTTTTAATTCTCAAATGATTTCCTTTTTTTCCTTCCACCCCCCTTTTTTTTCTCTAATCTGTCAAACCACTTTCAACACCCAGACCAAAACACACCTAGGATCTAGCATCATCTATTCGATTTGTGTGTGAGTGTTTTTAATTTTTAATTTTAATATTTTTTTAATTTTAATTTTTTTAATTTCAATTTTTCTACCTCATTACTTCCTTTTCTCCCTTCAAAAATGACAAAATGAAGGAATTCATCCCAAAAGAAAGAGCACAAAGAAACAACAGCCAGGGATTTAACCAACACAGATACAGGCAAGATGTCTGAACCAGAATTCAGAATCACGATAATAAGAATACTAGCTGGAGTCGAAAATAGATTGGAATCCCTTTCTGCAGAGATAAAAGAAGTAAAAAACAGCCAGAATGAAATTAAAAATGTTATAACTGAGCTGCAATCACGGATGGATGCAGTGGCAGCAAGGATGGATGAGGCAGAACAGAGAATCAGCAATACAGAGGACAAACTTATAGAGAATAATGAAGCAGAAAAAAAAGAGGGAGATTAAGGCAAAAGAGCACGATTTAAGAATTAGAGAAATCAGTGACTCATTAAAAAGGAATAACATCAGAATCATAGGGGTCCCAGAAGAGGAAGAGAGAGAAATAGGGGTAGAAGGGTTATGTGAACAAATCATAGGGGAAAACGTTCCTAACCTGGGGAAAGACACAGACATCAAAATCCAGGAAGCACAAAGGACCCCCATTAGATTAAACAAAAACAGATCATCAACAAGGCACATCATAGTCAAATTCACAAAATACTCAGGCAAGGAGAGAATCATGAAAGCAGCAAGGGAAAAAATGTCCCTAACATACAAGGGAAGACAGATCAGGTCTGTAGCAGACCTATCCACAGAAACTTGGCAGGCCAGAAAGGAGTGGCAGGATATATTCAATGTGCTGAATCAGAAAAATATGCAGCCAAGAATTCTTTATCCAGCAAGGCTGTCATTCAAAATAGAAGGAGAGATAAAAAGTTTCCCAGACAAAAATTAAAGGAGTTTGTGACCACTAAACCAGACCTGCCAGAAATGTTAAGGGGGACTCTCTGAGGGGAGAAAAGATGAAAAAAAATACACACACACACACACACACACACACACACACACACACCAAAAGCAACAAAGATTAGAAAGGACCAGGGAACACCACCAGAAACTCCAACTCTAGATCATAATGGCAATAAATTCTTATCTTTCAGTACTCACTCTAGATGTCAATGGACTCAATGCTCCAATCAAAAGACATAGGGTAACAGAATGGATAAGAAAACAAGATCCATCTATATGCTGTTTACAAGAGACCCACCTTAGACCTAAAGATACCTTCAAATTGAAAATAGGGGGATGGAGAACTATCTATCATGCTAATGGTCAACAAAAGCAAGCTGGAGTAGCCATACTTATATCAGACAATCTAGACTTTAAAATAAAGACTGTATCAAGAGATTCAGAAGGGCATTATATCATAATCAAGGGGTCTATCCACCAAGAAGACCTAACAATTGTAAACATTTATGCACCAAATGTGAAGCACCTAAATATATAAATCAATTAATCACAAACATAAAGAAACTCATTGATAGTAATACCATAATAGTAGGAGACTTCAAGACCCCACTCACAACAATGGACAGATCATCTTATCAAAAAATCAACAAGGAAACAATGGCTTTGAATGACACACTGGACCAGATGGACTTAGCAGATACATTCAGAACATTTCATCCTAAAGCAGCAGAATATACATTCTTCTCCAGTGCACATGGAACTTTCTCCAGAATAGACCATATACTGGGACACAAATCAGCCCTAAGTAAGTACAAAAAACTCGAGATCATACCGTGCATATTTTCAGACCACAATGCTATGAAACTCGAAATCAACCATAAGAAAAAGTTTGGAAAGGTAACAAATACTTGGAGACTGAAGAACATCCTACTAAAGAATGAATGGGCTAACCAAGCAGTTAAAGAGGAAATTAGAAAGTATATGAAAGTCAATGAAAATGATAACACCACAACCCAAAACCTCTGGGACGCAGCAAAGGCGGTCATAGGAGGAAAGTATATAGCAATTCAGGCCTTCCTAAAGAAGGAAGAAAGATCTCAGATACTCAACCTAACCTTACACCTTATGGAGCTGGAAAAAGAATAGCAAATAAAACCCCAAACCACCAGAAGACAGGAAATAATACAGATTAGAGAAGAAATTAATGCTATTGAAACCAAAAAAAGAGTAAAACAGATCAATGAAACCAGAAGCTGGTTCTATGAAAGAATTAACAAAATTGATAAACCACAGGCCAATTTGATCAAAAAGGACCCAAATAAATAAAATCAAGAATGAAAGAGATCACAACCAACACAACAGAAATAAAAACAATGATAAGAGGATATTATGAGCAATTATATGCCAACAAAATGGGCAATCTGGAAGAAATGGACAAATTCCTAGAAACATATACACTACCAAAACTGAAACAGGAAGAAATAGAAAATTTGAACAGACCCATAACCAGTAAGGAAATCAAATTAGTAATCAAAAATCTGCCAAAAAACAAGAGTCCAGGGACAGATGGCTTTCCAGGGGAATTCTACCAAACATTTAAGGAAGAGTTAGCACCTATTCTCTTGAAACTGTTCCAAAAAAATAGAAATGGAAGGAAAACTTCCAAACTCTTTCTATGAAGCCAGCATTACTTTCATTCCAAAACCAGACAAAGACCCCACTAGAAAGGAAAACTATAGACTAATTACCCTGATGAACATGGATGAAAAAATCCTCAACAAGATATTAGCCAACCAGATCCAACAATATATTAAAAAAATTATTCACACGACCAACCAGGATTTATACCTGCGATGCAGGGCTGGTTCAATATCTGCAAAACAATTAATGTGATTCATCACATCAATAAAAGAAAGGACAAGAACCATATGATCCTCTCAATAGATGCAGAGAAAGCATTTGACAAAATACAGCATCCTTTCTTGATAAAAACACTCAAGAAAGTAGGGATAGAAGGTGCATACCTCGAGATCATAAAAGCCATATATGAACGACCCACTGCTAATATCATCCTCAATGGGGAAAAACTGAGAGCTTTCCCCCTAAGGTCAGGAACAAGACAGGGATGTCCACTGTCGCCACTGTTATTCAACACAGTGTTGGAAGTCTTAGCCTCTGCAATCAGACAACACAAAGAAATAAAAGGCATCCAATCGGCCAGGAGGAGGTCAAACTTTCACTCTTAGCCGATGAAATGATACTCTATATGGAAAACCCAAAAGATTCCATCAAAAAACTGCTAGAATTGATTCATGAATTCAGCAAAGTTGCAGGATATAAAATCAACACACAGAAATTGGTTGCATTCCTATACACCAACAGTGAAGCGACAGAAAGAGAAATCAAGGAATTGATCCCATTTATAGTTGCACAAAAGACCACAAAATACCGAGGAATAAATCTAACCAAAGAGGTGAAAAATCTATACACTGAAGACTATAGAAAGCTTATGAAAGAAATTGAAGAAGACACAAAAAAATGGAAAAAGATTCTTCCGTGCTCCTGGATAGGAAGAACAAATATTGTTAAAATGTTGATACTACCCAAAGCAATCTACATATTCAATCCAATCCCTATCAAAGTAACACCATCATTCTTCACAGAGCTAGAACAAATAATCCTAAAATTTGTATGGAACCAGAAAAGACCCTGAATAGCCAAAGCGATCTTGAAAAAGAAAACCAAAGCAGGAGGCATAACAATCCCAGACTTCAAGCTATACTACAAAGTTGTAATCATCAAGACAGTATGGTACTGGCACAAGAACAGACACTCAGATCAATGGAACAGAATACAGAACCCAGAAATGGACCCACAAACGAATGGCCAACTAATCTTTGACAAAACAGGAAAGAATATCCAATGGAGTAAAGACAGTCTCTTGAGCAAGTGGTGCTGGGAAAACTGGACAGCGACATGCAGAAGAATAAAACTTTACCACTTTCTTACACCATACACAAAAATAAACTCAAAATGGATGAAAGACTTCAAAGTAATACAGGAAGACATCAAAATCCTCGAGGAGAAAGCAGGCAAAAACCTCTTTGATCTTGCCCACAGCAACTGCTTACTCAACACGTCTCCAGAGGCAAGGGAAACAAAAGCAAAAATGAGGGCCTCACCAAAATAAAAAGCTTCTGCACAGCGAAGGAAATAATTAGCAAAACTAAAAGGCAACTGACAAAATGGGAGAAGATATTTGCAAATGACATATCAGATAAAGGTTAGTATCCAAAATCTATAAAGAACTTATCAAACTCAACACCCAAAAAACAAATAATCCAGTGAAGAAATGGGCAGAAGACATGAATAGACACTTCTCCAAGGAAGACATCCAGATGGCCAACCGGCACATGAAAAAATACTCCACATCACTCACCATCAGGGAAATACAAATCAAAACCACAGTGAGATACCACCTTACACCTGTCAGAATGGCTAATATTAACAACTCAGGCAACAACAGATGTTGGCGAGGATGCGGAGAAAGAGGATCTCTTTTGCGTTGTTGGTGGCAATGCAAGCTGGTGCAGCCACTCTGGAAAACAGTATGGAGGTTCCTCAAAAAATTAAAAATAGAACTACCCTAGAACCCAGCAGTTACACTACTAGGCATTTATCCAAAGGATACAGATGTGCTGTTTTGAAGGGACACATGCACCCCCATGTTTATAGTAGCACTATCAACAACAGCCAAAGTATGGAAAGAGCCCAAATGTCCATCGATGGATGAATGGATAAAGAAAATTTCGTATATATATATGTGTGTGTGTGTGTGTGTGTGTGTGTGTGTGTGTGTGTGTATACATACACACACACACACACACAGTGGAGTATTACTCAGCAATCAAAAGAATGAAATCTTGTCATTTGCAACTACATGGATAGAACTGGAGGGTATTATGCTAAGTGAAATTAGTGAGTCAGAGAAAGACAAAAATCATATGACTTCACTCATATGAGGACTTTAAGAGACAAAACAGATGAACATAAGGGAAGGGAAACAAAAAGCATATAAAAACAGGGAGGGGGACAAAGCAGAAGAGACTCATAAATATGGAGAACAAACTGGGGAGGGGTTGTGGGAGGGGGGATGGGCTAAATGGGTAAGGGGCACTAAGGAATCTACTCCTGAAATCATTGTTGCACTATATTCCAAAAAAAAAAAAACAATTTGGAAAACTTGTTTTCTGTCACTATGAACTTGACAGATTCCCAATACTTAAAAACTTATGATGAGATCAGTGGTGATATTAGCAAATGTGATTATTTTGATACTGTATAATAAAATGTGTCAACATTTGGAAGATTTTTATAATTCAGTGAAATTTTTTCAAAGGACCAAAGCATAATGTTACAAAAATCAAGGAGAAAATATCAATGAGGATAAAATATCCATTCAAACTGCAATGTAAAGGGATATATTTTAATGTAACAGACTATGAAAATTCACTGATACAGTTTCATTGCACTAAACTTGAGGAAACTACCATTCTCTGAGTTTTGGTGTATTATCAAAGAATATCCACAATTACCTTAACAGGCTATTGAACTAGTCTCACTTTTTCCAATTACACATCCATGTGAGGCTGGATTTCCTTTACATATTTCAACCAAATCAATTCATGACAACAGATTAAGTGCAGAAATAGATGGGATAATTTAATTATCTTCTACTAAGCCAGACATTAAAAATGTTTGTAAAAATGTTAAACACTGTACCTCTTCTCCCTAATTTTATTGCTCTGGAAAATATAACTTTATATTTATATAACATTCATTATATTTATACATAATAATTTATATATACATAACAATTTATATAAAATTATATATAACACACATATATTTATATTATATTAATTTATTATATTAAGAGGTAGTGATTTTATTACTATTTTTGAATGATTTATAGTGTTCTTAAAATGTGGCTTTAATTTCTAATATAGTAAATATTGATAGACAAAACCCACATGAACAAAAGGTATTTGGGACCTTTGTTATTATTATTATTTTTAACATTTATTTTATTTTTGAGGGACAGAGCATGAGCGGGGGTGGGGGGGCAGAGAAAGAAGGAGACACAGAATCTGAAGCAGGTTCCAGGCTCTGAGCTGTCAGCACAGAGCCCAATGCGGGGCTCGAACCCACGAACTGCAAGATCATGACCTGAGGCAAAGTCCGTCGCCCAACCGACTGAACCACCCAGGTGCCCCTTCATTATTATTTTTTTTTAACGTTTATTTATTTTTGAGACAGAGAGAGACAGAGCATGAACGGGGGAGGGTCACAGAGAGGGAGACACAGAATCTGAAACAGGCTCCAGGCTCTGAGCTGTCAGCACAGAGCCCGACGCGGGGCTCGAACTCACCGTGAGATCATGACCTGAGCTGAAGTCGGCCGCTTAACCGACTGAGCCACCCAGGCGCCCCTGTTTTTTTTTTTTTTTTTTTAAAAAATTAAAGGGGTGGTGAAAAAAAAGATAGAGAAGCTTTTATCTACTCAAAAATTTTTTAAAAAAAAAAAAAAAAAAAAGGGAAAAAAAATAAGGTGGTTATCAAGATCCTCCGAGGTCAGGGTTTCTCAGTGTTGGCACTAATGGCATTTTGAATAAATGATGTTTGTTGTGGAGGCGGTCCTGTACACTGAGGGATATTCAGTAGGATCCTTGGTCTCTACTGACTAACTAGGTGCCAATAGCAGTCCCCACCCCCGAATTGTAACAACCAAAAATGTCTCAGTCATCGTCTCTGTGGAACAAATTAACTCTAGTTGAGAACCACTGCCATAGGTAAAAAGATGTTAAAAAGACAATTTACAAAAAGGAATGTCAATAGTATAAAAATACATGGGGAAAAAAAATCTGCCTTGCCATTAAGTCAAGAAAGGCAAATCAAGATGATAATATACTCCCATTTAAAGGCCATTATTATCAAAGTAAATGTAAATCATAACATCCATCTCAGCACAGTTGTGTTGGAAATGGTAGGATTACAGAACTCCAGCAACACTGTAAATTGAATCATCAAATTGGGGAAATAATTTGGCAATGAATTTCAAAAGTCACAAACAACTTTTATCACTGAGGAGTACAAAGAGCCTAGATGCTAAACTATGCCTTAAATTTGAATTTTGGCTCTGAAACTTACTAGCTATGTGAACTTCCTTTAAATATTTAAAAGATATTTGAAAATCCGAAGACAGCAAATGATTATTGTGAGAACTGGATGAGATAATAATGTAAGTGAACTTCTAGCTGCAAGTGGAAGATTTAATGCACTCCATTTATCTTTCCTTTTTCCTGAAATTCCATTAAACGATAGGAAAAGATGAAAAAGCATATAAATCTACAAGGAAATAAAGAAGAGAAGGGCCATTCATGGTTGAGAAGTTTCAACAAAATTCTGGAAGACTAAACATGGCCAGAGAAGGGGTGTCTGGTGTGGGAAGATAAAGAAAGCCAAACTGTAAAGAGAAATGAACAAAGGGAGTTCATTTGCCAATGGATTTCAAGCAAGACTGATCTTGAAGCGGAAAGGTATAGGGGTGTGGAAGTGAAATGTGGAGCTGAAAACAGGGATGCTGATCCAAAGTCTGTAGATAAATCCATAAAACTCTTGAACTTGGGCCTCTACTTGTCTATCCTCACACCTTAGGCAGGAGAGAGAAGTTCCACCTCTGGAGAATCTGAACGTCTTCACTCCCCCAAACATGGCACTTCCAATCAAGTTCTACATTTTACTTTTACTTCTTTATTTTATGTCTTTTAGTTTTCTTCTAGACTTTTAACTATCATTTGTATACACTTTAAATACAGAATTAAAACTGTATTATATGTAATTTTACATGATACCTTTTTTCATTAACATTATGTTGTGAACATTTCTTTTACTCACTTAACCAGGAGGAAAATGGTACAACTTCTCCCTTCTGCCTTTTCAACTTGGGAGCTAGATAATCCTTTGTTAATTTTGATAGGTTTTCAAAGGAAACAAAAACACTAACTCAAAAAAGTATCTGCAACCCCCATGTTCATGGCATTACTTACAGTGGCCAAGACATGGAAACAACCTAAATGGCCATCGATGGGTGAATGGATAAAGAAACTGTGGTCTGTCCATACAATGGAATATTATACATGGATAACGTATATTAAACATGGATAATGGATGGTCCTGGAAGGCATTTAGGCTCAATTAAGTCAGACAGAGAAAGAAAAATACCATATGATCTTACTTATATGTAGAATCTAATAAGCAAACAGACACCAAACTTCTAGAAAAAGAGACCATATTTGTGGTTAGCAGAGGCAGGCAGGTACGGAAGAGGAGGTATTGGAGAAAGGTGGTCAAAAAGTACAAACATACAGGGATGAAATGGACAACATAATGACTCCAGCTAACACTGCTATGTGACATATAGGAAAGTTGTTAAGAGAGTAAATCCTAAGAGATCTCATTACAAGGAG
Organism: Panthera uncia; assembly: GCF_023721935.1. Classification (NCBI taxonomy): domain Eukaryota; kingdom Metazoa; phylum Chordata; class Mammalia; order Carnivora; family Felidae; genus Panthera; species Panthera uncia. Next base: position 17,619,471 of record NW_026057578.1, on the reverse strand, counting down.
GATTTTTTGTTCCTTTTATTATATATAGGAGAAGATGAATGTTAGCTGAACCTATCGTGGTAATCATTTCACAATATAGTATATGTAAATCAAATCACCACACTGTACACCTTAAACTACAACAGTCATGTATGGCAATTATTTTTCTATAAAAGTGGAGAGAAGAAAATTCGACAGGTTTCCTAATTAATAACCAAAGTTTTTCAAAATATAACATTCCAACTTTTCTTACAAAAAAAAAAAGAAAAACACCTTGAAAATTAACTGACCTATTGTATAAATTAAACATTTACTTTGTAAAATAAAAAGTATTCTAAATATCATAAACAATTTACTCTTTATTTTTTACCAGGATTTTATTTCAAATCCTATAGTATTGGGGGGCACCTTGTGGCTCAGTCAGTTAAGTGCCTGACTTCGGCTCAGGTCATGATCTCATGGTTGGGGAGTTCGAGCCATGTGTTGGGCTTTGTGCTAACAGCTCAGAGCCTGGAGCCTACATCGGATTCTGTGTCTCCCTCTCTCTCTGCTTCTCCCCTGCTCACACACACTCTGTCTCTGCCTCTCAAAAATAAATAAACATATTTAAAAAAAATAAAAAAGAATGCTACAGTATTTGGAGATATTTGAATTTCCAAAGATAATTAAATTTTGGACTTTTTCACTTCTGAAAAACTATGGAAGAGGCACTGAGAATAGAAGGATAAAAATGAACACTATTGTTAAGCTATGAATGAGAAAACAAAAGGCAAATACAGATTGATATAACTAATAATGTGTCATTTAATTTTTTATTGTTACTGAAAGAAATCGCATTACCTCAAGCAGATTATAGACAGGGTAACCATATTTTCCAGTTTTCCCACAAGAGTCCAGGTTTATGCCCATGCTCCTGCAGTATTTATTTGATCCCCTTCATTCTCAAAGTGCTCCAATTTGGACTATTATATGGTCATTAGAGTAATGAATTCATAAGAAAGCCTCCTGGCACAGACACTTAGTTGTGCACCATCTAAAAGGGGTAACACAGCAGGAAACCATGTACATGGTATGTCTTAAAATGGTTGCTTGTCACACACAACACATGGCGACTGGATTTTTTTTTCACTGTGGTATAATAAACACACATTTTATTAGCTTCAGGTGTACAACAATGATTCAGTATTTGCACACACTGTGAAATGATCACCACAATAAGTCTAGTTACCATGCATCACTATACAAAGTTATATATTTTTTTCCCTTGTGATGGGAAGTTTTAGGATTTACTCTCTTGGTTAACTTCACTACAATATCGACTACAGTCGCCATGCTGTACATTATATATCCATGACTTATTTATAATTGGAAATCTTTATTTCTTGATTCTCTTCACTCACTTTGCCCCCTTCCTCTCTAGTAACCATTGTTCTGTTCTCTGGATCTATGAGTTTTGTATTGTTTGCTTTGTTTTCTAGATAAGTGAAATCATACAATATATGTGTTTCTCTGTTAGATTTATTTCACTTACCATAATTCCCTCAAGGTCCATCCTTGATGCAAATGACAAAATTTAATTCTTTTTTACATACATATACAGTACCACATCTTTATCCATTCACTCATTGATAGACAGTTAGGCTGCTTCTATATTTTGGCTATTATAAATAATATTGCAATGAACATAGGGGTGGATATATCTTTTTAAATTAGTATTTTTGTTTTCTCTGGATAAATAGTGGAATTGATGATCAGACAGTAGTTCATTTTCAATTTTTTGAGGAATCTTCATACTGTTTTCCAAAGTGACTACACCAATTTACATTCCCACCAAAAGTTCACAAAAGTTTTTATTTCTCCCTATCTTTGCCAATACTTGTTATTTCTTATCTTTTTTTTTTTTTTTTGATAATAGCCATTGGTAACTCATTGTGGTTTTGATTTGCATTTTCCTGATGATTAATGATGCTGAGCATCTCTTCATGCGCCTGTTGGCCATGTGTATGTCTTCTTTGGAAAAATTTCTACTCAGGTCTTCTGCCCACTTTTTAATCTTGGCTATTGAGTTGTAGGAGTTCTTTATGTACTTTGCATATTAACCCCTTATTGGGTATACGATTTGCAAATATTTTCTCCCATTCAGTAGCATGCTTTTTTATTTTGCTGATGTTTTCCTTTGCTATGCAGAAGCATTTTAGTTTGATGTAGTCTCACTTGTTTATTTTTGCCTTTATTCTTGCCAAAAAATCATCTCCAAGACCAATGTCAAGAAGCTTGTCATAGGGGCGCCTGGGTGGCGCAGTCGGTTAAGCGTCCGACTTCAGCCAGGTCACGATCTCGCGGTCCGTGAGTTCGAGCCCCGCGTCAGGCTCTGGGCTGATGGCTCGGAGCCTGGAGCCTGTTTCCGATTCTGTGTCTCCCTCTCTCTCTGCTCCTCCCCCGTTCATGCTCTGTCTCTCTCTGTCCCAAAAATAAAAAACGTTGAAAAAAAAAAATTAAAAAAAAAAAAAAAAAAAAGAAGCTTGTCACCTATGTTTTCTTCTAGGAGTTTAATGGCGTCAGGTATTATATTCAAGTCTTTAATCTATTTTGAGTTAATTTTTGTGTATGGTATAAGCCATCAGTCTAGTACCATTCATTTGCATGTGGCTTTCCAGTTTTCCCAACACCATTTATTAAAAAGGTGGTCATCTCCTCATTGTATATTTTTGCCTCCTTTATTATAAATTAACTGACCATATAATTGTGGGTTTATTTCTAGGATCTCTGTTCTGTTCTCTTGATCTATGTGCCTGTTTATGTCAGTATCTTACTGTTTTGATTACTATCGCTTTGTAATATGGTTTAAAATCAGGGAGTGTGATACCTCCATATTTGTTTTTCTTTCTCAAGATTGCTTTGGCTATTCAGGGTCTATTATGATTCCATACAAATGTTAATATTATTTCTTCTATTTCTGTGAAAAATGCCATTGGAAGTTTGAAGGGATTGGACTGACTCTGTGAATTGTTTCCAGTAGTATGGGCATTTTAATGATATTAATTCTTCCAATCCATGAGCATGGAATATCTTTCTATTTATTTGTGTCTTCTTCAATTTCTTCCATCAATGTCCTATCGTTTTCAGTATACAGGCATTTTGCCTCCTTGGTTAAATTTATTCCTAGGTATTTTATGCTTTTTGGTGCAACTGCAAATGAAATTGCCTTCTTCATTTCTCTTTCTGATCACAATAGCTTACTTTTAAATACTGACTACAAGTCTTGTTGGTTAGGTGAGAAACACACCAATATAAAAGAGAATAGTCAACTCAAATGGAAAATGACTCAAGAGGAAATGGGGATGATACAGCAGTAAGCAAAGCCTCTCTCCCATAATCAAAATACTATCTTCAGAAAATCTGAGAAATGATTGCTTCTTTTTTCTTTTAAATATTTTTATTTACTTATTTTTTTATTTTTTTATTTTTAGAGAGAGAGAGAGAGAGCGTGAGCTGGTGAGAAGGGCAGAGGGAAAGAGAAACCAACCACACTCTCATCCTCAGCACAGAGCCTTACACAGGGCTTGATCCCACAACACTGGCATCACGACTTGAGCTGAAATCAAGAGTCAGATGCTCAACCTACTGAGCCACCCAGGCGCCCCGAGAAACAACTCCTTCTAGAAACAATAAGTGATGATGATATGAGAAAAATAAATTCAGAGAACCATATATAGCTCTTAAAAAATTATAATTGCTGAAATTTTAAACAACTGCTATACAAGGGTTATTTTTCTAGAAAATAGAACGGAAAGACCAAATATATATATATATATATAAAAGAAAATAAAAGAAAAGAAAGAAAAATTAGGGGTAAACCTGAAATGACGGGGCTCTGTGAGAAGAAAAATGTATGAATAGCATAATAAAGATATTACTTGAATCAAATGGAATAATTGCATATTCTAGGATGAATTTTGAAAAAAAACTGTACAAGACAGGAAGAGTAATGGCAGGTGGTATAGCATAGTGGTTAAGAGTTCAGACTGTGAAGCCAGACTATTGTGTTCAAATCCTAGATCAACAACATATTAACTGTGTGAACTTGGGCAAGTTATCTCATCTTTCAGTGCTTCAGTTTCCACATTTTAAAATGGGGTTCACGCTATTCTTACCTTAAAGGGTTTGGGTGAGAATTAACTGAGTTAATGTATGTAAAGAACTGAAAATAGTATCTCGTACATAGTAAGCTTTGAGCTAATTATACAATACTATAACAAAAATAGTATACCACTTGGCACTGAAGTGCCCTGCTTTTATAGAATTATAAAATTAGCCATTGTGTATTTATTTAACTAAAAATAGTGGTATAACTACATTGGGAAGCTTGAGGGGAAGTACTAGATGATTTAAAAAAGCCAAATTCTCATTTATAATAATAGGAAGTAAACAGATAATGTCTACAACCAATCATTTTAAAACAGCACATTATATGGGGCGCCTGGGTGGCTCAGTCGGTTAAGCCTCCGACTCTTGATTTCAGCTCAAGTCATGATCTCATGGTTCATGAGTTTGGGCCCCACATCGGGCTCCATGCTGATAGAAAACACAAAGAAACAAAGGCCCCAGCACATTATGTAGTGACAATGCCAATTCCCAGAAGAAGTAAAGAATGACAATGCAGTTGCCTCTGGACACAGGAGTGGGTTTGAAAAGGTGGCTCAGGGGAATGGTCTTCGACTATCTGATTTCCTAACTATGTATACTTGTTACTTTGAGATTCTTTTCAATTAAAGAATGAAAAAAGTTAACATATATGAATTGGCTGTCAGTGCCTGGCATATAAGTGTAGGCATTCAATACATTTTAGTCCAATTTTATTCATGTCAGTAATTGAACTGAGAAATTTTTCCTATTTAAAGATGCAATACCAAAAGAAAAACGTAAGTACTTTTTTTCCCCTGGGTTATTTATAACAATAAATAACTGGAAATGACCTAAATTTTCAACCATATGGGAATGGCTAAGTATCATGCAAAAATTTGGTAGAGTGCTATAGGCCAAGAACATAAGCTTATTGTTTCATATGGCTATGGGCTGGCTAAAACCTGCCCCCACACAAATACACTGAAAGAGAGAGACATTGTCGGGGGGGGGGGGGGGGGAGAGAGAGAGAGAGAGAGAAAGAGAGAGAGAGAGACTCTCTCTTTTATGTGTTTAGACTAGGAAACAGAAACCTGAGAAAACCAAGATGTCTGAACAGAGGAGACAGAGATGCGGTATGTCTTAGGGCAGCTTCCTCTGTCCTTAGAGTCTCTAATCTAGGACTTAACAGCTGCTTGGGTCACTAGAGAAGGGGAATTACTTCCAAACCTCAAAAAGTTTCTTTGTGAGCTCTCGCCTTTTATGCTTAGAATTCACATCACTATTCAGGGATGCATGCTAACAATCGACGCCCTTACTAGCAATTATTACAGACACTTAGGAGCCCCCTCCCCCTCATTCTAAAGTCAGACTCAGCATTAGCAAAGTCATGACTCACCTGGAATTCATTCTCAGTAGCGGCTCAGCCTCCAGCTCCACAATGTTCAGAAAACCCATTTATTAGCAAACTATTGATGAAACTAGGTGACAACAATGAAAAAGATGGACAACACAGTGCATGTGAGTCCCCATCTGAACCTAGAGACAAGGCCTATAGCTCTCAAAAATGCTACAGGCTGGGCAAGCCAGCTTTCTGGATCTTTATTTTCTCACCTGAGAAACGGGGTGAATTTTTCCTGCTTCAGTCTGATGCTCTGAATATCAAGTGAAATGTTGCTTGGGAAGTCACTAATCACCAGTTCTGATCCAGAGTAGGAGCTCAACAAAGCTCAGCTAGATGTGACATTGGCAGTCTGTGACTTGCTCTTTAGAACGGGGCTTCTCAAACTTTAGCATGCACCAGAATCTCCCAGAGACCTTGTTAAAACCCAGACTGCTCTATTCCCAGAGTTCCTGATTCAGTAGGTCAGGAGGCAGGGCCTGAACATCTGCATTTCTAACAGATTCCCAGATAATAGCACTGGTCCAGGACACAGCACAAAAATTACCCAAACCAACTGAGATAAAGGTTGAGGCTTTGGAGAGAGAAGAAAAAGGCAGGTGGAACAAGTTTTTCTATGGGTTCCTAACCTGTCCTTTGTCCTAATGCCCACTAGGTAGAACCTTGATTCGGCATCTTTACCAGTTCCGCCTCCTTCCAAAGCTCCCTTCCAAGGTTCTCCCACCAAACCAAACCTCCCTTGTCAACTTCCTATACTGAAAGATGACAACCCCATCCCATCTGCCTGCAGCCTACATGCTGATGCAAGAGGCCACCTTTTTAGGTTCCAAGAAATTATGCATTCGTTATGGAGGAAATTAACACCTCAAAGCAAACTATAATTAGGAATTCTTCAATTCAGTTTATGCTTTTTCAATTAGGCACTCTATAATTTTAATCATGGGAGCATTAACATGTTTCTGTAATTTATATACCTGTGGTATAATTAAGCCTGGGAAACACATTGCTCTAAACCTGAATAGAAGTGATTGTTTCCCTTCACACTTGCAGTATTACAGGTCCCTAATGGAGAGATGATGCCAGTTTCAAAGGAGCCATTTCTGAGTTGCAGAGGCCAATGAGAGAACTCTTGGCTTTGGTAATGTGAAGGCTGCTGTGGACCATGTGATGTCTTTGAACATCTGGCTCATGTGTAGACATCTGCATCCCAAAGCTACAACTCCTATTGTGACTTTCAAAACATTCCCGCCATTGGAAACTGCTTTGGACAACTATTCTTGGAAACTAATTTCAATTAAGCAGGAACAGGGTGTCCTGGCAGGGGAGATGTTATCTGAGAGCCGTGGGAAGCAGATGGCTGAGAATTGAAGAAACTGAACAATAGGCTAAAACTTAGCCTGGATTGGGACCAAACTCCTTTTTGTACAGTGATTCCTCTTCCCACTTCTCTAGTTCTGCTCCTCTCATAATTTCTGCTCTGCCTTTTAGCTACAAAGCAGGGCCTGAATCCTGTGTGCAAGGTAGTTCTCTTGGGATTCTGAGCAGTTCTGCAAATTCAAGGAATTCAGAGGCACACTGAAAGTTTTTGTGCTTATTCAGACTGAACCTCTGAACTTTCTGAAGGTTAAAAACGTTCATTTTTTTCTCTTCTTCCTGCTCTCCCCACAATAGCAAATTCAGATTTGCTGACTGCAATAAAAGGAAAAAGAACATAATCAAAACTGGCCCGGGGGGACAATGCATACAGATTCCAACCCAGCTGAGTGACGCGCCCATATTGCTGTAACATTTCGGCATTCAATATATTTTGTCTGATCTAAGAAAATATGCAACTTTTTATAGAGTGAAAGTTGGAAATGGATTTGTTTCTCCCAGGCTGCTGGAGCCTTCCACAAAAGAATACAGATTTGTTCAGATCCTGACACTCCATCTCACCAAACATCCGTCTTCTACCTAAGCCCCGTATCTGCACAGAAGTGGTATCTTCAGATGTGCTATCAGCATGTAACAACACAACATGAATTCTTTCACACGCCATTGTTGTCATCGCAGGAAAACAGGGGTGTGTTTTTGGCCCCCGTATGGACCTTACAAAGAGAAGTAAGCTGGCAGAGATCCTAGTTTGACTAAAATTCATTATCTTCATGCTGAAACATACACCAAAACAGACACAAGTTCCAAAAGCTGTAAAACCAACAGGGGCAACCTCACAGTAACACATAAAACAATTACTTCCCCATGTCAGGAGAACAAGTAAGCATCGGTGCCACAGAAGAGAATACTTCCCTAAGAGCTCCTCTCCCCATACGGGAGTCCAGCTGTAAGCTAACCCAGTGGTGCTGGAGTTGTGGTTCAAGACCAGCATGACCATCATCTGGGAGCTTGTGCAAATACAGATTCTCAGGTCTGGTGCTGTTATCCCTGGGGATGGGCAAAAATCTACATTTTTACTAGCCCCCTAGGGGATTCTAATAGCCACTGTGATTTGATAACCCTGGGGTTAAATCATTTCCCAGATGTAGAGTGATGCAGTGGAGCTTGGGGAGCCTAGTTCAGTAGGTCAGGGTCTCAGCAGTAATGGGACCAGTCACAGGTCCCATTCTGGCTCTGGGGTCTTACACATTATGCCTGTGTCTAAGTCCCCATTAACAGCCCCTTGGAAGCCATATACAGAGCTTGACCTCTTTTTACCAGCCCCCTGAGGGCCTAGAGCCCTGCAGTAAAAACAGAATTTTCTGTGATGATGGAAATGCCGTTCAATATGGTAGTCACTAGCCACATATGGTTGTTGTACTTGAAATGGGGACAATGTAATTAATGAAATAAAGTTTTAATTTAATTCATATTAATTTAAATTTAAATAGCCCCCATGGAGTCGTGGCTTCAGTACTGGACAGAGTAGGTTTAAAATCTTGCCCATGAATCCTTGTGTTATCGGTGTTACTATACCTCCTGCCGTGGCCAGGAACACTTATTTTATACATTTATAATCTTTAGAAATTGCTTAGGGAACCTACATCCAAGTGGAAATGCACCAGTTAAACAGCAAATTGCAAGCAGTTATAGCCAGGCAAGAAAATGATGGGTTGCATTGTGAAAGGGGGTGAGTACAAATTTCTTCTGCCTCATGGCAGAGACTCTAACCTTTAAGTTGTGCTTGTCCTACCAAAAAGCCAGGGCTTTCAAGATCACCTCCCTCAAGGCTGCTGAGAGGAGGCAACTCTCTGAGCAGCCGCAGGCAGCTGGAGTGAGCATTGTGCAGAATGCTTTTTGGAGGAGAGTAAACCTCCTTGGAATCTAACATGGCACAGATCCATGTACCAGCTCAGAAGAACATCAATAGATTAGGCTATAGAAATGCACTTGATGGAGGCTGACTTGAAAGTCTGACCTTTGGGCAGTTGCAGACAGAAAGACTAAGAACCATCAGTTATCAGCTGTGCAAGATCTGAGACAAAGCAGTGATGCAAGCTGTCACGGGGCCCAGAACACTGTGAGAAATACAAGTCAGCAGAATAAAAGTTGGAGTAAAACTGAGACTCAGGAGAAGGCACCCTGTAGAATCCCTGTTGCTCTTGCAAAGGGTTTCACCACCTCCCCGGGGTTGGGTGGATTAGCATGGTAAGGATTACATCTCCTTAGACAGGCTGCCCATGATAGCCTGGCCTCTTTGGTCCTTGAAATACTTGGCTTCAATGACGTTTACCTTCAACCCATTACCATTCTTCCACTACCACTACCAACATGGTAACTCCTGGAGCCACATTATTCCATTGCAGGGTTCCATTACTAAAACCTTATCTTTGATCATTTATTCTCTGAATGCCACTTTCTGTCTGTCCAGCCTCTCCCAACCTTGTACCCTCTGCACAGATTCCTCAACAGCATTGGGGTCACCTGGCCCTCAATATCTCTGTTATCTGCACAGCTAGCTCCATGGGCTTTTCAAATCAAGCCTGGACCACATGGCCCATTTTAAGCACTTTTGTTGGTATCATCATCTTCCTTTTCCTATGGTCCTTGATCAAGGTATGAGTCTCTCTTCTTTTCTACTGTAAGAGCTGCTGGGAGCTCTTAGAGAATTCTGAACAACAAAATTTCAACCATCTCCTGTTTAAAGCAAAAACAGAAACAAAAAACAGTTAACAACAACCTTCTTTGGTTTTCATGTTTTAACTCTGCCCTGGTTTTTCTTCTACTTCTATGGCCAGCCCTTCTCCATCTCCTGTGTTGTTCCTTGACAGAGTTTCATAGAGCTGTCTTCTTCATCTCTTCCTGTAGATCCTCTCCCTGGATAAGGTCACCTGCTCCTCCCATGCTTCAAATACCACTTGAATGTTAATGGTTCTCAAATCCAAAACCCCTGATCTCATGCCTCTACAGCTCTCCAGCCTTCTGGAATTTAAATAGTCCCTATGGTAGGAGGTGAACATGACAACCACACTGTCTCTTTTCCCTCATGCCAGTGACAGTCTGTTTCCATCTCTCCAGATGGCAGACGGTCCAAAATAGAACACTCTTTCGTTCTTCATGTTCCAGCAACTGCTCCTCCTGCTCCATTTAAAATATTCTTTCTGAAACACCTGTTTTTCCTCCTTGGTTTGAACCTAAGGAATAAAATCCAGAATCCATCAACACCAGAACCAATTCTTGGTAAGTTGGGTCACTGGGTTTTTTGGGGGGTCGATAAAGGGAAACCTGCAATACAATTAGGGTGAGCTGAAGTGAATGCAAACTCACCTACATTATCTGGGGCCCACCTTTCCTCCCTTTTGTTCTCCTGGGTGGTCTTCCTGATTGCACTCTGTGCCATACTCAACGGACTGATTCTGTCTCTTTGGGAAGTTTCACTGGTGGTTACATGTCCCTCTAATCACAGTTACACATGCCCTTAGTCACCATATTTAGAGTAAGGGGCAGCCCCACTGGGAACAGCTCTGCAGTAGTATTTATCCCACTCTGCCTCATTTCTGGTTGTTTCTTTTTGTATCTGGCTCCTCCTCTTCCCCAGTTGGTGTGATGAAATCCCAGCCAGTGTGTAGACTTGGCAACAAATGGTATTACTTTCAGAGCTAAATCTCACAGTCTATGTGGGAGTGCCTCTTGCCCATCCCTCCACCAAAGTGGGACACATAGCACTCCTCATCTTCAGGCCCCAGCAAAGGTATCCCAGAGAGCGGGGAGCTAAGTGAAATAAATAATGTTTCAAGAAAGAGTATCCAGTATAACTGTCATTTCTCATCCCTCCCAAAGTGGACATGGACTCAGAAACACCTCAGGCTACCTGCTAATAACTCCTCAAAATTTTCATTTTTCCTTCTTAACTGGACACCTTTTGCACTCCTATCTTAGAATCAGATGGTAACGATGCCAATTTTGGTCACTGCACCTCCAAGGGACCAGCAAAAGCCTTCTGTGATTGTCTCATACTCCCCATCTGGGGTCCACAGTTACTAAAGGAATCCTGGAAGAAACTTGGCAATTTTTCCTTTTCTTTCCAATGAAGTTTTTTCTTTCTTTAAGAGTTGACTGGATCTTTGGGGTGCCTGGGTGGCTCAGTCGGTTAAGTACTGGACTTCGGCTCAGGTCATGATCTCATGGTTTGTGGGTTCGAGCCCTGCGTTGGGCTCTGTGCTGACAGCTCGGGGCCTGGAGCCTGCTTTGGATTCTGGGTGTCCCTCGCTCTCTGCCCCTCCCTAACTCATGCTCTGTCTCTCAAAAATGAATAAACATTAAAAAAAACTTAAAAGTTGACTGCCTCTCCAATTTGTACTGCAGCTAGTCACTGTGTATTTCAAAGCCACCGTCTTAACTATCTGCACCTGTCAAATGCAAAGGATTGGGGTTCCTCATCAGGAGTGAAAAGAACTTGCAGTTGTGTTAGATACCATTCACCATGTTCTTCTGTCTCCCTGTACTCAGACTGTCATACTGTTGGCCTTCCAAACCAGAGCTGATCCCCTGGGTACTAGGCCTTAAGCATCCCATGAAAGCAGGTCACAAGTCCTACCTGACTTTGAAGGACATCCCTCAGAGCTCCCCAGGGAGCTCTCCTGGACCACACAACCTGTCCTTGCACAGCTGGTTGCTAATCCCCAGTTAGGTGCCCAAGCCATGTTCACCACCAATGGTCTCTCCTGGATAATGTGTCCTTGCAGACTCTTGCTGCCCTCAGTGCTCCTTGGCTCAGAGAAGGGCTCCATCCTCCAATCCACGAATAGGCCAAAATGTGGGAGTCACCCTGGACAATGTCTTTTCCTCCCCACCCACCTGCCTGCTCCTTAGAGAGAAGTCATCATCAAAGCTGCTGCCTAGTCAGCTCAAGGCCCTCTCTCTACCTCCACCACCATTAGACCCTGGGTGAATGTCCTTTCTCACCTGGACACCAATGTTCTGGCCCTTTCCCATCAAGCCTCATCAGGTGTCACTCTCCTTCACATTTCCTGCCCACTGCTGTCCTCCTGGCCTCATTTTAGTCTTTCTAACTTCATCTCCTGCCTGGTCTGATTCCCTTTTAGGGAAAAAAAAAAACACCAGTAAGGTTTGCATTGTTGAAATGGCTCCCACTGTGGGCAAGCAGGGCTCAATCCTAATGGAGGTGTGTGGGGAACCATGTGACACACACCTCCTCCAAAGGACAGGAGGCGGGGCACTGCTGGACTCCTGTCTCCTGTTGGCATTAAATTCCATGTTTGTTTGTTTGTTTTTAAGTTTATTTTGAGAGACAGAACAGAGGAGGGGCAGAGATAAAGAGAGAGACAGAATCCTAGGCAGGCTCCATGCTGTCAGCGTGGAGCCCATGTGGGGCTCAAACTCACGAACTGTGAGATCATGACCTGAGCCCAAACCAAGAGTCAGACACTTAACAGACTGAGCCACCCAGGTGTCCCAAATCCCGTGTGTCTGAGCTGTACCTGCCTGCTCAGACCAAACAAGGTCTGTGGGGTTTTGGAGAAAGCACAAAAGCAGAGACAAGAAAAGGAGGGGGTGCTGGTGTTAGAGGAGGGATCCTGTAACTTAGTACACAGGGAACAGGCCAGCTCAGCCACAGCTGACATCAGAGGTGGGGTGGGGAGGTAGCACCAACCTAGTCAGAACCAGCGGCCACGGCTAACAGTCTGTGTTGTCAATGAGTGTCTGTGGCACCACGTGAACAGCGCTGTCTCTGCCATTAGGATATCAGCCTCACGTGGGACCGTGTGCTCATTTCCGGATCTCCAGTGCTGCACAATGTCTGGCACGAGGTTGTTTGCTCCGATTCCAGTTAGGCATTTACTGACTTACTTAATGAATTGTGAACAGATAAACCTGGCTCACCTCCTGGGATCTGCTCCCACCTTTCCTGCTCGGTTTTGATTTCAGGTACCTACTCTGGTTCCCCATATTTATAAGATCTCACTTCAGGAAGCTCACGTGGGTCCCCATGATCATTCCTGGTGATGCTTTGGATCTGATTTACTTTGATTTCACAACACATATGGGCATCTCCTCCAAGCCGAGGGCACTGCTCTCAGCCCTTGATTTGCTGGCCTTTAAGCAGTTGAGGTACCCTAACCCTGTTTCACTTAGTATTTCTGAAAATGTGCTGAAATTTGAGGATCTGTTTTTAAGGCATATTGTTTTGAGGATTTTGTGACACTCTTGGAGATAACTGCATGTTTCCTTATGAGCCACACCCTTGCCAGCACCCTGCATGCAGATCTTCCATGGTGTCAGAGCAGCAAAGGATGAACAGTCATCAGCTTACAGCAGGGCTCAGAGAATCACCTCTCCCATGGCTACTATGGGAGGAAGCCACTCTCGGTCTCAACGGCTTGGCCAACCCAAGGAGAAAGTTGAACAACTACCAGGTGCATTTGACACACTTTACCTCCTTTGATCTTCACAACAATCTGTGACATGGGTATTTCCCATTTTTCTAACAAGCAGCTCTGAGATCAGAGGAGTTAAGTAACTGGCTCAAGGCTACTCATGAGTCAACTGCATGAGGCTGGGTATGATTGCAGAAGGCTTTGCTTTTCTGGCGTATCCCACTGGGAAGTTAGCTACGGCAGGAGGACACTAAGATGTCACGGGCTGATAGAGATTGAAACGACAAGTCCCTGACCGGGGACTGGCCAGGGCAGAGTGGGGGCCCCCAGGGGAGCCAATGAATCCTGCTGCACGGTGGGGAATGGCCCCAGGTGTAGCAGATTTGAACTGCACATTGGACAGGTAGAGAATGCCATGCTCGGCACAGAGAATGGCATAGACAAGGGCTGGAATGCTTACGGGAGAGCCAAGAGCTGCCAAATGTTCCCCATACCTCTCAGGACAAAGTCCAAACCCAAAATGATGATTCTTTACCGCACCCCAGCCTGTTCCTTTGCCTCCCTGCTCCCCTCTGCCCAAGTGTGCTGAGGTCCCTGCCGCCTCTGAACACACCGTGCACCTTCTCTGCCTTGGCTCCTGTGTATGCTGCTCCCCCCTCCTTCACTAAGCAAACTCCCGGCAAGCTGGCAGGTCTCAGGTCAGGCAACACTGTCTCCAGGAAGCCCTCTCTGCACCTGAGCCCATCAGGCTAATGATGGGTGCCTCTGCCCTGAACCCTCATAGAAACCTCTGACCAAGCATTTTTTTTCAGTTTTTCTGATTATCTTCCCGACAGAACTGCATTGTCCCAAATGGTAGCTGCGAGCTATGAATGACCCTGAAATTCTTTAAATTTAAATTAATTTAAGAAATAAATTCAGTTCCTCAGTTACAGTGGTCATATTTCAAGTGCTCAATGATAGCCACATGTGGTTGGTGGCAATGACTGGACAGCACAGAGACTGGACATTTCCATCAGGGCAGAAAGTCAATGAGGCAGTAGCACTCTTCCAGATTTAGAAGCTGAAGGCAAGGCCTGTGAAGGGTACCTCCAGGCCCAGCACCTGCCATCTACCAGGTGCGCAAAACAGACGTGCGGAGTCACTTACTTACTTGTGTTTTGAGCACCTACTACATGCCGGACACTGTCCCAGGGAAAGGGAATCCATCAGTGTCAAGCCTCGGGTTTCCTGGAGCTCACAGTCTAGGGAGGGGAGGGCAAGAAACAAAACCAAAGGAAACATACTGGCAAGTACATAACACAATTAAAGAAAGAATGATGAAGGAAGCCCCCTGGGCCCTGTTGAGTAAAAACTGGTAACAGGGCAGAGCGAAAGGGAATAAAACTAGAAACGAAGGTTGCAGCCAGATTCTGATGGACCTGGCGTTCCATGTTAAGAAGCTTGAACTCAACATAGTGGAAAGCCAATGAATGACCCATTTAAGAATTTTAAGGGAATCATGAGAATCTACCCCCCAAGACCAAGAGCACACTGTATATACACTGTATGTTATCTAACCTGACAATGAATTATACATATAAATTATATAAGAAGAATTTTAAGGGACACTCCAGCAGCTCAGTGGAGGATGGACTGAAGGAAGAAAAATTGATGGGAGGCAAACCAGCAAGACCACCCGGGCAGGACAGGTGAAGCGTGGCAGAGGGGCAGAAGCAGCAGCTAATACTGAAGTGATTCTAGACTGCACTGGACAGGTCCCTGTGACTGATGGGAGGGGAAGGAACACAGGGGAACGTCCCTGAAGAAGCCACTGGGGCTCTGGGGGAGGATCTGCTACAGAATCTGGGGCTCTGCTTCAGGGACTGCATTTTGGGTGATAAATTCACGGCCAAGTTACTTTCTTATGAAGGTTACCACAGATACATCAGCGTGACAGGTGGGGCGTGGGGGAAGAAGGTTTGGCGGGTTCGAGTTGGAGCTGAATATTAGATTCTAGTCACTATTTGATTGATCTTTTAAGCAATTCTGGGATTCTGTCACTTAAAAACCAATAAATCTTTGAAGGCCTGAGGAAAGCAATGCAAAAGCAATAAATCTCCATTGTGGAGTATGAGAAAAATAGGCCAAGCTTCTGAGGTGGTTTGGATGGAGGGATGGGGGTGCAGGAGCCCCGCACGACAATCCGCCCTTCTCCCCCTCGCCTCCCTGTGTGCCCAGTTCTACCAGGCAGAGTAGATTAGACCCATGGGGCTCCCCAGGGGCAGCAAGCAGCCGAGCAGGAGCCAGGACCAGAATGCTGCTGGCAGACAGAGGAAGAGAGCTACCTGGGTGGGGCCTGCAGCTGAGGCCCAGGGGTGAGGCTGCTGGAGAATGGGCTGCTCCACCCAGAGATGTGGGGTCCCAAGTTATGGGCTGGGCCTGCATAGTCCAGGGTTGGAAGTCCCCTGGGAAGCCATCTTGCCTACCCCGGATTCTCTAGTTACTGGAAACTCATTCCACAACAGCCCCACCGAAAAGTTACTGAGTCATCACTTGGCATCCCAGACACGGAGAACCCAGAACTTCTTGAGGGAGCAATGAACTCAGAAGCAGGAAGCAAGGTCCACACACAGACTTTGTGCAGAATGAGCTCCATGACCTTGGACCATTCAGTATCTTAGACTTCAGCTCCCTCCTGTGATACAGAGATGGTATGTCCCACCCAGCTCACTGAGTGATGATCACATGATACAGTGAAATTAAAGGAGCATTCAACTATAAAGTAGGAGTCCAGGCATCCGTGACCCAATCTATCTAGTGAGCTCATTGTGCCCTGTGGTTAGAGAGGAGCCTTCACTGTCTTCTCTATGCCCCCATGTCCCCCACCTGCGGGACTCTTCACTGGCCCGCTTGCCAGGGGTGTGCCCATCTCTCTGGACAGTGCAGTTCTTCCATCAATATACTGTCCCCACAGGCTTCAAAGCATCTTGTTTTGCCACTTTCAGCTCAGTATTGTGTCTGCTCACCTGCTTGATGCCCCACCCCCCTTCCTGTTCACATGCACACTTGCCGAAAGTTAAGGCTCAAGAGGACAGGTGTATATCTACCTTGTTTCCTGCTACATCCCCATTGCTTAGCTCAGTTCCTGGGACATCTCAAGGGCTCAATAAATATGTGTTGAATGATCTAATGGCCCACTGCCTCCCAGATGGGCATCCTAGTGCCTAGAGTTCAAGGTGAACGAGGGCTAAGGTAACTGAAATCTACTGGGATATTGCCACTGCTGTCACTGCAGTTGACCCGGAAGTCCTACTAACTGGCACTGGTTAATCTCCTTCCCTTCTTGGCAAATGCCCAAGCAACAGTCTGAAAATAATCCCAGAAACTGAGCCTATACCCACTCTCAATGATCCAGAGCCTTGGGAAGAAAAGCAGTCAGACATTTACAGACACCAAGCACTGCCCCTTTGAGCAGTGACATTTAATTTTTTTTTCCCCAATGGAAATGTCACCAAAATATGTCACGCACAACTTTCTCCTCGGGAGTTTGTGAGAAATGAGTGTTGGCTTAGGGTCAGCTGAACTGAGTTTAAGTTCTGTCTGTACCCCTTGCTTGTTTTGTGGCCTGAGTCAACTTACTTGGTTTCTATTTATCTCAGTTTCCATATCTGCAAAATGGGGGAGACGATTATCACAATGTTGTGAGGATACAGATAATTTATGTACAGGGACAGACATGCAGCAAGGGCTTACTTGTTAAATGGAAACCAGCAGCCTCTTTCAACTTGAAGACATAGAACCTAATGCTACATTTTTAGTTGAACCAGAACAGCTAATGAACACCCATGGCTGTGAGGGGCTACAGCACATACGCCTCCCTGTTTGCTGAATCTCTGTGTCTGTTTTGTAGACCTGCCCTGTTTTTCTGCTGCTACTCACTGTCATTTCTCACTGATACTGGGGCATTTCCATTCCCACCTCCTAATTTATTACAGTCTTAGGATGTATGAGCTTATTACAAAGATGTGCAAACTAAGAGCATGTAGGCTCAGAGGGAAAGTGTAAGGGGCACCTCTTTGGGGGAACTGGGAAAGCTTCCCCAGAAAAAAATAGTTTGGGCTGCTCAGAGGACCCTTTTGGGAAGGGCTGGATGTAAATCTCATCTTTATCACTTGCTGACTATGTGAGCATGAACTTTAGTTTCCTCACTTCTAACAGGGATGTAATAATTCTAATAGGTTAGTCAAGGTTAAACTCTTGGAATGTAACAGTTGCTTACTTGCAATCCCACCCAGCAGCCAGTTGCCCAATAAAACATGGTGATAATTACTCCCATCTGTGTTCAGCTGGCTTCGATGAGTTTTCAGGGGTTCACAGACATATAATCTGATTCATCTTGAGGATGGGACCCTGAATCCTCTGTAGAAGAATTAACTTTATCCTGCCACTGGGCAAAACCAAGATTGCTTCTTTCTTAGTAAAATTTTTTTCTTTAAAAAGAAGTTTTTCTGAGATTTTGTGCTGGAAGGTAGTTAGGGGCTCCTAAGTAAAAAGCAACAGTCCTTCCTTCCCCATCATGGAATTAGGGTCTCAAAAGGCTTTGGAAATTTGAACAGGAAGGAAGTGGAGAACACTGTGACCCTACAGAGAGGGTAGATTTTCAAACACTGTTTTGAAAGAACCTCCTAAGTGCCACAGAGAAGAAGCAAAGCTAACAAATAACTCTCGAAGGTCTGCTCTGCTTTGGGTACTTCCGTATTTTGTGCTAAGCCTCTGCAAAATAGCTACCATCCACGCTTTCCAGATAAGGAAAACTGAGAGTCGGGGGGATTAAGTAACTCGCCCAAAGTCACACAGTAGTGTCAGAGCGGGATTTCAATCCACTGCTGGTCCGCTGCCACCAAAGTCAGGTCCTCTCCATCGCCCCACCCAGCAGCCAGCACACTACAGTGAGCTACATGGAATCTGTACCTGCTGGGAAGCCACAGTGGGATTCCAAGTGATGAAGTCCCCTTGCTGATTTGTAGCCTTGAAGTAATGAAAGGGAGTACCTGGGTCTGCAATATAAAGGTCGTGAGCTTTTGGTCAGATCTGACCTATGCACCTGGGTCAGCAGCTAACTTGCTGTGTAAAGTGGGGCAAGCTGTTGCTTTTTTCTGGACCATACTTTCATCATCTTAGAAGCTTTCTAAGATTTTGAAATGGTGACTGATGCTGCTGTATGAGAGGTAAGAGCTGGGAAAGGGAGCGAGGCACTGGTGACCTGAACGGAACACATGATTTGGCACCTGTAGGCCCTGCACTCAAGTTCAGCTTTCCTACTTTTTTGTGTGCCCTTGGGCACTTCTGAGCCTCAATTTCTTCATGTGAAAATGAGGATCATCACTTAGAGAATGTGTAAGAGAGTGAAATCCATGTACAGAGAGAATCAAATGAAAATGTTGCATGAGAGTAACAGGAAGAAAAGTAGTAACTGAAGTAATTATTCATATGACATAAGAGCCACCACCTGTTTTGGCTCATCACAGGTAGGACAGTCCTGGAACATATGTGGAGAACATAGTTCTCCTATGTGGAGAACATAAGGCGAGAGTTCTATAGCCAGGTGCTCCACAAACACCACGCACACCCACTGCAAGGCCTGAAGGATTCACCTGACTTAGGGTAGAACACAGTCCAAAATCTTTAGAAGAGATGAGAACTTCCAAATTGCTGCAGTTGATTTCATTTGCTCTGCCACCTACAATTTCTGGGTAGAGCTGGATCCGGTTTGGAAAACAGATAACTAGACCATCTCAGTTGCCTCCATCCTGGCTGGTCTCCCAGTCTCTGGTGTCACAAGAGTGATATTGCACGTGGCTATCCAGTGGCTTCCTGTGACCCCTCAAACAAACTGGAGATTCTCAAACATGGCCCCCATTCTCACCCGACCACTCCTGCCTTGACCTTTATGCTAAAGTAAATTCCAGAGCCTTGGATTAACTACTACCCATGCATCAGGCTGCTTCTCTCCTTCATGCCTTCCTAATGCTCGACCCTCTTACTGCCTTGGCAACATCTTATATCACATTTAAGAGACAGCTCGGTGTCACCTGAGAATGTCAGCTGGGAATTTCTTCTCTATAAGCATACACTGTTTTGCAATTATGTTTTCATGTTTCTTGTTTCCCAACTGAAGTTTAACTTTCCTTAGGAAATGACTTATTCACAGCTAGTTTGCTACTATCTCCCAAGCGGTTAAACAGTGCCTGGCCCTGAGCAACTTGCTCAACAGGTGTTTGTTGAAGGAATGGACGAATAAATGAATCATTTGGATCCCTTGTGCCCCACCATTCCTGGTAGATAAGATACTCAGTGCATGCTTGTTTAACCGAACTGAGCCAATTTGAAAGCCACTGCCCTTGTGCAGAGTGCAGTTGTTTCCAAGAGATGCCCACCTTCCTGGCAACCGTGAGCCTGGGGACTTGCACTGGCTCAGCTTAGCTACTGAACTACTTGCACTGCCTTGGCCAGAAGTATGCTCCTCAACTCCAACAACCTCTTGTGAAAGTCAGCAGTATGACCTTGCAAGTCCTCCTGAGGGACTCTAGTACCCCAAGGCCCTAACTGGACCAGCCCGGAGGTCTTGTCCCGTTTACATGATTAGTTTGTTTGTAGAATTCAGCAAGTCGGTCCATGTGTCTGTTATGGCAGTCATATATGGAAAGGATATCCTTCCAGGAGATTCTGTTTCCAGGCCTCCAACCCCACTAAATAAACTGACCATAGGTGTGTTCCAGGAAGTTCTCTCTCAGCCCTCCTCATGTCCCCATCAGCATGTTCCCTCTGAACCCATCCTAATTCCTCACTGCTGGGGGAGAGACTCTTGGCCCAGTGGCACCCCCTGAACTGAGTTTGGGGCTGCTGATTCTCATTTTCCAGAAGCCTCACTTCTAGCCAGTCCTGTTCATGGGCACTGCATGGTGCAGAAAAGAAAAAGCACGAAGTCCAGGAGAAGAACCCTCCTCACCTGACAGGGGCTCCCCGTGACTGAGCAGGCTTCAGCATCACCGTGATGGTCGTGTCCGTTTCATTCAGCGGGGTGTCTGTGTCATATTCCGGCATCGATGGAGCTGGACAGAGAGAGGAGGGCACTCAGCACAGAACTCCTGCTAACTACCTCCCCTGCTGCCATTCCTAAAGACACCCAGGATGGCCAGAAGGAGGACACTGGGAAAGGGCTGGGCGAGAGTCACATGGCATCCCAGGTTTTCAGCACAGTTCTCCTTCCAACCTGCCTGTGGGTCCCTTCAAGGTGCAGAAGATAGAGGGGAAGGATGGCAGTGATGTGGCCACTGGCCCTCAGCAATCAAAGAGTTCCACACCATAAACAGATGAATGCAGGAAGGGTAAGTACTTAACAAAGATGTAAAAGCAGAGTCGACCTCCTTAAACACATCTGAAATGCAAATTATAGCAGTGATGAACTAGTTCCTCTTATCTTTTCTCTCTCTCTTTTTCACGAGACCCTCCCTTCTCTTATCCCTGACTGATGGGAAGACAACGTAATCTAATCCCTTGGGAAGCTAATCTAGCCATCTGTATGATGAGCTATTAAAACCCATAGCCCTTTTAATTCAGTATTTCAATTTCTGGAATTTAATCCTAAAGTTATAATCCAAACCAAGGAATTAAACTGCATTCTGTAACATGTTTACTGAAGAGTTATTTTCTAAAAACATGCAACCACAGGGGAATGTTTAATTAAATTACGTCCATCCGCTTGACAGAACATTATCATGAAAGCAATGTACCAACATGTTAGATGCTTATGGTATAAAGATAAGTGAAAACATTAAGTTGCAAAAACCACTGTGGGTGTCTATGCAAAATACATATGCATGCATGCCAGAGGTATTTGCAAAACTTGTAAATTGTAAAACAGGATCTGAGATAATTCCGTGTTGAATGTGTCTGGCGGTGGAGGGGACCCTACTGGTGACCAGGCGGGTGAAATCTCAGACATCCATGGCATTGTAACAGCCATCCATCCATCCATCCATCCATCCATCCAACATTTCATGAGAACCTATGGTTGTGCCCTGTACTGCCAAAAGGAATATTCTTGAAAAGAAATCATATTTTTACAAACGAATTTGTATGGGAAGAAGACGTCCTATTTAATGCAATTGTATGATAAATTATTTGGTGAATCACTTAGTGTTCCCTCTGGTCTAGTCTAATTAGTATGTTTTTTACACTTTAGGAGGTTTGTGGATTTGGTTTCTTCATGAACTACAGTGATACACGCCAGGGGATGCATCCTCTTACTTGCTCCAATACCATGAGGTGACAGCTGGCTCTGCCCTTTTTCACTCCCAGGAAAATTATGAATGGGGAAAAAACAGACCACCCTTCTTCCTTTCCCCTTTCTAAGACACATACCTGAAATTTTGGTGGCAATCCTAGTGGTGACAGGGGGCCCAAAGCCTTTTGCTGTGCTGGCCTTGATGTTGAAGGAGTAGGTGGTCCCCGGGTACAGACCCACAAAGAGGTGGTGGGTTTCATTCCGGAGCTTGAACACTTTCCCCCGCTGGCTGGAGAGGTCGGCACTCGGGTCCAGCGAGCCAACAGCCTTGTAGTTGATCTGTACAACAAGCCAGCAAACAAACAAATAAATACCTCGCATGGGAAGCTAGATGGAGCTCATCCAGGGGAATGTCAGGAGAGCAAAGGAGAAGGAGGCATGTAAGTTTGAACAGCAAGTTCTGCTGGGATTGTCCACCTTACATATGGTCCCAGCCTCGCAAGAGCACTGTGGACATGCGCCAGAGTGCTGCTGCCCAACAGAAATAGAATGTGAGCCACACCTAACACCTACGCTTTTCAATCATCTAGTGGGCACATGAAAAGAAAGTAAAAAAAGAAAGTAAAATTAATTTTCACATTTTGTTGAACCCGATATATGCAGAATATTAGCATTTCAACCTGTAATCAACATAAACATTTAATGTGATATTTTAGATTCTATTATGCATATTAAGTCTTAGAAATCTAGTACGTAGTCTGTCCTTATGGCACATCTCCATTTGGACTAGCCAAGTTTCAAAAGCTCTGTAGCCCCATGTGGCCAGCGGCTGCCACATTGGACAGCACAGCTGTAGAGCAGTGTTTACGTGTGACGTCTGACAAGAATGGCTTGGAAGGCCACTTAAGAATGCAGCTTCCTCGCCCCTTCCTCCCCATGGTGCTCTCTGCTGCTTTCTCACGCGGTATCTTGTTCCTCTTCCCTAAACCTCGGGGCATCAGGATATTTATCTCATTTAAATGTTGGAGAAATGGAGACTCAACTGAAAGTAACCTGCATTAAGTCAGCACTTTCCAAACTTTCTGTGGGGAAGGCCCAGTTTTGTGTTTCCCAATCCATTGCTGACCCATAATAATCTGCAGACCCCATCTCGTGGGACTCATCATGTGAGTCTGGTAATAGCCACACCGGTCTGCACTCTGTGTAACCAGACACGCCCACTCCTCCCACACAGGGGGCTGTGGCAATGTCAAGGGACCATGAGAGCTTCTAAGTGCTCACTCTCTATTTCTGCACTTACCCTGCTGTGAGAGTAACAAAAACCGTTGGCATCCCAGCACCAGCCCCCATAGATCACACTTTTGAGTGCCACATTTGCAGGTCACACAGTTGTTAAAGTGACAAACACAGGATTGTATGTTTATTTGTTTCATCTAGTTTGTCCTATTAAACATGTCTTATTAGGGGTCCCTGAGTGGCTCAGTCGGTTACGCCTCGGACTTTGACTCAGGTCATGATCTCACGGTTTGTGAGTTCGAGCCCTGCATTGGGCTCTGTGCTGACAGCTCAGAGCCTGGAGCCTGACTTGGATTCTGTCTCCCTCTCCCTCTGCCCCTCCCCTGCTTGCACACTGTCTCTCAAAAAGAAAAATAAACATTAAAAAAATGTCTTTAATTAGAGTATAACATACATACAGAAACTAAACACTTCAATGAATTTTTATTAACCGGACACACGCGTATCACCAGCACCCGGCTGAAAGAACATTATCAGAACCAAGATGTAGCCTGCGTGCCCCCTTCCAATCCCTCCCCACCACCCTTCAGCAAGGATAACCTCTATCCTGACTTACACGCAGCACAGACTAGTGTTGCCTGGTCTTGTACTTTCTATCCGTGGAAGCATACAGGGCGTATTCCATGTCCGCCTTCTTTCGCTCCACATTGTGGTTGTGAGAGGCGTGCGGGCTGTCATGTGTAGCTCTAGGCCATGCATTCTCATGGTTGTTCAGGGTTCTACCCTTGACACACGACAAAACCCAGGTCTGTTGGATCTAAAAGCTGTGCTCCTCACTCTAGAAGTTGCTGCCCGGCCCGGAGACAACATCGCATTAACTAAAGGATGCGTTCATTCATTTATTCACTTGTTCCTTCACAAACGTGTCCTGCATACACCTGCACCCTGGGGCCTGCACTGCACAACTGGTGCATACACAGCCGATGTGAGCACAAGCTTGAGCCCGTGCCCAGGTGTCTTCCTTTCTGAGCAATGTAGGTCAACTACACACACACCTTCTATCACTTTGTCTTCGGTCAAGAATGTCTTCTATGTGCCAGGAAGGCCAAACCCAGACAGAAACAGGAACACACCAACTTTACATCAAAAACAAGCCGTTTGCTTATTTTTTCTGACAAGGGCGCCACGCGTTTTAGAGAAAGAGGTAACTTCTCTCTCTGTCAAGCAGTAGCAATTGACACCACATGCCGAGGAGGAGACAGACCGGACTCCTTGGAGCAGAGCAAGGCCCAGAGGAAAACCACACTGAGCTGAAGGATTTGGGCACCTTGCAAGCAAAGCCTGGGCAGGAATACCTGTCCTGTAGGTCCTCAGTGAACCTGTCCCCAGCTTTCCCTCTGGTCACCCCCACCTGCTCCGCTTCTCAGAGAGAAACAAGGCAACCATCTGCCTCTCTGTGCTTGAG
Organism: Panthera uncia; assembly: GCF_023721935.1. Lineage (NCBI taxonomy): Eukaryota > Metazoa > Chordata > Mammalia > Carnivora > Felidae > Panthera > Panthera uncia. The sequence continues at coordinate 17,595,187 of NW_026057578.1, read as the reverse complement.
GGCTGTCCTGGGGGGGGGGGGGGCACTCGCCTGCGCTCGGTAATTGGCGCCCCCAGTGGCTAGAATGATGGTAGTTGATGCACACGGTCCCTGGGCTCCTCCCATGTGACACTCCTGCAGCATCCCAGGGGACTTCCTGGAGGGATTCCGCTCTGACTGCCTCCAACATAGCTGGCTGGGAAACACATCCATCACTGGCTACCGTCCCTTCCTTTCCCTTCCCCACTCCCACCTCTTGGTGTCTCAGGGTCACCAAACTAAGACAGTGTGCTCAGGGAGGTATCTCAGGGGAGAAGTGAGCTGATGGCAGAGGATAACACAGAGTCAGAGCAGCAGTGAAACATTCTAGGGTCTCGGCAGACGGAACCACTGGGGCAAAGGCCCGGGGTAGGAACAGTCTTGGGAGAACTGAGGAAAACCCAGTGTGACCGGCAGTGGTGAGCCAAGCAAATGGGGGAGCTGAGTCCCCAGTGTGCAGCTGGATTCAGGTTTCCTGGTGACGCAAGAACAGAGACACCTAGAGAGCTCTGATGGGTGGCAGCCAAGCTCAGGTTACCAGTGCTCACGCATCCTTTTGAAATTCTGTCCCCGTCCCCCTGCCTGGGCTGGTGGCAACCACACTGATATACAGACACTGGGAGGTAAAACTCATGCCTTATTTACTAGCCAATTCCTTTTCTGCACTCCAAATTCAATCCAAAAGCGACTCAATTTCCACCGAGCTGTCAATATAATATACCGCGCTCCCCTGCTCTCCTAACCTTTCCTGGTATTACAGGATCCTCACTTACTTGTAATGAAACACTATGAATAAATCAATGTATGTTAATATAGCGTGCCTTCAATTTTTTATGAAGGGCTTCACCAAATCTAATTCCCACTGCTTTGTCAGAAACAGTCTCTGAAAAATTTAACTTACAAGTTTTACGAAGTTAGTGGGGGGATGGACTGGGTAAGGAAAGCCAGAAGGTGAGAAAAATCGAATGGGATGGAGCTTGTGGCCGTAAAATGTATAACGTAACGTGAATCTTTGGAAGCGGAGGAAGCACAAGATTTGTTAGAATGGCAAACATAAAATAAAAAGTTTGTGGGGGAAAGGGTGCTGAGCTGTCTGTCAACCTGAGTCTCTTTTGATTGCTGTCAGTGATATTCCTGGCCAGAAGCCAGAACAAGGGCTTTGTAAGGAGAATCCAGTCACATTACCCCTTAGTATCAGAAAAGCAGTGGTCCCCCATTCCTCTTGGGATTAAGAGCAAGTCCTTATGCTGTGGTTTTCATCAGCTCTCTGCATGAGCTGGCCTCCCCTCCCTCCTGCATTCCAAGACTCTATTTCAATATCTCAAAAGAGCTGCAGTCTCTTTGGCCACAGGACCCTTGCACCAGCTATTCTGTCAGCTCAGAACACTTTTTCTCTTCCCATGCCTCCCTTTCACCCAATTAATGACTCCTTATCCTTACATCACACTTAAAATGATGTTTTAACAAACATGGTTACCAGAGGGGTGAGGGTGGGGGAATGGGTGAAACAGGTGAAGGGGATTATGAGTATATTTATCATGATAAGCACTGAGTAATGTATAGAACTGCTGAATAACTGGGGCATCTGGGTGGCTCAGTTGGTTAAGTATATAACTTCGGCTCAGGTCATGCATGATTCATGGTCCATGAGTTCAAGCCCCACATTGCGCTCTATGCTGACAGCTCAGAGCCTAGAGTCTGTTTTGGATTCTGTCTCCCTCGCTCTCTGCCCCACTCCTGCTTGTACTCTGTCTCTCTCCCTCTCTGAAATAAATAAACATTAAAAAAAAAGAATTGCTGAATAACGACATTGTACAGCTGAACCTATAATACCATAACATATAATACTGCACATTAACTCTACTGAAATTAGAAAATAAATAAATAAAAGGCACCCTCCCCCCACAAATGTCACTTTTCATGAGTGCCTCCTCTGACTCTCCAGTCCACCTACTTTATGTTCCCCCAAATAACATCTCTCTCCTTTGAACAACTAATTTTACACTTAACCATGCAATTGTTTCAATGTTTCACTAGCCCAAGAGTTGAAAAAGTAAAGCCAGAAAGCCAAATGGGTCTCATCATCAGTTTCGGTAAGTAAAAGTGGATCGGAGCACAGCCACACCACTCGTTTATGTATCACCTCCAGCTGCTTATCCACTACCAGGGTGGGACTTGAGTCGTTGTGGCAGAGGGCCTATGGCTCACGCTCTCTAAAATATTCACTCTCTGGTGCTTTATAGAAAGAGTCTGCTGAACCCTGTAGTAGACTCTAAGCTCCAAAATGGCAAGGATCTGAGGCAGATTTTGTTCCACACTTCTTCCCCTTGCACGCATGAATGAATGATCAAACTAGCTGGGTGGCTTGAGCAATTTGCTTAACTTCCCTGAGGCTAGGGGTTCTTCAAGGGTTAAATCATAATCTTAACTTCAGTTTCTGTTTTATATTGCAGAGCAACCCCTGCTTCTTTATTCCCGGAAAGCAGCCCCTCTGCTCAGAAGTAAGGCTCCAGGGGGTCCACGAATGACTTCTCTTGCCTTTGCATCAAGGCTCTGGCTGCAGCACACCAGAGGAACAAGCAGCCCTTCTACCCTGGGCTACAGAGGATGGGGCAAGAGAGGCAGGAGGAACAGAAGCAAAGATTTTCCTCAAAGAGCCCCATCAGGAAGGGCCTGTTTCTTACTCACACTGAGACGGGGCTGTGCCAAGCTCCGGGCACTGGCTGAGCACGGGGTGAGTTCAGATGGCAGAGCTGACAAGATTCTCGTCCTGAGAATGAGATACTACATGAGGGTTGAGGGAAGATAGGAGATAAAGTAGGGATGAAGGAAGTGGCCAGAATGCAGAAACGAGGAGGGAGGGAGGATTGCATCAGAAGATGCAATCGTGACAAAAACACAACTTGGGGGCACTCACTCTGTGCCAGGCACTGTGAGGGGGCCTCACACAAACACCGGCTCATTTAATCCTCAAAAAGAAGATGTGGGCTCTTTATGGTCATTCCCATTTCTTAGCTGTGGAAACCGAGGCCAAGAGAGGTGTAAAGTCAAAGCTGGCATGAGGGAAGTGATGTGTGCCATCAGGTGGTATGCTGGAAGGACAGATGGGAACCATGAAGCATTCTCTGCTGCCTCTACTTCACCTTGGTCTTATCTCTCAGCTCGTGTGTGAATGTGGGTGCCATGATGCGGCAAGAACTTGGATAAGTCTACTAGAATACCTCGAGATGCCCTGGGAGGACCAGAGGGCTGTTCAAAGAGCTCACTCAACAACAGATGACCCCAAGTGGAGGAAACCCCTAACAGCATCAGCTGGCAGTGGGGGGTAGTATAAATTGCATCAAGACCAGCCCTCCTACAGCTTGATGCTCCAGAAGCATCCTCTATAGCTTAGCACCTTCGTGCTATGCCCATGCTGTCTTCATCTTAAGCCCCTTGGGGGAGGGGGATGTCAGCACCCTGAAGTTATGCATCCCATCTACTCCCGACTTTCCCCCAATGGCTTCCAGCCCATACCCTGGAGGTCTCAACCTAGTCAAGTCTTAACAAGGCTACCAACACGGTCAGTTCATTTTAAAAACAGTTACATTAACTTTATTTTTCTTTAAACTAAAAAAAAAAAAAAACAATGGTTAAAATATTTTGTCCTTTTTTGGACCCACTATAAAAGTGTTACAGGCATGGTCTTAGCCATCTTGGTGACCTTCAAGGTAAACATACAAAAAGAGATCTATTCAAGGTAATCTCTTCTTGTTAGAAGTGCTAATGCTGTCTCTTGGTTTCCTGAAAATTAAAAAATAAAATGCAAACATGTTCCTTCTGCAACAGCGTGAATGCACAGATGGCTGAAATGCACATGCCAGTGACTTCTTGGCCATGGGGCCCTTGTTTTTCCTTGAGAGCGGAGGACTGTAACAACAGCAGAGAAATGATAGCGAATGACACAAATACTGCTGCTCCCGGTGTTTCTAACACTGTTGAGCCAGCAAAAGAACGCATGGGTTTGCCACTTTTGTGCACAGATAGCTACTGCTTTTGCCTCTGTTGAAACGGGGTCATTTTCTCTATCAACAAATGCTCACCGAGAACCTACTCTGTGCTATGGGCTCTGGAAAAAACATCGGTGAAGAAGACCCAGTTCCTGACTTTGGGGACAAGTGGAGGCATTAATGGATATTGCAGGAAACTGAGTCCTGGAGGAGCACAGATCTGGGAGTGACCAGTTCTGCCATAGAGAGTGAGGACAGTCATCCAGAGAAGCTGCCACAGTGTTGGGTTGGGCCCATGTTCCTCAGCCCAGACTCCAAAGCACAGAATGCCCTGGAGACCTTTTAAACAGTATATCAATGCCTGCACCCTACCCTGAACTAAGCGAATCGAACTCTCTGGGTACAAAGGCCTTGACATTGGTACCGTTTTCAATTTCTCCAGGAGATTTGATTGGGCAGCCAGGGATGAGAGTGGTAGAAATGGACCCTTTACCATAAAGGGGATTAAGCAGAAGAATTACACAATGTGGCCTGTGCCAAGGAAACGTGCCCTCACATGGCATGCTTGAAGGAAGGAAACCGACCACGGGAGCACTACAGTGGTAACGGCTGCAGGCAGGGTTGTGGGTGAATGCTGGAGCTGGTGGACCAGGCTGAGGAGGAATAAAATGTTTGCACAGCTTCATCTCCCCCAGAGTTACTAGCTGCTGTTGTGGCTTCAGCAGCAGAAAAAATTCTTTGGCACCTCTCCCCCCCTAGGAAGGGGAGCCTAATTCCTCTCTGGTTGAGGATGGACCTAGTGACTTACTTTACTTATTTTTAAATATTTATCTATTTTTGAGAGTGGAGAGGGACAGAGAGGGAGGGAGAGATCCCCAAGCAGGCTCCTCACTGTTACTGCAGAGCCCAATGTGGGGCTCGAACCCATGAACTGTGAGATCATAACCTGAGTTGAAGTCAAGAGTCAGATGCTTAACTGACGCAGCCACCCAGGTGCCCTCCCCCTAGCGACTCACTTTAAATAGACCTAGGATAAAAGGGGAAAAAAAACTAGCTTAAAGAGGAGAGACCAAGCTGACACCACCTTAACCAAGTGATCAAGGTCAACAATACCAATGAAAAGTCATTTTGAGCTCAAGAGCCCCCTCGTATGATGTGATGAGAAGGGTGCACACCCACTATGGGCTTTTGCCCCAGAATCTCAGCCCATCAATAAAACAACCACAACAAAAAAGACCAGACACACCCAGAGTCAATACTGGTCAGGATTCTTAAAAACTGTCAAGGTCATCAAGACAAGAAAAGACTGAGATGCTATCACAGAGTGGAGGAGGAGGAGGAGGAGGAGGAGGAGGAGGGGGAGGAGGAGGAGACGTGACATCTAAATGCTATATGGGAACCTAGAAGGGAAAAAAGGACACCTGTGGAAAAACTCGGGAAATCTGAGAAAAAAGTCTGCACGCTAGTCAGCAGTAAAGCACTGATGTGAATTCTCAGAGTGGATAACTGTACCATGACTACGTAAACATGAACATTCAGGGAAGTTGTGCACTATTTTTTTTCTGCACTATTTTTGCAACTTCTCTGTAAATTTAGAATTATTTCAAAATAAAATGTTTAAGGAACAACAACAAAAAGTGGCAGGCTGGGTTTTGGCACCGGTGAGGTCTTCGTGGCTGCAGAATAGAATCTACAACAGATATTCACTGAGCTCTTGCCTGGGGCCCATGCTGAGCCGTGGGGAGCCTTCGGAAGCTTACAGTCCGGTCAGGGAGATAGGCACACCCACAGGAAGGAGTGGCAAAGGCACAGGAGGAATACTGCTCTGAAGGAAGGGACGGTGCTTCTCGTGACAGAGAAGGTTTCCGGGGCCACAAAGTCTTCCCCACAGAGTGTGAAGGTGTTAACCAGGTAAAGGAGTGAGAGAAGCTGGGAGACAGAGGACAGTGGAGGAAGTGGAAGCTGCAGAGATGCTCTTGGGAGGATGGCTGCCGGCCTGTGCAGTGCTTCTGTGCAAACTAGGAAAAGGCACCTCTCCAGGCAGATGTAGGCCCTCTCCATCCCAGCCTCCCCCCCCCCCCCCCCCATACATCAGTGAGCTGAGGGTGCCTCAGTGACAAGAAAAAGATATACCTTTCTTAATGCCTAATCATAGTCCTACGGGCAAATACAGCCCAGTGCTTTTCGGTGCTTAGTGGATTTCACCCTCTTGGTGGTGTGTCTTTGTGCAGTACACGAACTATGCAACAGAACGTGACAGTCCTGCTTTGAGGTTGGTCATGGAAGGCTTTTTGGGAATACTTAAGTGCTTCAATTTTACCTTGAGGGTAACAGAGAGCCATTAAAGGAGATGGTAGGCTATTAAGAGAGATACAAGGTCATACCCTAGCGTAAGAACAGTGCTACTGAAATTGTGGTCCATAGGCAAGATAAGATCAGCATCACCTAGGAGCTTGTTAGAGATGCAGATTCATGGGCCTATCCCAGACCTACTGATCAGAATGTCTGGCTGGTGAAGATCCCCACAAATGTGCGAGTAAGGAGGAGCCAACACTGGCACCAGGCCTGAAGGTGATGAGACTTCTAAGGCTGAACACCAATGGGAAGATCTGTGAATGTCCCCTGGCCTGGTCCTTCTGAGGCTGCCGACATTCAGGAACGGGAAGAGTGGGGGAGGGAAGACCACTGGATTTCTGTCTCGCAGAACCTATGCTGAAACCCCAAACCTCCACTTACTGAGAGTTGAGTGCCTAGGATCTATTTTGTAACCTCACCTGCCAAAGCGCTCTGCTAACACTTGCCAGGGCTTGCCAGCCTTCTGTGGTTCCCAGGGTCAGAGGCCCAGGCTGTGGGTTTGGTCTGCTGTGCCAGCACCTGCCTGGGCTGAGCTCCTTCCCTGGAGCTGCCAGCACAAGGCACGGTGCCTACAATGGCCGGGTCGGTCAGTCCTGCGGCCGCCCTGCAGGGAGCTCGTTCCAGACGTGTGTGCACACCCTCGGTTGCCAAGGATCAAAGAGGTGTTGTAGAAGGAAGCTGGCTTGTTTGCCCAACATGGCTTTTGCTGATTTCCAATCAATATCCCGTTCACTGACTTTGGCTGGTTTCCTGGTGGCTCTGGGATCAAACACTAGGAGAAAGCAAGCTCAGAATCCAGTTGGCCCAGGGTCATTAATATTCACCACCCAGCAACCCAACCTGCAAAGTTTGGTCAGCAGGTGGTAATAACAGGAACTAACATTTATTGAGTGCTTACCTTGGGCACCTCACTCCCTTCCCTAAATCAACACCTTGCCCTTCAGCTCCTGGACAGACTGTTGGTGGGTGTGTTCCTGTCAATACATGCCCCCCACCCCATAGCCCCTCTAATCCTTATCCCTGGGCTACTCTCAGCATCTGCCTCTCTGCTCCTCAGGGTCCTCACAAGGGAGGGATATTCTGATCATTTCAACTCTGTCAAACTGCTCTGAATTTCAAAGACACAGTCAGATTCCCATAACAGAGCCACCAGAAACTCTGATGGCTCTAAAATCTTTCTTCCTAAACTGTCATAATGCAGCTTAATAATAGGAAGCTTGAACTTGCTTTCAGCTTTTAATCTCATGCTGGGGTGCCCTGGGTGCTATGATTTTGTCATTTTCACAGAAACCTTCTTGCTTAATGAGTCTGTCTAGTGATATTCCCAGTTGCTTCTAGTCTGCATTGCAATACTTCTTGGGTTTCTAAATGTAAGCCGCTCGCCTTCCAACTTCACACTCAGCTGATTTCCGTTCTGCTGAGTTTAACCTGGTTAAGTTGCTAAATTGCGTGACCAATTCCTCTCCAGTTGGCTTTGGGCGCAGAGATGTGAGAGAAGTTGAATAATCCCTTGACCCTGCTCCCTGGAAGCTTACAGTGCCACCCACAGGCCTTGCTGGCAGAGACAGCCTGGGGGGGCGGGGGGAATCCTTCACGGAGGACAAGGTCTGGTTTCTATTCGTTTACTGCTGTGATGGCCAGCACCAGGCTTGGCGCAGGACAGGAGTCAATGAGGTTTACTGAATAAATGAGGATTAAGGATGGAAATGTAACAAACACAGAATGTGGTACAGTTGAGTTTGAACTGAAGTCATTGTGATGCCAAAGTCCAGCATTTTTCACTCTGCCCTGCACCTTGAGTCTTGGGCCCTCTGTGCACGTCCATGTGTGACCAGTTGCCAGAGGGGGGAAATGCCTGTGCAACGGTGAGACCACAAGGCTTTGTGGTGGGTCTGTGTGGGCCTGCCACCCCATGGAGGGGCTTGGTGAACATCCCTGGCAGCTGGGTCCATACCTGTCTGGTACATAGTTGGCCCTCGATTAAATTACATGTTTGGTAATTAAGAGGCCCAAGTTGGTGAAGCTCTTGCCCTCTTGGGGCTGAGTTGCCAAACCTGTATAAGTAGAAAGATCCTTCAGTGCTTTCCCATGTTTTGGTGGATTTTTAAAAATGGCCAGCATGCTTTGACACTCATCCCCTCAAGACATGGGGCTTATGTCCCGCTTCTTGAGTCTGGGACCACTTGTGAATGATTTCACAAATAGGATGTAGGGGAAAGGATGCTGTGTGACTCCAGAGGCTGGGTCATAAAGGCAATGAATGCAGCTTCTGACCTGTCCACAGGAGGACACTTAGGTCTATAGCATCTAAGCTGCCGTATCAGAGGTGGCCAAGCAGTGAGGACGTGTGGGGCACAGAAAGGGGCTGTGTGTATATGCTGAATCCAGGCTATCTCGGCACCAGACTGGTAAGTGAGCAAGCCTTCAGTGGATTCCACTTCTCTGTCTGGTCACCCCTTGTCATTTGAGTCTTGGTCGAGTCCCTAGACATCATGGGGCTGAGACAAGCCATCTCTGTCATGCCCTTTTGAATTCCTGACCCCCAGAATCTGTGAGCAGAATAAAGTTGTTGCTCTCCGCCACTAAATTCTGGCATGGTGTGTTATAGCCAATAGTAGCTAGGACACCATGTGTCCATCAGACTTGAGAGTTTCTTGGGAGCATGGGTAACATTTTATTCACTTTTATATCCCGAAAAAGGAAACACAATAAATGCATGCTACTTTCCTAACCACGTGATCAAAGATAGCAACTCCGGTAATGAGAAATATGGACGTTGGATGCCTCCTGATAAGACGACATAGAGAAAGGCATACCTCCAGTGTGGTATTTTCGCCCAAAATGTGCACAACACATTGATTGGCTAATCTGGAATTGTGGGAACCACAGGTCAGAAGGCTCAACCCTCTGCCTCCCAGAGGGTTGTAGAAATTTGTAGAAATTTCTTGTAGAAATTCATTACAATAATAATAATGATAGGAGTTAATATTTATTGCCACTCAACATCTGCCAGGAGCCATGCCAACCACTTTCCACACATTACACACTTAAATCATCACAAGTTTAGGAGGGCCAGTGCCATTATGAGCCCCATTTTACAGATGAGGAAATTGACGCTTAAGGAGAAGAAGTCGCTTTCCAGGGTTCTCAAAGCTAGTGAGAGGCAGAGCAGGCTTGGAACCCAGGCAGTGTGGGTCTAGACTCCAGCTGCTTCGCCTCAGGGCTCTACTGTCCTCATGAAGAGGGGCCAGTCTTTTTCCAGGCGCTGGGACACCAGAAAGTCTACTGTGGAAACCTGTTTGCTGAAGGTTTAGCTGAAGTGAGAGGGCATGGCTGGAATGTGGAGGTATGGGGAGAGCTCAGGTTAGAGAGCTAGGAATTATGGAAACCAAAGTCCAGGAGGACTGGTGTGGAATGAATTTGGAGAACGGGGTGGGGGGGGGGGGGGGGGGGCAGGGTGACAGGGGCCTGCCGCCAGACTGCAATTCCAGAGCGCCCCAGAGGGTCTCTCCTTCCCATCTGGAGCTTCCTGCCTCCCCCTCAGAAGGCTGAGGCAGGGGTAGATTCCAGAGGGCTTTCTGAGGACAGCTTCACTGATCACATAACACATTCTGGGGCAGCAGGGGGCTGAAGGCTCAAGTTTCACGCTACTGCATTTTCCTCTCATTGGGCATCTTCCTCATGAAACTAAAATAGAATTGATTTTATTCCCCCCTCCCCCTCAAGTTAGGCATTAGGAAAGGAATACAAGGGTGGGCATATTGGAGACCTGAACATCAATCCACTCCAAGAGAGCACGTATGTAAAATGTTTTATGAGTCCCTATTGGCAGGGGAAGGTTTTGTGAAAGCCTTTTTGGTTCTGTCTCCTCCCGCTCACAAGAAATGGAAGCTTTTGTTTTTTGGTTCTCCCTTCTTGGGTAAAATGGTCATTTATTCTAAGCCTTTCTTTGCTGGTCTTGGGTTGGAAGCTTTCCCTTCTTCTAATCTTGCCCATGTGGTTTTTTCCCAGAAGCAGACGCACAGCAGGAAGCACTGCTATTTAGGGAGGTGTCATTTCTGGTGAAACAGGTCATCAGGGAGCCCACACCCTCCTACCTGTGGTGACCCCAGGCCCTCAGCTGGGTCCACAGTAGAACCTCACAGCTGGAGGGAACTTTTTCATTTTCAAAGCACCCGGGAGAAACCAAGGCTCAGACAGGCTAAGGGGAATGCCTAAAGTCACACAGTAGGCGGATCTTCTCTGAGGAGCCAGCTGTGGGTTAACAAGACAGCCTGGGAGGGAGTCAGAAAACTCAGGTACAAATCCTGGCAGAAAGTTGTCTGCAGCAGCACTAGAAACAGGATGTGAGGGGCGCCTGGGTGGCTCAGTCGGTTGAGCGGCCGACTTCGGCTCAGGTCACGATCTCGCGGTCTGTGAGTTCGAGCCCCGAGTCGGGCTCTGTGCTGACAGCTCGGAGCCTGGAGCCTGCCTCACATTCTGTGTCTCCCCGTCTCTCGGCCCCTCCCCTGCTCATGCTCTGTCTCTCTCTGTCTCGGAAATAAATATAAAAAAATTTAAAAAATTTAAAAAAAATTAAAAAAAAAAGAAACAATGTGAGCCACATTTGTAATTTTAGGTTTTCTAGGAGCCACGTGAAAAATAAAAGAAACTGATGGAATTAATTTTTAATGATCACCCACGATATTCACAATGTTATTGTTTTACCATATAATCCTCACAAAATGATCAATGAGGTATTTTACATCCTGGTTTTCCTCCTAAGTGTTTGAAATCTGGTACGTGTAATTTGACACTTCCCACAGCATCTTCATCCGGACTAGCCACATTGCAGGTGATCGACAGTCACATGTAACTAGTGGCTAGACAGTGCTGGTCTAGACCAGGGTTTCTCAACCCTTTTTCCCTTGCCATGATCACCTCCTAAGAAGCCCATTTAGTCATTTCCCCCCTCAATCTCCCTCATGAAGTTTTAACTCTACAGGTACGCTGGATAGCTGTATATGGACTCTTTACGTATCTGTATGGCTGCTTGTGTACTGTATGCTTTATTATGCATCTGAATACAAGAGGAAGGTTTTTGAGCATCCTGGTCCCTGCAAGAGCCAATTTTCATCTCTTGTGGGTGGTAACACTGTGTTAAGAACATACGGTCTAGAACAAGCAGTGGCAGTCTCGAGCTTTCTTACCTGTAAAACAAGGACTCGTAAGTGGACAGAACAGTTTTTTGGAGAAGCATTTGGCAGTGCCGAGCACGGCACCGATGTTACAACCCGGTGGGGCTGGTGTTTCCAGCATGTGGTTCCCTCCCACACCGCTGGTGGTGCCAGGAGTTAGGACCACCTCCCCCATCTGCAGGCTACTCCTGGGCCATGTGCTAACTGCCCATGTCCTCACTCGGCCATCACAGGGAGGGACCAAGGTCGCTGTCCTTCAGCCTGGCCACAGCTCAGCAGAGAACACCAAAACCTTGTACGTCACTGCTTCAATGCCTTCTGTCTCCTGCTGGACACTGAATTGATGCCAGATGGCGAGGGGGCACCCCTGAGGGGCAACCCAGGTCTCCTGATACCGGACCAAGCTCTTCTTCCTCCCCCAAGTGCCCACTGGCAGAGGGGTGGCCCCAGGCTTATTATCTCCGCAGGGACACATAACAGGTGTTCCATCCAACATCTTCTCCCCCTACAGAATATCAGAATTCAGAGGGTACAAACTGTGGGCTAACATGGTTTCTCCCTAAAAAGCCCATGCCCTCTAGAGATGAAGATATAGATGTGATGCCCTAGCTCCTCGTTGATTCTAGCACCTTCTTCCCATCCCAAACCTTCATGGAGGCCAGTGAGATCCATCTCCGCACCTGTGGTCCCCAAGGAGTTCTAACTTATCATCAACAACTCTATCCAGTTCCTCCTTCTGTCCCACCTAAGTGAGACTCCCTCAGAGGCGATGCCGGGGATCATTGGGGAATCATGCAGAACACCTCTGGAGACAGGGACCTCGGTTCCTCCTGCTCTGTGGCTCTGCCTGTGGGCAGCGCTGTGAGAACGTGGGTGCTGGGGTCAGACAAGGCTGGCTGGCTTCCATGCACGGCACTTCCATCGACTCCACATGGCGCCTGTGAGGGGGCTTGCTGCAAAGGCAATGACGGAGTCCTGAGCTGGGGAAGGCAGAGTAAAACCCATGGAGTGAACAGTCTGACCGCCTGGTCTTCCAGAGCCATGCCTCATTAGGCACCCACTGTAGGGGGAAGCCACGCTGTAGACTGGAAAGGAAATTGGCTTTGGGATTTTGCCTTTTTTTTTTTTTTCCTTTTGACTCATAGTAAAGTATACTTCTTGGATTCTTGTGCTTCTTTTTAGATATAAACCTTCTCCTACCTTTTACTTGAGAAGTGGTTCGAAAGATACTGAATCTTATCAGTTTGGAGTCTTATCAGTAAAGATTCAAAGAGAACACAAGGCTGAACTTTGACTTCTGAAAGACTTAAATTAACAGTGTGCATGTGATCTTGGGGGCCTGGGGTTGGTTTGTGGCCATGATGCTTAGCAGCTGAGGGATCTTCAAGCAGACTCTTTCATCATTAAGAGAAAAGGCTTGCTGTGAGGCTAAAATGTGTCCATATGTGTATGGACCCTGGGAAATGCCTAGGGCTTGGTAGGATACCAAGCAGGTCAGTCGGACCTCAGTTTGCAACATTAGAGGGTCTTTGAGGGGATTTGGGGTAAACCAACAGATTTGTTCAACTTGAGTGAGCAATTATTTACAGAGCTAATACAAACTAGTCTGTATTTTAGGCACTAGAGATATGCCAGTGAAGAGAGTGATAAAACCCCTGCCCTCTTGGAACTCACCTTCCACTAGCCAGGGCAGAAGGTGGGGGGAGAGAGGTATACAGGACATAATGCGTCTGTTATTTAGTATGTTAGCAGATGGTAAGTGCCATAGAAAAGAAAGAAAAAGAACACAGGAGAACAGAGTAAGAGGCACAGGAGTGCTGGGGAAGACCCATGCAGGCTACACGAGGAACTGGGTTGTGCAGGCTGAATCGAGAAGGTGAGGTGAGTGAGGACTTCAGGGAGGGGAGTCAGCTAAGTGGGTATTTGAGAGAAGAGCACGATCCCTGAACTGGGATCATGTCTGGTTGACTGGACAAACAGCAAGGAAGCTTGTGTGGCAAGGGGCCAGTGAACAAAGGAGGGGAGATGGGGTGAGAGGAGTGAATGGGGTCCCTGTAAAGTTTAGGCTTCTGCTCTGGATGGAATGGGGACCCCTGAAAGTCGTGAGTAGCATCAGACTGAGAATCAGCCCCTGAGGCAGACCTGGTGTCTGGACTGACTGGAAGGACTGAAACTCTTTGACCTAAAAGGTGATTAATGACTGCTTCAACTCAGGCCAGGGATATAGGGGCCCATGAGCTCCTGGAACTCCAACGAGGCCCTGGGACCTGGGTAACTGGGAGAACAGGCTGGTACACTGGGCCACTTCCATGCCCTCCAAGCAGACCAGCTTTTGGCTCTTGTGCCCCTGCCAGCTGCCCTGTGCAACAACATCCCCCCCGTTTCCTTTGAGGGCCCCTGCTGGGTGAGTCAGGGGTGAACAAGGAACATGGTCTAGACCCCCGGCAGGAGAAGTGAACATAAATCAGGATGTTGAGGAGATGTCTAGGAAGATGACCACCCAGCATGGCCTCCCCAAGCTGGACCTCAAGGGGAGCAGCTGATTTGAGGAGGTCAAAGGCTATTATTTTATTGATTGATTGATTGAGAGAGAGACCAACCATATGCAAACAAGAGGTAGAGAGAGAGGGACAGAGAGAATCCCCAGCAGGCCTCGCACTGCCAGCGTGCAGCCCAATGTGGGGGGTCAAACCCACAAACCATGAAGTCATGACCTGATTAGAAAGTCAGATGTTTAACTGGCTGAGCCACCGGCTGTGCCCCATTCAAAGTCTATTAACAGCAGGGCTCTCTGAAGTGGGAGACCCCAGAGCTTTGGCTGGTGTGGCCTTTAGTGTTAGCCTCCCATGAACCCTGAGACCTTGAAACTCACTGCTCTTTAAGTAGAGAAATTAGGGCTGGGGCCTCAGCAGAGCCTCAGATTCAAGGTATACTGATGGGCTAGTATGTAAAGTACACAATGTCTTCCTGGGGTCCACTCCTGGGATTCCAGCCTCTTATCAAGACACAGGACTCAAAAATTCCTCAAATGCAAAGAAGGCAACATGTACAAGGTACGCATCTGGAAGGCACTGGGTGCTTCATGTGGGAGGTGGAGTCATTCCATTGATTCGGATGAGCTTCTTCATTGAAAAATATCAAAATTTGCATGAAAGACGTTTGCTAAAGTAATAGCAATTGAAATGTTCTTTGAACTGCTCTGAATATAAATATAGAAGTACTCTATTGGAGACCTGTCTGGACTGGCTTCTCATCTTACCGCTATATTACTGGGTTCATTGTCAGCCTTGGATATGGTGATGGAGTGGCCACACACTGCCTTGGGCTGCCTAACCTGCTGTAGGGTTGGGGGCAGTCCTCCATCAGTTACTGCCTCTCTGGGTCTGGTTCTTTCCCTCATTGACAAACCTAGGGCCCAGATTTTGCCTCCAAAGAGAATTCAGGAGCTATAAGAGTATTCCAACAACAAATGGGACTTTCACAGGAGGGGGTGTGCTATCTGTCTTCAAATCTGGGTATCCCTGAAGAGGTTTAATTGTATCTCCTACCCTTTCCATCCTGAATCTGTGTGTTGAAAGCTACCTTCCCCATTCCCTAAACCACAACTGCCATTTCTTTCTTTTTAAATATTTTTTAAGCTTATTTACTGAAAATAAAGCTTATCTTAAGCTTATTTTGGGAGAAAGACACACACACACACACACACATAAGAGAGAGAGAGCGAGAGAGCGCAAGCAGCAGAGGGGCAGAGAGAGAGAGAGGGAGAGAGAGAATCCCAAGCAGGCTCTGCACTGTCTGCACAGAGCCAGAGCCTGAGCCTGATGCAGGGCTCTATCTCATGAACCAAAAGATTATGACCTGAGCCAAAACCAAGAGTTGTATGCTTAACCGACTGAGCCACCCAGGCGCCCCCATAGTTGCCTTTTCTGAGTCAATTGAGTCCACGGTGCCATGGACATACTTGCCTACTTGTCTTCAATTGCTCTGAGGACAGAGACTGCGCTCAGCCCAAAGGGCAGCTCAAAGGCCCAGCATTAGCGGAGGCCAGAGTTATCCCACTGCAGGCTGAAGATGAACGTTCTTTGAAGCAGGTGGCACAGAAATCAACAACCAAGACAAGAATAAAGTCAGTGTGCAGAAAGGAAGATGGGGCAGACAGACCAAAGGAAACAGGAAGTAAGGACAACAGAGAAGAGAAAGAGAGAAACCTGGGTATTCAACTTTCCGATTGTATGGCCATGACACCAAATCATTTTTCATCCACTGCCCAGGATTGTCTGTAAAGCAATCTGAACTATTTTGAGAAACTCTGGTTTCTTAAAAAGTATATTTCCCTGATGAGAACATCTCATCTACATAATCACCTCATTTGGATCGTCAATCTATTCTTACTTTTTCCTCAGCAGACAGACAAAAGTCACTGGCTCCCCTAGCTCTGTAGTTGCCTCCATGGCCCCTCCTCTGTGTCCACAGTCCTTTCTTCCCCATCCCAAGGCCCACGCCCACCTGCCATGAGCCATGGATTCACCCAAATGCACACTTCAAGCCACATTAATTCAAGTGGGCACCTGGTGCTCCCCATGGCTGCACAGTTTGTGCAGCAAGCAGAACTGAATGTGGATGCCTTCATTTTGCTGCCATGTAACTCCCTGGGGAAACAGCCCAGGAAGCAGCTGTGTGGGCTGATAAGGGCTTTTCTGCCTTGTCAGAGTCCTCAGCACCAGCTCCGGATAAGGGCCAGTGATGGGGTCTAGCACCTGTCCCAGATATCAAGTGGTCTCCTTAGGCCACACGTATACACAGCACCCCACCCTGCTTGGCCATATCCATGGCAGAGGGGTGGGTATTCCTTCAGGAGACAGATTGGGGTTCTCCTGCTATACCACAAAATAACATGAGTCTCTACTCACTGCTTAGAACAGGAGGCAGCCTTCTGTACCGGTTAAGAACTAGCTGTGAGTCTCTGAGTCTCTGGACAAGCTGCTTAGCTTCCCAGTACCTCAATTTCCTCACCTGCTAAATGGAGGTAATGATGTCCTTGTCTTATAGATGTGAGTGAGTAAATGATTGGGAGAATACTGGTAAAGACCTTAGAACAGCTCCGGGAAAACAGTAAGCCCTCAATAAATGCACCTACCATTATTACTGCAAAAACACTGAAGTCCTTTAATGGTTCTTTATTGCTCGTAAGATAAAACCACTACCTACACTGTGGCCCACAGATCCTGAATGATCTGGCCCCTGCTGTCACTTGCATGCCATCTCAGTGACCACGTATGTTCCCTTGATCTTACACTTGGACACACTAGCCTTTTCTCTACACCTTGTACTAGCCCTGCATCCCCCATCACAAAGGCTTATGGCCACACTGTTCCCTCTGCACAGCACACTCTTCCATCCCCTCTTTGTTTGGTTAACATCTTCCTTCAGGTTTCCATTCTACTGTCATTCTCCCAGGCAAACCTTCCCTGCCCAAGTCCAGGGTGTCATGATTGCCTCTGAAGGGCCAGGATCACTGTGCACAACTCTAGGGAGCATTACTCATATTGTATCCACGTGGATGGT
>NW_026057578.1:17535539-17578073 GCF_023721935.1 Panthera uncia | reverse complement strand
GGGGGTTGGGCTAGAGACAGGGATGGGCTGATGGGGGTGTCCGTGGGGGAGCTGCACCATTGGAAGGTAAAGGAATAAGGACATCAAAAAGACACCGCCTTTGCCAACAGTTTCTTTGTGACTTAGGGTCTGAGCACTGATGGTTCAGTCTTATGTCTCACGTGGCTTTTCTACTATAGTCTCTACCACTTTTCCACTTTCAGCCAAGGTACCACTTTCAGAGAGTACATGAAGAAAAGCCAACTGATACCCCACTTCAGATCCCCTGCTACAGTGATCACGGAAGGGGATCCTCACACCCATCTTACATATGCAATTTCGCATTTGTTTGCCTCTCTGATTAATACCTGCCACTCCAATCAGACTAAATAACATGGGAACAGGGCCACATCTGGAGCATTCACGGTACTCACTCCAGCAGCTAGGGCAAAGGGTAAACCCTCAATCGATATTTGTTGAATGAATGAATAAGCTTCAGTTTCAATACCCAGGGCTGTCTTCTAGCCCAAAATTATCAAGCGCAGTCCTCAGTTCAAGGACAAGAGAGTTAGAAGCCTCAATCACATGGACTAGTATGTTCGAGAATCGGTCCTTTTGTTAAGGGAAGAATTGACAGTTGTGTCTAGATGAGCTGCTGGAGTTTTCCTACCTCTTCCTATGTGAACCCAGGGGGCAAGACTGGGATCAACTTAGAGGGATCATAAGGGGGGTGGTCCCAGGCTGAGGCTCCAAGTAAGCAGGTTGAGAATGCAGGCAGGGTACCAGCAACTTTCCCAAGCCTCTCCTCCTCCTGGGACTTTGATACAGTTTGTCTTCCAACTGTTGGCGGAAGGGAGGATGGCTGAGAGACCTTGAACCAAGGGGCTTCAAAGGTCCTTTGCTTCCCTAAGAATCCAGGGTGTAGTGCAGGAGCAGAGGGTCCACCCATCAAAGATGAGAAGCCCCTTCAGACCTTGGCTATGTTCCCAATTGAAGAAGGACAACTAAAGACAGGTTAGCAAGAGAGTTGGGTCAGGAAATAGGAATTCTGCATTGAAGGGAAATAGGAATTCTAGAATTTTGGTAAAAAGAAGACAAGGTCTGCTCAATTTTGATAATGGGTCCTTAATTCAATTCAGAGGACATGCAAATAAAGTATTAAGAAGACATGGAGACTCATGTGGAAGCAATGTAAGCATCCATCGACAGGCAGATAAGCAAAATGTGGTCTATACATATCATGGAACACCATCTAGCCTTAAAGAGGAAAGAGATTTTTTTTTTTTTGCTTTTTTGGATTTTTTTGAGAGAGACAGACAGACAGACACAGATAGACAGACAGCATGAGCCGGGATGGGCAGAGAGAGGGAGACAAAGAATCCAAAGCAGGTTCCAGGCTCTGAGTTGTGCCAGCACAGAGACCAACGTGGGGCTCAAACCCATGAACAGTGAGATCACGACCTGAGCAGAAGTTGGATGCTTAACTGACTGAGCCACCCAGGCACCCCAAGAGGAAGGCAATTCTGACCCAGGTTCCAACATGAATGAACTCTGAGGACACTATGCTCCGTGAAGTAAGCCAGTCATAAAAAGGCAAGTATGTACGATTCTACTTCTAGGAGGTTCCTGGAATAGTCCAGCTCACAGAGATGGAAAGTAGAATGGTGGGTGCAGGGGGGAACACATAGTTACCCTTTAATGGGTACAGAGTTCCAGTTTCACAAGATGAAAAGAATTCTGGGGATGGATGTTGAACATCGTGAGTGTATTTAACCACTGAACTGCACCTTTAAAAATGGCTAAGATGGGAAATTTTATATCATGTGTATTTTACCACAATAAAAACAAAACCGAAAAACAAAACAAGGCCCTGAGACTTCTGTCACATTCTGGCCAGAAAGAATGACAGAGATGCCAGCCAAGGCAGGGCACATGGAGGGCACTCACCATTATGGAGCAGTTACTGTGTGCCTGGCACTTTGCTAGGCTCCCCAGTATCCACTGTATTATTTGATTGGCCGAATAACACTATGAGTTAAGTATTAACTCTTTCAATTTCCTGCTGAGGAGACAGGCTCAGAGAGGGTGAGTGACTTCATCTAGGTCATACACATAGTGAGGTACACTGCCCAGCTGGGCTCTGACTTCGAGCCAAAGACAGGGTGACAACAGGCTTGTGCATGTCACCAGATGAAGCATTTGAAGACAGAATTACATAACTATCAGTTCATAAATATTCATTTTTAATCCTTATTCTCAGGCAGGGGCTTAGGGTTTTTAAATATTTAGATTTTTATTTGTAAACTGACAGGATTCTGCCGTTGACAAGAACTCTCAGAGGGAACAGAATTCACTCCTTTTTGATGGTCACATCCCCAAATGACCTTTCTGCTATATCAATGCTTCCAACAGCCTTGATGTAAGGCAGCCAGAGGCAGCAGGCCCTGATGTGAAACGAACCCGTTGATGCTAATATTAATTTGTAGCGGCAGTAATGAAAATCACGGACATATGTGTTGGGCTTTGCCATTTGCAAAGTACAGACTCGACTTGACCCTGGCCACAGCTCTGAGTGGTGGGCAGAAGAGGTGTGGCCCCATATTACAGAGTGTGGGGAAGAGAAGAAAGCCAGGGGTGTGCCACAACCAGAAAATGAGAGATCGGGTCTGAGCGCATCACCCCATGGCAGGCTCTGTGCTCCCTGCACTGCAGAACCCTACTTCTATGATAACAGCAGAAGCAGCAGGCCAGGGATGACCCTGAGACCACCTCACAGCATGAGTTACACAGGACCAGGGGACTCTGGTACCAGAGGAGTAGGGAGGAGCCAAGGGCCCTATTTGGGGAGCTGCCCTCCCCCACCCCAGAGGCATGGTTGGGGGGGGGGGGGGTGGAAATGAGCAAGCAACAGCCAGGAGCCAAACTCAATGTGGCTCTTGTAAGTCTGCATCCAAGAGGGAGTGCCTCCTTAATTAAACTCTGTGCCCTGGCGCCTTGCTAGCCTTCCCAGTCCCTGACATCTGCATAAGAAGGTAGTGACCCTATTCAAGGCTGACCATATTCAATTTCTGCATTGCCTCAGGGAAATCCCTCAGCCTCCCTCAGGAGGGAGCCTCCCTGCAGTCCCGCCCCCTCTGTCTCACTCAACACGGGTTTATTTTCTTTCATAAACCTTATCAAGGCTGCGTCTAAGGTTTAAGGAGAACATCAGGTGTGAGCAGGGAGAAACCTCCCTCCATTAAGTGGTCAAATGTAAAAATACATGAAATTGTAAAGTAAGAGAAATAAAGGTGCCCAGTTGTTTGATCTCTGGCCTGGACATTTTACACGCGCAAATAAATGAAGAAAGTATACCTTAAAAAAATGATAGTGTTTAAAGTCAAGTTTTAAAAAATGTCAAAATCTAGGGGTGCCTGGGTGGCTCAGTCCTTTAAATGTCTGACTTTGGCTCAGGTCATGATCTCGTAGTTCCTGGGTTTGAGCCCCGCATCAGGCTCTGCTGACAGCTCAGAGCCTGGAGCCTGCTTCAGATTCTGTGTCTGTCTCTCTCTGCCCCTGGCCCACTCACATTCTGCCTGTCTCTCTCTCTCAAAAATAAACATTAAAAAAATTGTCAAAATCTACCATCAATGCTGCTAAAAAGTAAACAAAATGGAAAATGAAACAAGAGATATAAAAATACATATGGCAGGGACAGTCAAATCCTTAATATAAAATAAGTTCTTGCAAGTCAATAAAAAAAAGACAAACATGCAAATGGAGAAAAAATGATGAATGCCACGAACAGGAAATTCACAAAGATACACACATTTGTCAGTGGGGAGAAAAGAGACTCAATCTCACTGGAATCCAAGTACATACAAATTGAAGTTATATATCTAGGTTTGCTTTTCTAAATATTAAAGTGAATTTAAAATAACAGAGCTTTGCCAGAGAGGGCAGTTTCATGCATTGCTGGTAGGATGGGACATCTCATTCTGGGGGCCAATCTCATGGCTAGAAGCCTCCCACAAGAAGTTAGTAACACCAGAGCCTGACGCAGAGAGGAGGTCCATAACCAAATAACCAATTTTTAAAAAATAATATAGTACTGCCAATAAGAATTTATTTCAGGAAACTGAAGGATTATTGGGGTGCCTGGGTGGCTCAGTCGGTTAGGCATTTGACTTTGGCTCAGGTCATGATCTCACGGTTTGTGAATTTGAACCCTGCGTCAGACTCTGTGCTAACAGCTCAGAGCCTGGAGCCTGCTTCAAATTCTGGGTCTCCCCCTCTCTCTGCCCCTCTCATGTTCATGCTCTGTCTCTCTCTGTTTCTCAATAATAAATAAACATTAAAAATTAAAAAAAAAAACAAAATAAGCATTAAAACAATTTAGAGAAACTAAAGGATTATTACAATTAAGACTCTCCTAAAATAATGAATCTTATCCACAGGCTGAAGTGCATCCCAAAATATGTCAATGCATTTGACAAAACTCCCATCAATTTCTGAAGCAAAGGCAATGTATGTGTAAATCTAGGAAAGAAAGAAGGCTTTCTTCATGGGAGGGAAAGATCACATACTGTATCCCCATTCATCGACTGAGTAACCACCATGTCAGGAGCTTAAATGGGAACAAGACAAGCTCCCAGCCCCTTGGAGGTTACTTCTAGGTGCGGGAGACAGGTGGTAACCAAGTAAACAGGTAAATAAAACCATTTTTAAAAAAACAAGCAAGTGACAGGTGCTATAAAGTCAGGAAGAGCATGATTAACAGTTAACTTCACATTTAGTGGAGAAAGAGTCAGGACAGTCCCATAAAAGTCAGACATGCGGAAGAGGAGCCTGGTCAGACTGTGATGGTTCAAGTTTGCTATCAAAATGCAGGCACTTGGAATTAAACAAACAAACAAACAAACAAACAACAGCAGCTGTAAATAGAGCAGTGTGTGAGGGTGTAAAGATCGTATAACTCTTTGGAGAAAAGGGTGTGAAAGCTATACAAATTAAAATATCTCCAGAAGCCAAAGACTGGATTTTGCCAACAGCAAACTATCACAATGGATGGGGAAAACCGCATCCCCAATTACGCTAGAAAGCTGTCATGAGCAGGGCTGAAGAGATATGAGATCGCCAGACAGAAGATGGAAATGCTCTCACCCTGCAGGGGAGAAACAACAATCCCAAGTTCCAAGAGCAGAAGGAGAGACATTTTTAAGTTGATTCAGTGCAAAACTGTCTCTGAAATGTCATCAGGGAAAGAATCTCCCTCACACTGACTAACTCTCACCATACTCGTAAGAGCCTCACATCAACAAATACTCTTTCCCCAGGAAAACTCCTGAAAAATGCATCCTCTCCAGGCCACAGCTGGTTGCACGTTGTGACAGTGATCAATGGCTCCATTATGTAGATTTGTTTTTTGCTCCATTTCGTCCACCAGACAGTCCAGCTGCCTGTCTGGAACACACACGCCAGGGCGCTCCTGTCCAAAATCATGGCGGCCTCTCTGGGAGAAGTTCACACCAAACCCTAACCCTCACCCCGGAGAACCCTGTTTTGCTAGCCCCTTCTGTGAGGGAAGTTTCAGGAGGTACAATGGTTTAAGAACCCAGATTTTTGTTGTTAGACAGACACGGGCACTGCTTATGGCATGAAATGGGGAGTAAGAAGCTTCAGAGCAGATTGGGGCAAAGAATTTCAGACAGAAGGAAGAGCCTGAGGAAAGATCCCAAGTCACAAAAGCCTGGGGGGGTCTGAAGAATGGTGAGAAATTCTGTGTAGTGGAGTATCTGGTGGGGGAGATGAGCCAGAGGGGTGAGCTGGGGTCAGAGAAGTAAAGGCCTTAAAAGGCATGATAAAGGGTTCAGGCTTTTGACAAAGCTGTAGGAAGCCGACTCTGGAATTAAACCAGAGTGATGTTATCGTATTTTCCTCTTTAAAGAAAGAACACAGGGGTGATAGTTTGAATCCGTGTAAAAAGAAGATACACAGCAAGAGGGAGTGAGGCTGTCAGCTGCTTGTCTCTGAGTTTGTTTTGCAATTACCGCCTTTCTTTGATAACTTGGACAAATGCCATTTTTACTACTGTGTTTCCTTCAACAAAGCCATTTCACTGTGTGTGAGGCCACGGAGGGAGGACTTCCAGGGCACTAAACATCTCTCACCTTTGCTTGATCAGCCTTCACTGGAAATGCTCACAGGCCACAGCAGTCAGACACAGGGTAGAGTTACATGGGGAGGAGTAGAAAGCCAGAGACCTGTCGGTGAGCCCAGGAGTCATGGCACAATGCCAGAAGTCCTCAAGCAGGGGGCCCCCCATGCAATTGCAGGCTAGTGTTCCCAGGGGGGAGTGTTCCCAGGTTGTAGTCCTTCTGGTTAGATGGTGGTCTAACTGACCCTCATTTTTCACCCCAACACACACACACACATACACACATACACACACACACACACACACACACACACGCACTCATTCTACCCTCTACCAAGTTATTTATAACATCAACAAATATTCTTCCAGAAGTTCGTGTACAAAGGTAACTGCAAAGGCAATGAATCCAGATTCACCTCTGACACCCATCTGGCTGGCTGCCCTCAAGTCCCTTCAGTCTCCTGACTCTCATATCTTTATTGACCCCCCACAGAAAGGGAGTTACTGTACTAGCTTGCCGTTCACTCCTGGTTCTGAACCACTCGGGTGACTCAAGTGGGAATAGCATCGTCTGCTCTGTTTCTTTACTGGATTTTAAGGATTAAATGTGAGGATGAATCTATGGGCATTTTCAATGCTTGGCCCACTTTCACATGTAATCAAACCAGACTCCAATTCGGCAGGCCTGGGGTGGGGTCTGGGATTCTGCATTTCTAACATTGCCCGGTGACCCTTGGACCTACATCTCTTGGCATAGAGAGGTTCCAAGTACTAATCGGCTCTTAGCTGCAAGTTCTCTGTATCAATCTGAAAATTCCGTGGGGCTTGAAATAAATGACTGAGAACTAAAATCCCGTGCTGCCACTGGTCAACCTCACCCCCATACAGGAGACATTTCTTAGCTTGGAGCCTCAATTCCCCATCTGTGAATAATGTCTGTGGAAGGCATGGCAGACTATCTGGGACTGGGGCAATAAACATGGGGGGGGGTTTGGAGAAGAGGGAGGAAGAAATGGAGGAGGACAGGGAAGAAGGCAGTAGGTAGTGGGGGTGCTGTGATTTGCAATGACGACACCACAGACAGAAGCATAGTGATAGCATTACAAACCTCGCAGCAGCGTCAGAGAAGCAGCAGAAAAAAAAAATAGTATCATTATCATTAATAGTACAGCAGTAGAACAAGGGGTCCTGCTCATAGCAACAAGGATAGTGTCAGCAGCAGGGCTGGGGGCAGAACAGGGGTAGCAGATGCAGTATATCCCACCGCCTAAGAATCCAGACTCCAGCCTGAATTTAAACACCCAGTCTTTTACTTGCTAACTGTGTGACCTTGGGAAAGTTGTTTCATGTTTCCATGTCTCAGCTTCTTTGTCTGTATAATGGCACTTGTCTTTTAGATTCGTTGCGAAGATTGCATGAAGATTACACACTACATCTGAAGATTACAAGGACAGGGTGTAGGAGAACAGGTCAGGCTTAGAGATAGGATATGAATTATCTAGATCCAAAGAAGGCTGCTAAACTGTCTATGGTGCCTTGCTACACCCGACAGTAGGAATTATATCTAGAGGAATCTTTTTTCGTCCACCTTGGCAGGCTGCCCTATGGAGTCTCGGGGTTTGAGACCTCAGCAGGGTATCTGGGAAGCTGCAGGTTCAGCCAGAGCCCATACTGCCCCTTGCCCCGGCTGAGCAGAAGAGAAGAAAAGCCATTACATATAAGGGCAAATCTTTGATGCATTAACTAGTATCTTTTCACTTTTCTGGGGTCTCCCCTTTCTCTGCTTCCTTATTCAAGAGAGATAAACCCTGTATGAGTTGATTGCCTAAAAGCAATAGTGTGCAGCAGGGTAGAAACCATCGTATTTTATACAGTCATTAATAGATTCCCTCCTTGGAAAGTCGGAGAAAGGCCTAAACCCTTTATCTTTATTTTCCCCAATGTTCTGCTCTTGGCAGGGGAATCTGGGCTATTGAAAGAAGGAAATACTCTTGTTGGGATTTTCCAGCCATGAGCTGAGCAGAGGAGAAAGACAAAGGTGGAGAGTATCTTTAGTAGAACCAACAACTGATGGAAAAAAAGTGTGTCTTGCAAAACGTCAGGTACCCAGGCAGCACATGGTGGGGGAGAGAATGTAAGATCCATGAGGGGAGGGGCCGTGGCTGTCTTGTTCTGGTGCCTAGAACAGAGTAGGCACCGGATAAATAGCTACTGAATCTATTAGGAGTCTTGGATTCTTTTGTCAACCCTGTTGTCAATCTATTGTATGACCGAGATTACTCTCCTTTTCGTGGTTTTGATTCTTTGGCCCGGCACTGAAGATCCTTTCAAGCTCTGCTATTTTCTCTCCTCATGATCTATTTTACTTTTTCTTTGCAACCTGATATTCTCTTTTGCATTAACTGGTTTACTGATTTTCTGCCCCCCCAGTAGACTGGAGGCTCCATGTGAAGATGCAGCTTGCCATCTTGTTCAGCCCTGTCTTCCCAATACTCAGCACAACTATGCCTGTTGCATATCTCATTCAGTGAATATGTGCTGAATGAAGGAAGGAATAGAAAAGCTCTATTTTCATCACTGGAGGCATCATGGTACAGCAATTAGGATATGGGCTCTAGGTTCAGACTCCTATGTTAGGACCTCCATTCTACCACTGGCTCTGTGACATTCTGCAAAGTGACAAACTCCTTAAGGCTTAGTTTCCTCATCTGTACGATGGGGATACTAATGGTATTCACCTCATGGGATTGTGAGAAGATTAAATAAGATACCCGTGCAAAATTCTTAGAAAGGTCCTGAAATATAATAAGCACTCACCACTTACCAGCTATTATAATAGGACTGTCATGACTTAATAATGATCTAGGTAACTGAAAGGAAAAAGAAATTCCTTGTGAATTCCAGACATGAGTTGACAGACGTGACATTAAGTCAAGTAGCTCTAGCAAGGCTCCAAGGGGACCACTCCACAGTTTGTGCTTCTGCTGTGCTATCCACATCTCCATTTTTACACCTGTGATCCCATATTTCATTTTTAATGCACGTGCGTCTTCTTCTGCCTTAGACTCTGATCTCTTCATTGTGCTGGGCCCTCCTAGTCTCCTCTCCACCATTTGCTCCCTCCCTCTTCCTGTTGTAGTCAAGTGCCTCTGGGCCTTGGCATGTGAAGTCCCTCCTATCTGTAATGGACTTCCCACTTTCCTCCAACTGAGTAGCCCCTGGTCACTGTTTAAGACCCTGGGCAGGTTCCTTGACTGCAGGAAGATTTCTCTGAATCTCTAGGCTGGTGAAACACATGACTAAGTTGTATTCACTTCCTGGCAGCTATACAAAACTCCCCAATATTTCATCAAGACAGAAAATGAAAGCAAAGAAAAACCAGTGGGAGTACCTTGGTATATCAATTGACTAGGATATCCCAATCACACCATCCTGTGGGGAGGCCTAGAACTCCTGGACCCAAGTTCAAAGCACCCACACACACCCATTTTCCTAATCCTAGAGAGTCTGAGCCTGCATGGGGCCCCTGGATCTTGCTCTCTCACTTCACCTCTTTTTCATGTTCTTAAAGCAGAGTTAATATGTCAAGTACTACCCGCCCTGGCTGGGTGAATGGGGAAATGAAACAGACTGGCCAAGGTTTGATGCCCCTAAATTGTAATTTCAAGGTAATTTGAGCTCCTTTCCTCTTGGGGATGGACGGAAAAGCTAAAGTCTCCTCGCATCAGTGTATGGAATTCAACAAAGAATTAAGGTGCCCCTTTTGCCTTGCTCCAAAGTCTGTGAGAGACCGGCAGGATAATCAGTTCCACAATTCCGTAAAGCTGATTGGAACGTGATTACAAAGTTAGCCAGGGCATTCTCTCTGGGCTCTAAAGAGGCATGTTGCACAGGAATATAAAGTGTATGATGTCTGGCTATCTACAGTACATCCACCATAGCCAATGACTCCCTTCACTTCCTAAGGTTTAATCCCTTGCTCCCCCAACCTCAGAGCCAATCCTGCCCATGGCCTATACGGTGTGTGTGGTGGGGAAGTTCTCGAAGAACTTACATTCAACTTTAGCAGATAGGTTTGGAGCCCAACTGCTCCTGCCAGCTGATTAAGGAAAACCTTATGCTTCAGTATTGCTCTCTGCTGAGTTCTTGCCTCAGTTTCCCCATCCCACTCTCCACTCTCCCACTACCCTTGTGGGGTCTGAATCCCTGCTCTAAGTTGCTCTACGGCCCCCTTCGGGTGAAAGAGTCCTATCCTTTGAAATGACTGACTTCCTGGCACCAGGATTCAACAGACACTCACCAGTAGGTTATGAAGCAATCAGGTTAACCCACACCCACCTTCCATGATCCTGAAGTTAGACATGGCCCAATGACTGACTTCAGGCCATACTGCCTGAACGTGGGCCTTCCCTTCCTGAGCCTCAGGCCTGTCTAGGCTGGCTGGTCTCAGATAGTTCCCTTTCTAATAAGCCCCTGGATCATGGGTCTATGACACTGAAGACAGGTACCTGGGGAAGTGGGTCAAAGGATGAGTTTCCCTCCTGGACACAAGATCCCAATAAGAAAGAGGAAGATGGTCATACAACCAGCTGCAGCAAAGCTCCAGGGGAAGGCTGGAGCCCACTTGGCCCCAGGGCTCCCAGTACAGCCTTGTACCCCATTTACCAAGCTCTGGCTTTCTGGTTCTCCCACTAGATTCTGAGCTCCTTGAGAAAGGTCTGTTTCTATTTTTTTAATGTTTTTGAATGTTTACTTATTACTGAGAGACAGAAAGAGACACAGCATGAGCAGGGGAGGGGCAGAGAGAGGAGGAGACACAGAATCCGAAGCAGGCTCCAGGCTGTCAGCCCAGAGCCCGACATGGGGCTCAAACTCACCAACTGTGAGATCATGACCTGAGCCAAAGTCAGACACTTACTGACTGAGCCACCCAGGTGCCCTGAGAAAGGTCTGTTTCTAATTCACTGTGATACCATGGATTGTTATTGCATTGCTTGGCTCATGGGAAGGGCCTTTTGGAATCACTATACGATGATACTTCCATGATCCTGAAGTTAGGCATGGCCAAATGACTGACTTTGGGCAACGAAATGTGAGTAGAAGTGACCCATGTGTTCAGGTAGACACTCTTCTTTTTTTCCTAAGTTCTATGTCCAAGATGGGGCTTGAACTCATGACCCTGAGATCAAGAGTCACATGCTCTACCAACTGAATCAGCCAGGCACCCTTCAGGTAGATGTTTGAAGAGCCAGATCCCACTTTGCTACTTTGTCTTTTTCCTCTGACAGGATGACTGGCAATGTTCAGCATGGTGGCTGTGCCGTCAGCCTGGATCCTGGAGTGACTTTGCTGCCCTACTGACCCCCAGTGAAAATGCAATACAGATGACAGATAAACTTTTCATGTTTTAGCATTTAGGAGAGGTAACCTAACCTAACCTGACTGATCAACGGCTCAATAAATATTTCAGGGAGAGAGGATGGAGAGAGTGGTAGAAAGGAAGGAGGGAGGGGAAGAGAAAGACAGGAGGAACAAAGAAGGGAAGAAGGGAGGAAGGGAGGAAGGGAGGAAGGGAGGAAGAAGGAAATGACTACACTAGTCTTCAACTCTCTTTGGGGCTCAGCTGCCAACTTAGGTGAGAACTAGGGTTAATCTACTGTGTCCCCTTCATCTCCAAACATCTTCAGAACCTGAGAGACTCAGACACAAAATCCATGCAAAATTTTATTTTCCCACATGGAAAACACCACATAGCAATATTTATAGAGAAAGGTGGCAGAGAAATGAGGCAGAAAACAAAGCAATTGTAACTTTTTGGGTAATATATCCAAGCCACAAAGATTTCATTCGATTCCCTAATAGATCGCTAATGAAAAATAAGACCCTTTCCTATTTTACCTACTTCCTGAACATTAGAATCAACTTGGCTTTCCAAGCTTTGCACCCCATTTACATTAATTAGAAAGTTCCATATTAAGGGAGGCTTTTAATGGGCTGTTATTGCAGATTATTTTACTGGTGAGCTGCATTGTTCTGTTTAATAGCACATAAAATGGCATCACAGGGGAGACTCTGAGAAAATTGAAGTTTTGATGGACTCTGGGACTGAGATGGCCTTTGCTGGGGGGTGGGGCTGGGGTTCAGGGAGATTTTCCGCTTAGGAGAAATGGCTCTTCTGTCTCCTTGGAGTAGAGCTTGTTCTAAAGCATTCGAATGTTTCTTGCTCCAGAAGTCCATACTGCCTCCTGCCTGGGTGCACTATCGGCAGACTATTTCCAGATCCCTGCACAACACTAGGCAGTATCTTTCATGGGTCCTTGTGGACAAGATGGAGCAGTCTTGGAACTGGATACACAGAATGGATTTCAGAAGGACAGATTTCCAGGGCAGGTGGAGGGTATCATGGAAGTGGGTGCCAAGTCTGTCCAGGAAAATAGGGGAGGCAGGATTTGAACACACCTAGGGGCAAAGGTAAGGGGATAAAATGTTTGTAGTGCTTAGAAAGAAAACACAAAGGGGGGAGAAGTCAGAACAAAAGAATCCTCACACAATGGCAATCAATTATACATAAAAAAAAAAAAGTCTGGTGGTTGAACTGTGATACCCTCACAACTGGAGTATCAGGGTGGCTATAAGGGGAGCCAGAGGGTGCTGGCAGGGCACCAAGATGGTATCCTACTGGACAGCAATGGCTATTCCAGTGGTCTTTGTCCCCACTTGTGCCATACATAAATGGTCTCACCCACAGATGTTCTTGAAGGCTTTCCTTGCTCCAGGCTTCTAGATGCATATTGCCCATGGGATCCCCACCTAGCCCTATGGTATGAGAATAAACTGATTCAGGAGGCCATAGGGTATGGAGTGTAGGAGTCAGGGCACTGGAGTTATGTCTGGGTTCAAATCCTAACTCTCCTAGCTGCTAAATAATAGTCCTTTGTTTTGAGCCCAGTCAGATAAGCTCTCTGCATCTATTTCCTCAATTGAAAAATCTGTCTGATTTAGGTTAGTTGAAAAGACTCAGCAAGGATATAAATGTAAAAAGTTAACTGCAATTCCTGATATCTAAAATGTGTTCAAGACATGAGAGTGATTATAATTAAATAGCTTTGGGTACTTTAAAATCCTAGCAAACTGGGAGCGTCTGGGTGGCTCAGTTGGCTAAGTGTCTGACTTCAGACCAGGTTATGATCTCACAGTCTGTGAGTTCTAGTTCCCCATCAGCTCAGAGCCTGAGGCCTGCCTCAGATTCTGGTTTCGCTCTCTCTCTGCCCCTTCCCCGCTCATGCTCATGCTCTGTTTCTCTCTCTCTCACTCTCTCTCTCAAAAATAAATAAACATTAAAAATTTTAATAAATAAAACCCTAGCAATTTGGACAGAGGGTGGAACATCTGAAATTGGAACCATTTTGAAAACCAAATAGTGAAGAAATGGAATATGGGGTCTTTGATCTGAAAGAGCCTTGAATGATGTCCTCAGCAGTGATTTTTGAGGTTGTACAATCTGGCTTCCTGGGTGCCTTGACAAGTTGACTATGAGCACCATGGGCTCATGCAACTTTGTTCTTGCCAGGTTGGCAGAAGGATGCGTCTAAGCAGAGATCAGAGATCGACAAACAATCCTTTTGTGTGGTCTACCCTGGTGGATAACCATGATGCAATGTCTCACCAGGGAGCTTCTGGTGTATGTGGGAGGTCAGGAAGACGGTTCAGCAGTGGAGTTTGGGGACTACAGAGAGAGTAACTAGTTTTGGGACTGCTCCTCCTACAGTGTTTGGTATGCGCTAAGGACTCAACAATGTTAGCTACTATTACTCGTGTTATAGAAAAACATAGGAATAAATGCAAGCATGTTTTATTTTCTCCTCTTCTTATCACAGTATCATTTTCAGGACGAAGACCCTCCATGCTGTCAGAATCTGTCCAGCATCCTGGGTTTAGGTCTAGCCATGGTACTGGTGATCCACAACAGATCCCAATCAGGGAGATAAGGTGTTAAGGGACCTGAACTTCACGTTACATGAGGAGTAAGTAGAAGAATTCTCCAACAAGAGAAGATTTTGTTGCTGCATGATGTCAGCAGCATTCCAAGAGTCAAATGGCAGCCACATTGAGGACTATATATATTATTTCTAAGTAGAATCAGTGGGCAGGAGGAGTTGAGAAGTAGATATGACAATAAAGATGCAAGACGAATCAGTCTGGGTTTGACATGGGACACACGGTCAAAATCAGGTTGCTGTCCTGAATGCTGCAAGTTCACATCCCTATGGGGATTCAAGCTGCATTTGGGTTCACTTGTCAAATGCTTATGAAACATGGACCAGTATGGAGTCAGTGTAAATAGCTGGGAACACAAAGCTTTAGTAAGATCTAGTTCTTGCATCCTAGTAATTCACTCTCAAGTAGAGAAGACAGACCATAAATAAATACTTAAGTCAATAAGGCATGAAATATGTCAGTGTGGGAATATGAACAAGGTTGTATCAGAGCAAACCGGTGATGAAGTGGGGAGGGAAGCCAGTGGGAGGTCAGAAGATGCTTTGGTGGTTGATTGGTCCTTGAGGATTAATCTGGTGGGTGGACAAGGGTCAGAGAGGGATGAATCTCTATCCATAGAAATGTCTGAAATGGCTTGAGAATATGAAACAGCTTGTAGGACTCCATCACAAAGGACATTACTAGAGCACAGGATCAAAGGTGAGGTGCATAAAAGAGCTAAGTCTGGACAGGTAAGACATCATCAATTTTGGACCCTGTGGGACAATGAGAGGTAATACTTAGGGGCTGACATAGTTAGATTTTAAAATCTGTGGCTACAGTCAAATTGGAAAACCATTGCAAGTATCCAAAAAACAAATCATGGCAGCCCAAATAAAACACAGAGGTGCACTTGAGGAAATTTGATAATCTTCTGGATGTAGAGAGTGAGGGAAGAGCTGAGGACAGACTAGCTCCCAGATTTTGAGGGGATCATCTCTTGAGGATGCTTAAGAGGAATATGAACTGGATCATCTGGAGGAAAGAGGGACATTTCATTTACTGGACATCTATTGTTATGTCAGACATTGCTATGATCTTATATATCTTTATAACAATGCTGTGAAATAAGAATTATTATCTTCATTACATACGAGGAAATTGAAGCTATTTTATGTGTCCAAGATCATAGAGCCGAGGCAAAATCTGACCCAGAAGTGTCTGCATTCCAAATGCCATGCTTTTCCCATAAGATTCTCTAAGTTCTCTTTTCACTCAAGATTTCAGGATTCTAAGCACACAAGCTAATTCTTGTCTGTTCAAAATTCAAATAAGGCAAGTCTTGGTGGAAGTAATCTGGCTTTATACCTGGCCTGGTTATATACTCTATCCACATTAAATATATTCATATAGGATATAAGCAGCACCTATAAATATCTTTCCAATAAAAGTGAGGCCATGTATTTCTCAGTGATAATACCCTGCTTCGGGCAGTGATATAAACCAGCAGGCTGAAGGCCAAACAACTTTAGCCAGCCCAGAGATTCAATAAGTTAAAATACGTTTTGGAAGAGAGCTTCAGGCCAGACCTGTTTTTTCCTTAGCAATTATATGGAGACACCTTATTCAGCACAAGCAGACTGGCTACAGAGTGTGAATTTCTGTTTAAAGGGGTGCCAACAAGTTATCTGGGCAAGAGTCTGATCTGAATTTAAACTTGAGAATCAGAATTAGGTAACTGGGTTGTGTTTTTGTTTTTGTTTGGGCCTTATTTGAAAATATCTGTCAACGAAAATCTCACTAACATAGTCTTTCCTCTTCCTGAAATGCCCCATCCCCTAACACTTTTCATTTGGAAATTTCCTACAGAGCAGTGGTTCTTAATTGGGGGATATTTTGTGCCTGGGGAATATAGGGAAATACCTGGAGACATTTCTGGTTGTCACAACTTAGGGAGGGATGAAGGCATCTAGTAGATAGAGGCCAGGATGCTGTCAATATCCTACAATGCACAGGACAATGCCCAGAACAAAGAATGCCAGTTGTTCTCAGGTCAAGACATCCTGCTATGGGACTATCCCTGATTTTCAAACTAAGTTAGACCCCCCATAATACACATTTTCATAGCACATAAGCTCTCATTTCAAAGCACTCATCACATTTTGTGGTGATATATCAATGTGTGTGATTACTCATCTAATAATTTTCTCCCCTACTCAATCGACAACTCTAGGAAGGTAGGGACAACATTCATTTTCCCTCTCATTGTATCCAGGCAACTCGTACTATGCCCAGCACGTGGTAGATGATCAATGAAGAGTTAATGAATGAACCAGCAAAAGATGGAACACAATTAATTGGTGGGTTGTGTCTCTGAAATTATCCATATTTCTAATTGGAAAAACGTCCATCTCTGGCTGGAAAAATTAATGGAAAATATAAATGGATTAATTCATTAAAAGAAGTATAAACCAGGAAATCATTTTTCACCCTGGAACTGTGGACACACATGGTACTAAAATCAACTAAAGTAAATGCCCTGTGCAAGCCAGCTTCTAAGCTGGTCCCCAGTGATCCCTGTCTCCTGGTAAAAACATCCATGTGTGGTCCCCTTCCACCTCCAAGGCTGGGTCATAAAATATACTGTGATTTCTCTCTCCCTTTTTTGTTCATTCATTTTGGCAGAAACCATCTGGCACGTCATAAAAGCGGCCCATGTTGTGAGAAACTGAGGCTTTCTGCTGACAGTCATGTGAATGTGCCATCCTGGAAGCAGATCCTCCCGCCCTAGTCAAACCTTCAGATGATACACCCTCAGCTAACAACTGGACCCTGAGCTAAAACCACTCAGCTCAGTCATTCTCAGATTCCTGACCCTCATAAACTGTGTAAGGTAATAAGTGTTTGATGCTTTACATGGGGAAAAAATGAACCAGACAGCAAGGGCTATCTTCTTAAGTACTGATAGGGAAGATACCATTTAGGAGTAAGAAACTAGGTTGTGGAGTCAGGCCTGAGGTTGAAACTTCTTTTATTTAGATTTACTCCTGCATATAATTGACCCTGAATCATTGCTTAGCTCTTTCCATTGCTTTTAAAATAATAATAACACCCACTTTTAAGGGCCTCAGTTAGAAACAAATTGATAATATGTAGTAAGTGCCTGATGGATAAATTAAAGAGGTATGTAGATTTTTTGGAGGAAGAAGAAAAGGAGGTTATTATGAACTCTTTAAAATAATAATTAAAAGCAATTGTCCTTTTAAGTGTGAGTTCTGAGCTCCTTCAACACAGGGAGGAATTTCTATTTAATACCCTTCAACTCCACCTCACAGAGGGAGGAGGAGACTTTTGTGTTGCAGCAAGAACATGAGAGAGGTATGGCTTGACCCTAAATACAAGCATAGCAGTATGGAAGGCTGCAGCAGGATTATCTTACTTGCAAAGACACAGACATGTTAGAATGGAGACATTCTGAGCACCAAGCCCTGGTCAATATCCTGTTTGCTGAGCTTGATAAGATGGGACTGACCACCACCAGCAAAGGTTCCAGAGCACCTTGGGCCTGGACAACTCACAGCTCAGAGGCAACCCAAAGAGCCAAAGTTAAGAGGCCCTTCTTGGACCTTCCTGTAGTGAGCAGGTCAGCCTGCAGTTCTATTATGTTCCCAAAGGATACGAGGGGGAGGGGGTGCGACAATAATTGGGCTTGGATGAGCTGCCAGGCCCACTAGTGGAAGATGAGATGTTTCATTTGATCCATAAAGCAGAAGAAAGCTGATGTGTCTTGCCCCTGAGTATCACTGAGCAAGTCCTACATGTTGAAAACAGAATTTAAATGTGCTTAATTTTAATGTGTAGAAGCATGTTAATCATCGTGGATACAGCTGACACTCTTCCCAATAGAAGAGTTTATCACTGTCTGATGTCCTGCATGTGTCAACAAGATTGCCAAGGGCTCCACTGGGCTCCAACTTGCTGCCACACTGCACGATGGCCAGGGCAGGGCGCACTGCCCTCACCGCCTCTCTGCGTCCTGCTTAGCCCATGTCCTCTCCTGCTTCCCAGTGGCTCTTAAAGGGTTCTATCCCACACGTACACCTGGTGCCACCTCTACACCCTCATGGTTAATTTGTTCCCAAAGGGCACTCCGTTTCCCCTCACATCTCGCTTCTATTTTGGCTAATTCCAATGGAGGTGATCTTACTTAAAGTCATTCAGTTCTAACACAGACATTTCTTCCCCACCCTTTTCTCAGACCTTGCATGAAATGTGTTTGTTCCCTCCCTCTGTTCTAGCTGTGAGTCAACTAAGGACCTGAAAGGTAAGAGGGCTGTTCGCATATACCAAGCAAAAGGAAAAAAGGTAAAATTATATGTTTTTGTTAAGAAAACAGAGGTTGACATTTTCTTCTGGTGGAGAGCATTTACTTTACTAATCTTTCTTCTGATGCTTTTTCAAAAAAAATCCACTTCATTTTTTTTTTTTTACCTCAACCTACATATTTACCTTAAAAAAAAACAAAACATTTTCAGTGACCCACAGTCACTTGGCTTGGCATAGGAAGAAGAGAGGGGCTACAGAGTCAGACAGAACTAAGTCTGGATTCTAGAAAAGCAACTGGTGCATTCTCTCCATATCCCCAGAGATTTGGGGCTTCACAATACAATGATGGGAAAAGCCTGCATGGGCCCTGGAAACTTTTAAAGGGGTACAAGAACTTTGAAGATTTTCCATGAGGTTGGATGCAGACAGAGCAGGACTGAAGGAGACAAAGATGGCAAGCTCAGGAAAGTCACTTCTGCTATGACATTTATTTTGAAAATGCAGGCTTGTCTATTAGGGAATAATGTGAACATAACACAGGTTTTGATTACATGTCATTTCATACAGGAAAAACACAGGTGATGCAGAAAACTGCACCCAACTGCACTGAATCATGCAGGAATACACAAAATACACAACACACACACACACACGCCTCAAACATCTGCCTGCTCCCTCAGTTCACTATGTGTTATCAGCCACATCTGGTGTTCCAACTTTCCCTCCCATTTCACACTAACTTCCTCCCATTCGTTCATAATAACTCATAAGCTTCAACCTCATGTTCTCTTCCACATGCAAACTTCAAGTCTTTTTCAAAATAAAGACCATGTTATTAAAGACCTAAACATGAGACCTGGAACCATAAAAATCCTAGAAAACAGTACAAACAGTAATTTCTCTGACATGACCTATCTTTTTCTAGATAGGTCCCCTGAGGTGAAGGAAACAAAAGCAAAAATAAACTATTGGGAATACATCAAAATCAAAAGCTTCTGCATGGTGAAGGAAATAATTAGTAAAACTAAAAGGCAACCTATGGAATGGGAGAAGATATTTACAAATAATATATCTGATAAAGGTTTAGTATCCAAATATATAAAGAACTTATAAAACTCAACACCCAAAAGACATATAATCCAATTAAAACGGGCAGAAGACATCAACAGACATTTCTCTAAATGTCAACACACACATGAAAAGGTGATCATAACTTATCATCAGGGAAATGCAAATCAAAACTACTATATCATCTCACACTTGTCAGAATGCCTAAAATCAATGACACAAGAAACAACAAATGTTGGTGAGGATCTGGAGAAAGGGGAACCCTCTTGCACTGTTGGTGGAGAGGCAAACTTGTACAGCCACTCTGGAAAACAGTATAGAGGTTTCCTCAAAAAGTAGAAAACAGAACTACCCTGTGATCTAGCAATCGTGCTTTTGGGTATTTACCCAAAGAATAAAAAGTGCTATTCAAAGGGATATATGCACCCCTATGTTTATAGCAGCATTATCTACAATAACCAAGATACGGGAGCAGCCCGAGTGTCCGTGAATTGATGAATGGAGAAAGAAGACATGGTGTGTGTGTGTATATATATATGTATACATATACACATACACAAACAGTGGAATATTAGCCACAAAAAAGAATGAAATCTTTCCATCTGCAATGACATGGAGGAGCTAGAGAGTATAGTGCTAAGTGAAATAAGTCAGTCAGAGATAGAATACCATATTATTTCACTCATATGTGGAATGTAAGAAACAGAGCAAAGAAGCAAAGGAAAAAAAATAGGGGAGAGACAAATCAAGGTACAGACTCTTAATTGTAGAGAACTGATGGTTACCAGAAGGGAGGTGGGTGGGGTTGGGTTAAATAGATGATGGAGATTAAGGAGTGCACTTGTGATGAGTACTGGGCACTAAAACAAAAACTTAAAAAAAGACTATTTATGGTAGTATTCTTGTATTTGTAACCATTTAACATGTAAACTTGTGCTACTATTTTTAGTAGGTTCCTATGTTCTTTTTGTCGTTGTTGCTGTTACTGATAAAGATTTTTATTATGTTGCTGATCCCATTTTCCCATTAATCCCTTCAAGTTTTTACTGTGCAATTTTGCAAAGTATGATGATTTTTAGGAATGCATAAGCCATTTTTGGTCTGAACTGACTGTATTCCCAAGATCCCAGATACATAAAGGGGAGTAAAAATCAACAGATTCTCACATGAAGGTAAATGCAAATGATTAGTAAAATGGAAGAAAATTAGTGAAATATTCTTCCTTTTTTTATTACATTGGCAAAAATAATTAAGCAATACTATCTCTAAAATGTGCTAACAAAAATGATCATTTGTGGGTGGGAAGACTGATGTGCAAGGACTTTCATCACAGCATTATTTACAACAGTAGAAAAATATCCAGTAACAGGAACTGGCTAAATAAATTATGCACATCTTAACAATGGTGTATTATGTAGTCATTAAAATCATATAAGATATTATTTATGAGATACAAAAATGATGAGTGCATTATTACATGAAAAATGCAGGTTATCAAATAGCATGTACAGTAGAATCTCAATTGTGCATCAAAGAGAATAAAAACACTGTATATGTCTCCATTTAAATATCAAAATTCTGGAAGAATGCAAGCTTTACTACAGATAGATCATATGTGATGCTTTCAATTTTGCATGCATGTTTTTTTTTTTATATAAAGACATAGTACTGAATCAGATACTTATTGGTATTTCAACATTTAGTGGCTTAAAACAGCAATGAGTTGTTATTGCCATAACTCTGTATGTTAGCACTCTGGACTGTTTTTCCTGCTGAGCTTGCTTGGGATCACTTATGTAGCTGTAGTCCCTCATCTGAAGGCTAAACTGGGGCTGGATGTTCCAAGATGGCCTCATTCATATGTCTAGTTGATTATGGATTAGAATACTTTGATGCTTCTCATTTGATTTCTTATTTTCCAGAAGACCAGATTGGACTTCTCCACAGAACGGTAGCCTTAGGGGATGAGAATGGGACATTTAAAGTTAAACCCTTTAAGGACCTAGTGTCCATACTTACACATCATTGTTCCTGCCCCATTCTATTGATCAAAGAAAATTACATGGTCAGCACAGATGTGGAAAGGCAGAGAAACTAGATCCCATCTCTTGTTGGGAAGAGTGACAATGTCACACAAGAAGGCACAAGAAGGTATGATTCATTGAGAACCATTATAATACTCTAAGAAATCTAACAGATAAACTCTAACAAATTATTTACTTTTCCCCCAACTCAACAGGCCTTCTCAGCATTCTCTCTTGAACCCAATTTAGGTTCATCTTTGGATTAGGTTGGCTGAGTCTGGTGAAGGCTTTGTTATGCACAAAAGGCATAGTGGGCTCATCACTGTAGCTTATTATAATAAGAAAGACAGTCATGGCAATGACGTAATATCCAGTGATCATGGGTTAGTGTCTGGGGAGGAGTTACCCATACAGTGTCTTATAATCAGATTGTCCTAGGAACTCAGGCCTGAGTCCTAAGATACGAAGGATACGGGAGAAAAGGAGCTATAAGTTATTTTTAATGAATCCCATGATTCTGATAATGTTTTTGGTCTTTGTAGCATCAATGGTCTGTGTTCAGGCTCTCGGTTATCCCCTTTAGCAAGGATGGAAGAGCTTGCCCCTGTGAGCATCAGCAGTGCTGGTCCAGACACCAGGATGAGCTTAGTGTCAGTGCTTTCAAAGGATATCCAAGTTCATCTTTTGTCAGTAGGAACTATGGTACCCTCAGACGTCATTACCCACATAACTACCACCTTGACCTTGGGCAGCAATATGAGAAGCCACCTCCCAGTACCAAAGCAGGGGAAGAAAAAAAAAATGCAGTGCTATCCAAGAAACCTAGATAGCGATTCACAAATAATACCAGGATCACCTGGGAGCTTTAAAAATAGGTATATTTTCCTGGAGCCCACTAGAGATTCTGATTTTAATGAGACAGGTCTAAAGTTGAACCAATGGATCTTTAATCCTTCCCAGGTAATCCAGATGCTGAACCAGGTTTTGAAACCTCTGGACTAAACACTATATCCTGAGTTAGTTTTGGGGAATAGTGGAAAGCTCGTGGGTGCACAGCCAGACTGCTCTGAGACCTGCTGTGACCCAGAAGACATGGGATTTACTAACTTATCTTGCATAAGCAGTGCAACAATATAGATTAAATACAATTCTGTAGGTTCCAGCTACCATTTATATCACTCTTCACCCCGGAAAATGTAGTGTGCTTTTCACATATCTGACTTATGAAATGACTTTGGCAATATCACCTTTTCTAAATTGAAGATGGCCTCTAACTTGGTTGCCTTAGCAACAAATTGGATTGAACATTAACATTTGAATCCAGATGGTATTCCAGTAAGACAAGAAATAGTCTCAGTCCACTTTGGAATGCACCCGTCAGCACGGCCTACGTCAACATTTGACATGGTCCTAAGATATCTCATGTTGTCTTTAACCCATGTCAGAGCCATGCACATTTCCAAGGTTAGATTATGTTTTCTTGCTTTATTAAAGAGACAGCAATGTGCAATAAAACTGATTGTTGACTTTGAAGGCAAAACTCTTCCAGTGCCTGATTCAGACCCTCTTAGAATCACAGGGTCACAGGGAGCTGGCTTCAATACAGTTTCTTTTCCTCTAAGGAAACATGACTTTACATGGACACAGCTGATTGATTCATGTATTCAAATAATTTTTATTGAGTCATCTTTTGCCAGGTCCTGTGCTAGGTCCTGGGGATATAAGCAAGGCTATTGTAATTTCTGCCCTTAACGAGTTCAAGTCTAGAGAGGAGGTGCTATTTAAATCGCTGCTGTGTGTTATGAGAAGTGACAATGTGAATATATTTGCAAAGCTGGGGGAGCTGAGAGCAGGCCAGATAAGTACAGGACTATCCCCCTCTCTCACTGCATCTGGAAAGATACCTTCAAGAAGTCACAACTTGCTGGATAAAGAAGACTGTACAATGCAGAGAGAGGATGCAGGAGCATCTTTGCAGAAAGAACTGTCCCTGTAAAGGCTGGAGTTGGAAGGTGATGGTATATTCAGGGTATGCCAAGCACTCTGATGTGTTCAGGCAAGAGAAGAGAAAGGCAGGGCCCTGTAAGTCAAACTAAGTGCCTGGGCTTTAGAGAATGGGAACCACTGAGGGGCTCTGAGCAGGTGAAGCGACACACTCAAATGCACATCTTAGAAAACTGGTAGCAATCCTGAGGATGAACTACAAACAACAAAACAGTGGAGCTCTTTGGGAATGAATGGGGTTTTAAGTGCTTTTAACTGAAGAAACTATACTGAAGGAATAGGTATTTTGGTGGACAGTTGGATGTGGGGTTCGAGAAAGAGGGTAGAGTCCAAGATGCCCTCAGGTCTCTGGCTTATGGGTGATGGGTCTACTTTCTACCAAGACAGAAATACAGGAGCAGAAGCAGTTTTGATAATTCAGATTTCAATTTGGAATAGCTAAAAATGTCAACATGGTTAAACACACACACACACACACACACCAACCTTTAAAAAAAACCCTAACAAAACTCAAGCAGGGTTGACATCTTAATGCATTGCAGGCTTAATATCTCAGGAGTTTATTATTGTCTTAGTCTCCTTTCCCCCTGCTCTGCCCATCATTCCTTATAAACATCCCCTAACAAAACAACATACAAGGGAAGTTATACTGAATCAAGCCATCACTTAATATAAACCTCAACAGAATGGTAAGTGGCTAGGTAAGTGGATAAAGAGATCATAATAATATTTATATCATATTCTGTAGTTTCCAAAATGCTTCTACCCAACCCATATTACTGTAATAACAAGCCTATAAGAAAAATATGAGTGTTATTTTTTTAACCATCATTTTCAGATGACACATACCATATATACATACACAGTAACACAAAGGCAGGCGTGGAGCATTGGAGGAAGACTGGACTGAGTCAGAGCTGGATTCAAACACCATCTCTGCAGATGGTGCACATGTGGGGGCTTGGATGTGTCACCATTCTCTGCAAGTCCCAAGCCCTGCCCTATGAAATGGGGTTAGTCGTATTGTGAGGATCACCTGCTACAATGGATCTTCCCAGCTTAACGAAAGGACGTTCAAAGCCCAGTCATTATCACTGTCACAGTCAGTCACAGAAACAAGCCCAAAACCACTGGAACAGACTCTCTTAGTGCTACGTTTTAGGATGTTTAAAATATTTTGTGATTTCTGATCTTCACTGGCTAGGCGGTGGGGATGTCTTTGCTACCCAGAGCTTCCTATCTACCTCACCAGTCACAGTTGGTGGACACCTGGCCTATCCATCAGGCCCTTTGTCCTGAGAATCTTGAATTAGGTCACTCTGATTCGAATCAAGCTTAGAACTGTCATAAGGGGCTAGAAGGGAATATTCTGCCATGTGAAGCCACTATGGGAGAGCAGAGAAAGGTGATCAATGGAGACAATGAATGGGTTAACAGAGAAAGCAGACGGGTAAAGAGAGAAAGATGAGGACAGACAGAGCCAGCTGCTGCCTCAGTTTCTGTTGACGATTTTGGTTCCCCAAAGCTTTGCTGACTTGAGATTTGTGAGTTATCCCTGTACCTTTCCAGCAAATCTTCCTCTCATGATTAAGCCAGGTGGAGTAGGTTTCTATTATTTGCAACTAACCAAGCCTGGGCTAAGACAAATGAGGGTCTATTTTCAGATAATTGAGCCCAAGAGACTGGAGGCAAGCACACAACCAAGATATTTGTGAAAAATGCAAAGAAATTTACATGTTCATTCTCAGAAAGATGCCCTATTTGCTCATGGAGAATGGAGCAGGAAAAAGGGAAATGTTGGCAACAGTGTGGAGGCAGTTCTGAATGGGTGTCA
This sequence comes from Panthera uncia, assembly GCF_023721935.1. Taxonomy (NCBI): domain Eukaryota; kingdom Metazoa; phylum Chordata; class Mammalia; order Carnivora; family Felidae; genus Panthera; species Panthera uncia. Next base: position 17,552,725 of record NW_026057578.1, on the reverse strand, counting down.
GGTTGACCCCATGACCTATATTCAATAATATGCAGCCTTTATAAGAGAGAGGGAGAGAGGGAGTGAACAGGTGAGAGAAAGAAAGGGAAGGGGAAGTGAGAAGGAGAAAGAGGAGAGAGAGAGAAAGAGAGAGAGAGGAGAACAATAGAAAGGAGGAATCAAGAATCTGGTTTCCAAAAAAGTAGAAGAGATAATAATGCAGTGTGCTTTATACGGTATTTAATCTTGAAGAACTTGCAGGGTTTGCAAGAACATCTGCTGCTTCTCATGCTGTCTTGGGGTCCTGACCCTCTCAGGAAGACTGCAGGGTGTGTGTGCAAGAGTGTGCACACGCTTACATGTGCTCATGTGCAAAAAGTGTGGGTGTAACAAGGAACACAGTAGTCTTTGACTCTCTGAACAGATAAAACAGGAAGCTCCAACCATGACACAATTTTAAAGATATTTCCTTATTCTAAATGTAATACTTATGGTGTTTGGAAATACATAAAAGAAGACTGGGATCTTTTGTCTCCATCATATAGGAGTCCATCTTTTTGGACCCTTCTAGGTCCTCTAGGCTTTTGCCCCAGTTTCCAACAAAAGCTCCTGTCCTCCAGACTCAGTTTGGAACCTCATCCTGATGCCCAGATCCAGAGGCCCTGGGCTCAACCTAGCTTCTTTCCCCACATCCACATTCAGGGCTCTTCTCCAGCCAAGGATGTGATGTGGTAGGAACTAAATCGATGTCCACCGAACTCCCTTCTTTTCCTGGCCACACAGCTACTACACAAAGCTATGCACTTAGCTGGGGCCATATGCAGGTTCTGGCAATGGAAAGAGGGTGGAAGTGATGTATGTTGCTTCTAGGTCTGCTCATAAAAACTCATGTGGAATCCATCCCTCCCTCTCTTTTCCCTTGTCTGCCAGTCAGATCCTGAAGATAATCAAATGCCCTAGGGGATGATGGAGACACCAAATAAGAAGAACCTGGGTCACTGAGTGAAGAACTCACACCCACATACTCATCATTTATTAACTCATCCTTCTAAGACCAATAACTATTTATGTTTGCTCATCATTTCCATTTTCACCTGTATCAGATCATCTAATCTTGTAGTTTCATACAGAAGCAATTTGGTCATAGGACACTTGGAGGATGAAGTATGGTAGAAAGAGCTCAGATTCACCAGATTTACTACGTGGCTTTAGACAAGGCCTCTCTCCTTTCTTGATCTCGGCTTCCCTATTAGTAGAACTGAGAGGCTATTCTATGACACACCTAAGAATTTTTCAGTGCTAACATTTTACTCATTTGAAAAATAACAAGTGACACAAAACTTTTAATGTAAAAGTTTAAAAAAAAATCCAAATTTGACACTTTGAAAAATAAAAAGGATAATAGTCATAAACAACATAAGAGCCAAACATACAATCCCTTAAATCAATTGATAAGTGAGTACACACACACACACACACACACACACACACACACACACACACATATGTATATACTTGGCTAAAAAGAAGAGCATAATAAATTCTATTACAGGTGCAATTTTTTACAGATCATATTTCTAGCTACAACCTAATCAAATTAAAATAAAAACCTAATTTTCTGGAGGTTAAGAAATTTCATCCTCAATACCCAAACCTCAGATCACGCATGAGATCCAAATGAAAATTATGAACTATCTAAAAAATAATGAAGAAAAAAGATAGAGACTGTTTCATGTGAAATGATGTGGCAGCAGCTAAAGCTATACTCTGAGTAAAGTGATCCAAGAATTTCAACTTTATGAACTAGAAAAAAATAACAAAATAAACCAAAGGAAATTAGTAGACTATGAGAAACTGAAAATAATGATATAAGAAGGGAAAATACGTATGTAAATAAAACCTAAAGCTGGCCCTGTGAAAAACATATGCACATTTGCTGAAGCAAATAAAGATAAAGGAAGTAGAATATCAAGTACTAGAAAAGAGAAATGTGATGTAACCATGAATAGGAAAGAGATTAGATGAATTTAAAATTTTAAGAAATTATTATCTATAACTCTATGGCAACAAATTTTAAAATCTAGAAACTAATGCTATTTCTGGGGAAAAAATTAAATTCAATAAAGGAGTAAAAATTATGGAACGGTTGAAGAAGTTATTTAAACATTTGTTATAAAAACCATATCAACTCTAGATCCTTTTTCCAGCTGTTTTTTTTAATCTGGCCTTGATAAAAGATAATTCTAACGACACTTAAATTATTTCAGTCCGTATAAAAATGAAGAAAACTTTCCCATTAATATTTGGTACCAAACATAATCTTAGCACCAAAACATGATACAAGTAAGGCCAAAAATAAAAGCAGGGATCAGTTTTACTTACAAAGTGCAGATGGAAAATTATAAACAAATGGAACTAATCAGTGCATCAAAAGCATAAACCATGACTCAATAAGGATTATTCTAAGGATGGTTCATCATCAGCAAATATATCAAGACAATGTATTGCTACCAGAAATTAATGGGGCAAGCCATATGGTAGAGTCAATAGATGCTAAAGTGACATCTGTTATTGTGTTGTGTAGTACTTGTTTTCTTTTATGCTGTAAAACCAAAGCTTTGTCTTGGGGATGCACTTACTCCTCTCCTCTCAGCAGATGAGTATTGGATGGGTCTCTACCCAGTTCAAGGGTGAAGCTTGCGCTCTACATCTAAGCAAAGGAACACATCACATTACCTTGGTTATAATGATTCTCTGATTCAGGGGAAGCTTAAGGCCCTTCCAAAACCAGTGAGATGAAATAAGACATCTTATGGAATTCTAGGAATACCTATCACTCCCCTTCCCCCCCATTACTGCATTTGAGCTAAATGCATGGATTTTAGAGTTGCTACGGCATATCAAGTGGCCACAAGGGGAGAGTCTGTAAGGAATGCCAGATCCTGGTGATACAGTTTGAACCTTTACGTCAAGCTGGTTTCAAGTCAGGTTTATCTGTATGTTTTTAGTTATTAAAGCCAATGCATTCACTTTTTGCTTAAACCAATTTGAGTTAAGATTTCCTGGCACGTGTCATAGAGGCAGTCTTCATTTATATACATGCCAAAAGACATTCGATAAAATCCAATAAATGTCCTAATGAAAACTTTAACTAAAATACGAATTGATGGGCAGTACTTAAATGTAAGGACTCTTTAAAAAAAAAAAAAAGAGCTGAGGGAGGTAGGGAAGATGGTGGCGTAGGAGGACGCTGGGCTCACCGCGCATCCTGCTGATCACTTAGATTCCACCTACACCTGCCTAACTAACCCAGAAAACCACCAGAAGACTAGCAGAACGGAGTCTCCAGAGCCAAGCACGGACGAGAGGCCCACGGAAGAGGGTAGGAAGGGCGGAGAGGCGGTGCACGCTGCACGGACTGGCGGGAGGGAGCCGGGGTGAAGGGGCAGCCTGCCGGCCAAGCAGAGCCCCTGAGTCTGGCTGGCAAAAGCGGAGGGGCCTGACGGACTGTGTTCCAACAGCAAGCGGGACTTAGCATCTGGGAAGTTATAAGTTAACAGCTCTGCTCAGAAAGTGGGAAGACTGGAGCACAAAGGGAGGGAGAGTTGCTGAGCCCCGGGATGACAGAGCTCAGTTTGGCGGGGAACAAAGGCGCTCGCCAGTGCCATCTCCCTTGTCCATCCCCCAGCCAAAATCCCAAAGGGAACCAGTCCCTGCCAGGGAACTTGCTTGCTCTGCGCAAACACCCAACGCTGTGCTTCTGCGGAGCCAACCCTCCGGCAGCGGGTCTGGCTCCCTCCCGCTGCCACAGGGCCCCTCCTGAAGTGGATCACCTAAGGAGAAGTGAGCTAAGCCTGCCCCTCCTGCCCCCGCGCACCTTGCCTACCCACCCAGCTAATACGCCAGATCCCCAGCACCACAAGCCTGGCAGTGTGCAAGTAGCCCAGACAGGCCAAGCCACCCCACAGTGAATCCCGCCCCTAGGAGAGGGGAAGAGAAGGCACACACCAGTCTGACTGTGGCCCCATCGGTGGGCTGGGGGCAGAGGTCAGGTCTGACTGCGACTCCATCCACCAACTCCAGTTATACATCACAGCACAGGGGAAGTGCCCTGCAGGTCCGCACCACTCCAGGGACTATCCAAAATGACCAAACGGAAGAATTCCCCTCAAAAGAATCTCCAGGAAATAACAACAGCCAATGAACTGATCAAAAAGGATTTAAATAATATAACAGAAAGTGAATTTAGAATAATAGTCATAAAATTAATCGCTGGGCTTGAAAACAGTATAGAGGACAGCAGAGAATCTCTTGCTACAGAGATCAAGGGACTAAGGAACAGTCAGGAGGAGCTGTAAAATGCTTTAAACGACATGCAAAATAAAATGGAAACGATGATGGCTCGGATTGAAGAGGCAGAGGAGAGAATAGGTGAACTAGAAGATAAAGTTATGGAAAAAGAGGAAGCTGAGAAAAAGAGATAAAAAATCCAGGAGTATGAGGGGAAAATTAGAGAACTAAGTGATACACTAAAAAGAAATAATATACGCATAATTGGTATCCCAGAGGAGGAAGAGAGAGGGAAAGGTGCTGAAGGTGTACTTGAAGAAATAATAGCTGAGAACTTCCCTGAACTGGGGAAGGAAAAGGCATTGAAATCCAAGAGGCACAGAGAATTCCCTTCAGACGTAACTTGACTCGATCTTCTGCATGACATATCATAGTGAAACTGGCAAAATACAAGGATAAAGAGAAAATTCTGAAAGCAGCAAGGGATAAATGTGCCCTAACTTATAAAGGGAGACCTATAAGACTCATGACTGATCTCTCTTTTGAAACTTGGCAGGCCAGAAAGGATTGGCACGAGATCTTCAATGTATTAAACAGAAAAAATATGCAGCTGAGAATCCTTTATCCAGCAAGTCTGTCATTTAGAATAGAAGGAGAGATAAAGGTCTTCCCAAACAAACAAAAACTGAAGGAATTTGTCACCACTAAACCAGCCCTACAAGAGATACTAAGGGGGATCCTGTGAGACAAAGTACCAGAGACATCACTACAAGCATAAAACATACAGACATCACAATGACTCTAAACCCGTATCTTTCTATAATAACACTGAATGTAAATGGATTAAATGCGCCAACCAAAAGACATAGGGTATCAGAATGGATAAAAAAACAAGACCCATCTATTTGCTGTCTACAAGAGACTCATTTTAGATCTGAGGACACCTTTAGATTGAGAGTGAGGGGATGGAGAACTATTTATCATGCTACTGGAAGCCAAAAGAAAGCTGGAGTAGCCATACTTATATCAGACAAACTAGACGTTAAATTAAAGGCTGTAACAAGAGATGAAGAAGGGCATTATATAATAATTACAGAGTCTATCCATCAGGAAGAGCTAACAATTATAAATGTCTATGTGCTGAAACCGGAGCCCCCAAATACATAAAACAATTACTCATAAACATAAGCAACCTTATTCATAAGAATGTGGTAATTGCAGGGGAATTTAACACTCCACTTACAGAAATGGATAGATCATCTAGACACACGGTCAATAAAGAAACAAGGGCCCTGAATGACACATTGGATCAGATGGATTTGACAGATATATTTAGAACTCTGCATCCCAAAGCAACAGAATATACTTTCTTCTCGAGTGCACATGGAACATTCTCCAAGATAGATCATATACTGGCTCACAAAACAGCCCTTCATAAGTATACAAGAATTGAAATTATACCATGCATACTTCCAGACCACAATGCTATGAAGCTTGAAATCAACCACAGGAAAAAGTCTGGAAAACCTCCAAAAGCATGGAGGTTAAAGAACACCTTACTAAAGAATGAGTGGGTCAACCAGGCAATTAGAGAAGAAATTAAAAAGTATATGGAAACAAACGAAAATGAAAATACAACAATCCAAACGCTTTGGGATGCAGCGAAGACAGTCCTGAGAGGAAAATACATTGCAATCCAGGCCTATCTCAAGAAACAAGAAAAATCCCAAATACAAAATCTAACAGCACACCTAAAGGAAATAGAAGCAGAACAGCAAAGGCAGCCTAAACCCAGCAGAAGAAAAGAAATCATAAAGATCAGAGCAGAAATAAACAATATAGAATCTAAAAAAACTATAGAGCAGATCAATGAAACCAAGAGTTGGTTTTTTGAAAAAATAAACAAAACTGACAAACCTCTAGCCAGGCTTCTCAAAAAGAAAAGGGAGATGACCCAAATAGATAAAATCATGAATGAAAATGGAATGATTACAACCAATCCCTCAGAGATACAAACAATTATCAGGGAATACTATCAAAAATTATATGCCAACAAATTGGACAACCTGGAAGAAATGGACAAATTCCTAAACACCCACACTCTTCCAAAACTCAGGAGGAAATAGAAAGCTTGAACAGACCCATAACCAGCGAAGAAATTGAATCGGTTATCAAAAATCTCCCAACAAATAAGAGTCCAGGACCAGATGGCTTCCCAGGGGAGTTCCACCAGACGTTTAAAGTAGAGATAATACCTATCCTTCTCAAGCTATTCCAAGAAATAGAAAGGGAAGGAAAACTTCCAGACTCATTCTATGAAGCCAGTATTACTTTGATTCCTAAACCAGACAGAGACCCAGTAAAAAAAGAGAACTACAGGCCAATATCCCTGATGAATATGGATGCAAAAATTCTCAATAAGATACTAGCAAATCGAATTCAACAGCATATAAAAAGAATTATTCACCATGATCAAGTGGGATTCATTCCTGGGATGCAGGGCTGGTTCAACATTCGCAAATCAATCAACGTGATACATCACATTAATAAAAGAAAAGATAAGAACCATATGATCCTGTCAATCGATGCAGAAAAGGCCTTTTACAAAATCCAGCACCCTTTCTTAATAAAAACCTGGAGAAAGTCGGGACAGAAGGAACATACTTAAAGATCATAAAAGCCATTTATGAAAAGCCCACAGCTAACATCATCCTCAATGGGGAAAAACTGAGAGCTTTTTCCCCGAGATCAGGAACACGACAGGGATGCCCACTCTCACCGCTGTTGTTTAACATAGTGTTGGAAGTTCTAGCATCAGCAATCAGACAACAAAAGGAAATCAAAGGCATCCAAATTGGCAAAGATGAAGTCAAGCTTTCGCTTTTTTGCAGATGACATGATATTATACATGGAAAATCCGATAGACTCCACCAAAAGTCTGCTAGAACTGATACATGAATTCAGCAAAGTTGCAGGATACAAAATCAATGTACAGAAATCAGTTGCATTCTTATACAGTAACAATGAAGCAACAGAAAGACAAATAAAGAAACTGATCCCATTCACAATTGCACCAAGAAGCATAAAATACCTAGGAATAAATCTAACCAAAGATGTAACAGATCTGTATGCTGAAAACTATAGAAAGCTTATGAAGGTAATTGAAGAAAATATAAAGAAATGGAAAGACATTCCCTGCTCATGGATTGGAAGAATAAATATTGTCAAAATGTCAATACTACCCAAAGCTATCTACACATTCAATGCAATCCCAATCAAAATTGCACGAGCATTCTTCTCGAAACTAGAACAAGCAATTCTAAAATTCATATGGAAACACAAAAGGCCCCGGATAGCCAAAGTAATTTTGAAGAAGAAGACCAAAGCAGGAGGCATCACAATCCCAGACTTTAGCCTCTACTACAAAGCTGTAATCATCAAGACAGCATGGTATTGGCACAAAAACAGACACATAGACCAATGGAATAGAACAGAAACCCCAGAACTAGACCCACAAACGTATGGCCAACTCATCTTTGACAAAGCAGGAAAGAACATCCAATGGAAAAAAGACAGTCTCTTTAACAAATGGTGCTGGGAGAACTGGACAGCAACATGCAGAAGGTTGAAACTAGACCACTTTCTCACACCATTCACAAAAATAAACTCAAAATGGATAAAGGACCTGAATGTGAGACAGGAAACCATCAAAACCCTAGAGGAGAAAGCAGGAAAAGACTTCTCTGACCTCAGCCGTAGCAATCTCTTACTCGACACATCCCCAAAGGCAAGGGAATTAAAAGCAAAAATGAATTACTGGGACCTTATGAAGATTAAAAGCTTCTGCACAGCAAAGGAAACAACCAACAAAACTAAAAGGCAACCAACGGAATGGGAAAAGATATTTGCAAATGACATATCAGACAAAGGGCTAGTATCCAAAATCTATAAAGAGCTCACCAAACTCCACACCCGAAAAACAAATAACCCAGTGAAGAAATGGGCAGAAAACATGAATAGACACTTCTCTAAAGAAGACATCCGGATGGCCAACAGGCACATGAAAAGATGCTCAATGTCGCTCCTTATCAGGGAAATACAAATCAAAACCACACTCAGATATCACCTCATGCCAGTCAGAGTGGCCAAAATGAACAAATCAGGAGACTATAGATGCTGGAGAGGATGTGGAGAAACGGGAACCCTCTTGCACTGTTGGTGGGAATGCAAATTGGTGCAGCCACTCTGGAAAACAGTGTGGAGGTTCCTCAGAAAATTAAAAATAGACCTACCCTATGACCCAGCAATAGCACTGCTAGGAATTTACCCAAGGGATACAGGAGTACTGTTGCAAAGGGGCACTTGTACCCCAATGTTTATAGCAGCACTCTCAACAATAGCCAAATTATGGAAAGAGCCTAAATGTCCATCAACTGATGAATGGATAAAGAAATTGTGGTTTATATACACAATGGAGTACTATATGGCAATGAGAAAGAATGAAATATGGCCCTTTGTAGCAACGTGGATGGAACTGGAGAGTGTGATGCTAAGTGAAATAAGCCATACAGAGAAAGACAGATATTATATGTTTTCACTCTTATGTGGATCCTGAGAAACTTAACAGAAACCCATGGGGGAGGGGAAGGAAAAAGAAAAAAAAGAGGTTAGAGTGGGAGAGAGCCAAAGCATAAGAGACTCTTAAAAACTGAGAACAAACTGAGGGTTGATGGGGGGTGGGAGGGAGGGGAGGGTGGGTGATGGGTATTGAGGAGGGCACCTTTTGGGATGAGCACTGGGTGTTGTATGGAAACCAATTTGACAATAAATTTCATATATTGAAAAAAAAAAAGAGCTGGGGCACCTGAGTGGCTCAGTTAAGCATTCCACTTCAGCTCAGGTTATGATCTCACAGTTCGTGGGTTCGAGCCTCACATTGGGCTCTGTGCTGACAGCTCAGAGCCTGGATCCTGCTTCAGATTCTGTGTCTCTCTTTGCCCCTCCCCTGCTCATACTCTGTCTCTCTCTCTCTAAAATAAACAAACATTAAAAAAAATTAAAAAATAAAAAAAAAACACCCCAGTAAACCTCACATTAAAGAGTAAAATACTGACTCTTTTTCCTTCAAAATCATGAACAAGACACACATACTTACCAACTCCATTTCTCTTTAATATTGTTTTGGTGGCTTAAGCCAATGCACTTAGTCAAGAAATGAAATACTCAGGAAAGATATTGAAAACGAAGTGACAAAACTCAATCTATTTGCAAATTATGAGATAGTAAACTTAGAAAACTTGAGAGACTATTTAAAAAAAATTTTTTTAAACATTTATTTATTATTAAGACACAGAGAGACACAGAGCGTGAGCAGGGGAGGGGTAGAGAGAGGGGAAGACATAGAATCTGAAGTAGGCCCCAGGCTCTGAGCTGTCAGCACAGAGCCCGACACAGGGCTGGAACTCACAAACTATGAGATTGTGACCTGAGCTGAAGTCGGTCGCTTAACCAACTGAGCCACCCAGCCGCCCCTTGAGAGACCACTTTCAAAGCTTATAATTTATACAGGTGTTGCTCATTTGGCTAGAATTAACCTAAATACATACAAAGCAATAGCAAAAAATCAAAAACAAAAAACCCATTCATAATTGGAAACCAGAATAATATGGGACAAGTAAGAATACATTTGACAAGAATGGTTCTGGACTTATGTTTTAAAAGAACAGATAAACAATAAACTTTACTGAAGACATAAACATGTCCTGAACAAAGAGAGATACCATATGTACAAATGAGAAAACTCCATAACTAAATTAGTCAGTCCTTCCAAAGCCAGTACATTAATAGAACCTAATGTCATTTGGAGTCTTTATGACTTTAATTCATAAAATTAAGTTCCAATTTATTTTAAAATTTATATGGAAAAATGCATTCCAAGAAACAAAGAAATAGAGACTAGAAATGCAAAAGAAAAATATCAATGAAACTGAGAACTGGTTTTTTACAGATAAAATTGACAACTTTTTTAGCTAGACAAACTAAAAAAAGCAGAGGAGACTCAAATATAATAAGAAATGAAAGAGGAGACATTACAACTGACAGCACAGAAATACTGAGGATCATAAGAAACAATTATGAACAATTTATGCCAACAAATTAGATAAGCTATAAGAAATGGATACATTCCTAGAAACATACAAGACTTCTCAGACTGAATCACGAAAAAATAAAGAATCTGAACAGACTAATTACTAGTAAGGAGATTAAGTAAGTAATCAAAAACCTCTGAACAAAGAAAAGCCCAGGACCAGATGGTTTCACTGGAAAATTCTATTAAACATGTAAAGAAGAATTAATACCAATCATTCTCAAACTCTTCCAAAAAATTAAAGAGGAAAGAACATTCCCAATCTTATTTTACTAGGCTAGAACTACCCTGGTTCCAAAGCCAGACAAAGACACTACAATAAGATAAATTTATAGGCCAATACACCTCATGAATACAAATGCACAAATCCTCAACAAAATATTAGCAAACTGAATTCAACCGAACTTTAAAAGGATTATTACACCATGACCAAGTAGGATTTACTTCTTGGCTGCAAGGATGGTTCAACATACACAAATCAATAAAAGTGATACACCACATTAACAAAATGAAGAATAAAAATTATATAATCATCTTAATATATGCAGAAAAAACGTTTGACAAAAAACATGACAAATAACATCCTTTTATGATTAAAAACTCTCAACAAATTAGGTGCAGATAGAGTCCCTCAACATAATAAAAACCATGTATGACAAGCTTCACAGCTAACATCATATTCAACAGTAAAAAGCTAAAAGCTTTTCCTCTAAGATCAGGAAAAAGATAAGGATGTTCACACTCACCACATTTAATTAACACAGTATTGGAAGTTCAGCCAGAGTTATTGGACAAGAAAAATACTGGAAAGGCATCCAAATCAAAAGGAAGAAGTAAAATTATCTCTGTTTGCAAATGACAGGAACTTATATATACAAAACCCCAAAGACTCTACCAAAACAGTCAGAACTAATAAATGAAAACTTCAGTAAAGGTGTAAAATACAAAATCAAATATACAAAACTCAGTTGCATTTCTATATGCTAAGAACAAAATACTGGAAAGAGAAATTAAGAAAACATTTATAATAAGCATCAAAAGCAAATACTTAGGAATGAATTTAACCAAGAAGATGAAAGAATTGTACACTGGAAAATATAAAATGTTGATAAAAAAACGTAAGAAGAAACAAAAAAAAAAACAAAACTGACAAAGGCACAGAGAAGTGGAAAGATATTCCATGTTCATGGATTACAAGAATTAATATTGTTTAAAATGTCCATACTACCAAAGCTATCTACAGATTCAATGCAATCTCTAGCAAAATCCCAATGGTGTTTGCCACTGATAGAGAAAACACAATCATGAAATTCATATGGAGCCATAAAAGACCCCAAATAGCTCATGCAATTCTGAGAAAGAAGAATAAAGCTCGAAGCATCATACTTCTGATTTCAAATTATATTACAAAGCTATGGTAATCAAAGCAGTGTGGTATTGGCATAAAAACCAGACACATACATCAATGGAACAGACCAGAGAGCCCAGCGGTAAACCCATGCATATACAGTCAATTAATTTTTGACAAGTCTTCCAAAAGTACACCGTGGGGAAAGAATAATCTCTTCAATAAACAATATTAGAAAAAACTGGACATCTCCATTCAAAAGAATGAACTGGATACTAATTCTATCATACACAAAAATCAAGTCAAAATGGTTCAAGAATTAAATGTCAAACCTGAATGTATAAAAGTCCTAGAAGAAAACATGAGAAGTAATCTCCTTGACATTGGTCTTGACAATGATTTTTTGAATTTGACACTAAAAGCAAAGGCGACAAAAGCAAAAATAATTAAGTGGGACTACACCAAACTGAAAATCTTTTATACAGTATAGGAAACCAACATCAAAATGAAAATGCAATCCGTTAAATGGGAGAAAATATTTGCAAACTATATATATGATAAGGGATTAAGATCCAAAATATACAAGGAATTCACACAACTCAGTAGCAAAAAAAAAAAAAAAAAATGCAAAGAACTTGAACATTTTTCCAAGAAGACATACAGATGGTCAACAAGTACATGTATAGGTGCTCAACATCACTAATTACCAGGGAAAGACAAATCAAAATCTATCACCTCATACCTGTTAGGATGTCTTTCATCAAGAAGGCTGGTGAAGATGTGGAGACAAAGGAACCCTTTCACACTGTTGGTAGGAAAGCAAACTTGTAGAGCTGCTACGGAAAATAATATGGTGGTTTCTCAAGATATTAAAAATAGAACTACTACCATATGATCCAGCAATCTCACTTCTGGGTATACATTCAAAGAATATGAAATCAGTATCTTGAAGAAATATCCATCCATACTACCATGTTCATTACAGCATTGTCTGAAATAGCTAAGGTATGGCAATAGCCTAGGTTTCTGTTCACAGATAAATGGATGGATAAAGAAAGTGTGTGTGTGTGTGTGTGTGTGTGTGTGTGTGTGTACCTATATCTATACCTATCTATATCTACCTATCTATAGTAGAATATTACTCAGTCTTTAAAAAGAAAAAAAAAAATCACTCCAATTGTGACAACATCACTCCAATTGTGACAACATGGATATACCTGGAGGGCATTGTGTTAAGTGAAATAAGCTAGACAGAGAAAGAAAAGTACTGCATGGTATCACTAAAGAAAAAAAAAAACACTATAACAAAAAAAGTGGAACCACCATTTCCTTTCACTAAGCTTACAACAAAGTCACTATAAATAATACATCATTTACCCATAGACAGATAATAATTCAGTGGAACAGAACGGAGTTGGACCTAACTTTATATGAGTACATAAGTGACAAAGGTTGAATTTTAATTCAGGGAGGCATAAATGTATTTCCCTTGAAGGAGTTTGGTTACCATGCAAGATATGTTTCTCATGATAAACTTAAGGAAACGTATTCTACTGGCAACAAACTGTGGAAATACATTCAGAGAATCTGGAAGATAGATCAAAAATTCTCTCTCCAAATGGGAACCCTCTTGCACAGTCGGTGGGAATGCAAACTGGTGCAGCCGCTCTGGAAAACAATGTGGAGGTTCCTCAAAAAATTAAAAATAGATCTTCTCTATGACCCAGCAATAGCACTGCTAGGAATTTACCCAAGGGATACAGGAGTGCTGATACAGAGGGGCACTTGTATCCCAATGTTTACAGCAGCACTTTCAACAATAGCTAAATTATGGAAAGAGCCTAAATGTCCATCAACTGATGAATGGATAAAGAAGATGTGGTTTATATATACAATGGAATACTACTTGGCAATGAGAAAGAATGAAATCTGTCCATTTTTGGCAACGTGGATAGAACTGGAGAGTATAATGCTAAGTGAAATAAGTCAGGCAGAGAAAGACAGATATCATATGTTTTCACTAGTATGTGGCTCCTGAGAAACTTACCAGAAGACTAGGGGGAGGGGAAGGGGGGGAAAAAGTTACAGAGAGGGAAGGAAGCAAACCCTAAGAAACTCTTAAATACTGACAGCTGAGGGCTGATGGAGGGTGGGGGAGAGGGGAAAGTGGGTGATGGGCATTGAGGAGGGCACTTGTTGGGATGAGCACTGGGTGTTGTATGGAAACCAATTTGACAATAAATTATATATACATATATAAAATGATCTCTGCAAAAGAACTAACCCCTTCCTTAAATAGGAAACTGTACCCTTTGTGTTAAACCTAGCATTAATTTCTTTCTTATTAAGAGAAAATTATTTGCTGCCTACACATGGGTAACCAGAGAGTTAGATCTGATAACAGAATAATTTATCATGTAATATAATAATGAAATTATAGAGAAAAAGATGATAATTGATAGATCTACTAAATCTAAGTTGTTCTAAGATGTAGCTATAATACTGTATTAAAATTGGAACTAAATCAGGAGTAATGTCAAAATGAATGCAGTATTTGTACAAACTCGTGAATTAATTTCTCAAGTTATAAAGGTACCAATAGGTGGTTGGAAGGCAAAATGTTTGAAAGATGAAGCATCCTCAAATAATTTGTGACTGTATTTTGTTTTCTTTTCTGATTTAGGTTCAGAAGGTAATGTTAAAGGAAATATAAGAACTAACATAACACAAATTAATGTTTTATTGGTTCCTTCGGGACAGCATTTGGCACAGCCCATGGGCCAAACCCTGCCTTCTCTCTCTTTCTGTAAATAAAGTTTTACTGGAAAATAGTCACATGGGTTTGTTACCTCATGTCGTGACTGCTTTCATACAACCTACCTACTTGGGTTAAAAGAAAACTTTAGAAGCAGAGATGACTAAGTCTCTGACAACTTGGAAAGAAATTACAAGTAGGAACAAAGAAACAAAAACTCAAATCATTTGGGAATTTTAGAAAGTCTAATCAGATTTAATTTAAAAAAGTCAAAAGCACAATTTGTCCCAGAAATTTTAGAAAGGAGCAGTAACTATTATGCTTCCTATAAAAACTTGGGGAATGCTGCCAAAACTGCCTATTTTATTACATACAAAAGAGTGAAAATAAATTGACAGTCTTTAATTCAAAAAGAAAAAAAACACATTGAAAATGAAAAAAAAAAAAAAAAAAAACCCTTAAAAAAAACCCAAGGAAAAAAGAAGGAGGAACTAATAAAATGAAAAGTAACAAAAAAGTAGGGGTGCCTGGGTGGCTCAGTCCATTAAGCGTCCAACTCTTGGTTTCAGCTCAGGTCATGATTTCAGTTTCGTGGTTCTGCTGGCAGTGCGAAGCCTGCTTGGGATTCTCTCTTTCTCCCTCTCTCTCTGCCCCTCCCCCACACGGTGTCTCTGTCTCTCTCAAAATAAATAAATAAGCTGAAAAAAAAAAGGTAACAAACAAGTAGATTCAAAGTTATATTCAATAAAGAATGGTTGGGGGCACCTGGCTGGCTCAGTAGGTTAAGCGTCTGACTCTTGATTTTGGCTCACGTCATGATCTGACACTTACTTTGTGAGTTCAAGCCCCATGTGGGACTCCAGGCTACAATGCAGAGTCTGCTTAGGATTCTCTCTCTCTTTCTCCCTCTCTCTCTCTCTCTCTCTCAAAATAAATAAATAAACTTAAAAAAATAAAACAGAATTGGTTGGAAAGCAAACAGATAACTGATAAGCCAACAGCTAATAAAATCAATAAAAAAATAGAAATATAAAAATATTTAAAATGTGCCTAATAACATTAGAGCTACATGAAACAAAACAAAAATATACCCAACAACAAAAATACATGAAACAAAAGCTGATAGACCTGAAAAGAGAAATATACAAATCCATAATTAAGTTAGAAACCTCAATACTGCTCCCAGCAACTGACAGAACAGTACACAGACAATCATTGCACCTAGAGAAAGCCTGAGAAAAACTATAAACCACCTTGACCTAATTTGCATTTATAGCACCCCACACCTAATGATAGCAAAATACGTATTAATTTTCATGTTCATCTGGCACACTCACCACAATAAGCCATATACTGGGTTATAAAATAAACCTCAGCAAATATAAAAGAAAGTGCAATCACAGAAAATGTGTTTTCCAAACACAGTGGATTTAAACTAAAATTCAATTCCAAAACCATATCTGGAAGGTCCCCCAATATTTGTTAAAATCACACAAAACACATCAAATGACCTATAGGTCAAAAAATAAATCACGAGGGAAACTAAAGTATTTCAAATTGATTGAAAATGTAAACATAGTATGTTCAACTAGTGAAATCGTGGGGGGCAGCTAAAGCCATACTTACACAGAACTTCATGGCATTAAAAGGCCTGCATTAGAAAATAAGAACATTTTCATATCAATAATGTCAGTTGCATATTAAAAAACCAGAAAAGTAAGGGAAGATTAAATATAAAGGAAGCAGAGAAAAGGAAATAATAAAGTGTAGAAATCAGCGAAATTGAAAACAGGAAAACAACGAAGAAAAATGATAAAATCAAAAGCTGATTCTTCGAAAAGATCAATAAATAGACAAAATTCTGGCCAGAAAGATTCTGAAAGAAAACCATACAAATCATTAATATCAAGGATGAGAGCAGGGACATCATTACCCATCTTGAGATATTAAAAGGAAAAATGGGAATGTGATGAGCAACTTAATGCTAATAAAATTTGATAGCATATATTAAATAAACTATATGAAAGACACAAACTATCAAAGCTCAATTAGATTACCCAATTATCCCCATATCTATTAAATAAGCTGAAGGTGTAATATATTGACCTTTCTTATAAGAAAGATCCAAACCCACATAGTTTCATTGGGGAATTCTACTAAAACTTTAAGGAAATAAATCACACTAGAGAAAGGGTAGTATTTTTGATAAATGGTGCAAGAACTGGCAACCACATGTTGAAGAAAATGAATCTTCAACCATCCTCCACACTACGTACAATAATCAAAACAAAACATAGGAGAAACATTTTGTGACCTTGGGCGAAGTCTACATTTTCAGACATCACATAAGAAGCATGAAACCAAAACACTCCAATTAGCTGGAGTTCACCAAAACTAAAAACTTCTACTCTTCGGGCCACATGGGTGGCTCAGTCAGTTAAGGGTCAGACTTAGGCTCAGGTCATGAACTCGTGGTTCACGAGTTTGAGCCCCGTGTCGGGCTCTCTGCTAACTCAGAGCCTGGAGTCTGCTTTGGATTCAGTGTCTCCCTCTCCCTCTGTTCCTCCCCTGCTTGCACTCTGTTTCTCTCTCTTTCAAAAATAAATAAACATTAAAAAGAAGAAGAAGAAGAAGAAGAAGAAGAAGAAGAAGAAGAAGAAGAAGAA
>NW_026057578.1:17330733-17535529 GCF_023721935.1 Panthera uncia | reverse complement strand
AAGAAGAAGAAGAAGAAGAAGAAGAAGAAGAAGAAGAAGAAGAAGAAATGTCTACTCCTCAAAGGACACTGTTAAGGAAATAAAAAGAGATGTCCCAGACAAAACCAAAATATGTATAACACACAAATCTAACAAAGGGCTTCTATCCTGAATAAAGAGTTATTAAAGCTCAAAAATATGAGATACTCCCAATTTTTTAAATGGGCAAGTGATCTGAACAAACACTTCACCAAAGAAGATTTATAGAAAGCAGCAACACATGAAAAATGTTCAAGACTATTAGAGAAGCCCAAATTAAAACCACAATGAGATCTCACCCCTTACCCACTTACCTATTTATATGGCCAAAGAGTAAAGGGGGAAAGAGGACTGAAAGTCCTGACAATGACTGGCGAGTCACAAAATGACTAGGACTTCTATATACTACTGTTGGGAATGCAAAATGGATGGAACAGCCACTTTGGAAAACATAATGGTGGTTTCCTATAAAGTTAAACATACTTTACATATGACCCAGCAAACCCAATCCTGAAGATTTACCCAAGAAAGATAAGAATATATGTCTATGCAAAGACTTGTACACAAATATTCAGAGTAGACAAAGCTGTGAGCAACCTAAATTTCCATCCACAAATGGATAAATGGTGATATATTCATACAATGAAGCATTACTCAGCAAATGGGAAAGAAATTGATGGATGTAAGCTAAACTTATTGCGGTAATCACTGTGCAGTATGTACATATATCAAATCATTGCGCTGCACACCTTAAACTAATACAATGTTATATGTCAATTATATGCCAATAAAAATGGAAACAAAAAGAAACAAACTACTGACACAGGCATTAATGTGGGTGGACCTTGAGAGCACTGTGCTTCATGAAAGAAATAAGACTCAAAAGCTACATCCCATGAGATTCTATTTACATGATACTCTATTTATATGAAACAGTTCTATAGTGACAAAAATCAGACCACTGGTTTCAGAATCTGGGGAGAAGGAGAAATTGATCACAAGGGGCATGGGGAAACTCCGTGGGGTTAAAGAAATATTCTGTATTTTGATAGTGGTAGTAGTTACTCAACTACAGACATTTGTCAAAATTCATTACATTGTCCTGCTAATAGGGCATTTTTTTATTAAATGTAAATAACACTTGGAAGAAACCTTAATTAAATTAATACACACACAATTACTTATGAGAAAAGGCAAATAATCATGGACAAAGATAAAATTAAAATGATATGGTACAATATTTTTCCCAACCCTACCACTATCCTATTTGAAAACCTGGATAAATTTCCAAGCAATCGGACACTAACAAATTTGAAAAAAAGAAGAAGAAGAAAAAAAGGAAAATCTAAATAAATCCATAAGCATAAAATAAACTAAACCACATAAGAATGTCTGGGTGAGTTGTGTTCCCTTCCTACACCCAAGGTCTCATCTAGGGTCTTTGTTTTGTTTTTTGAGAGAGAGTGAGCGAGAGCAAGAGAGAGAGAGAGAGCATACACATGCTTGAGTGGGGGAGGAGCAGAGAGAGAGAACCTTTAGCAGGCTCCATCCAAGCACAGAGCCCAATGCAGGGCTCAATCTCACAACCTGGGGATCATGACCTGAGTTGAAATCAAGAGCTGGATGCTTAATCAACTGAGCCGCCAAGGTGCCCTTGGGACATCTAGTTCTATGCGAGAATACTTTCAGTCCTTTAAGAAGCAAATAATTCCTGCATCAATGAAATGGTACTAAGCAAAAGGAAAAGGAAAGAGAACTTAAGAATTCCTATTTTTAAGCCAGTCTAATGTACAAAACAAAACTTGACAAAGAATGACTTAAAAATCCCCAGGACAAACTTATGAATATGAATGCAAAAATCTGAAATTAAACACTGTCAAACTAGCAGCCTATTAAAATAACTCTATGCTGTGATGAAAGGAGATCTACTTCGGCTGTACCCGATGATTCAACATTAAGAAATGTGCTTTCATTCATCAACACACTGAGAGGTCAAAGAGGAGGTCACTGATCATTTTGGATTGCACGGCTTGATTTCTTTCTGAAGATCTCACACAGCTCACCCACCAATGAATTCAGGTCTCTGCTTAAATGATACCTCCTCAGAGTTGCCTTCTCAGACTAATTCTCTGAAATTCCAACCTCCCCTCCAGCCCAGCACCATCTCTCTCCATAAGGGTAGAGACTACTTACTGCCTACAGCATTGTCTGCCACTACTCAATAAATACTTGTTGCATGGAACTCAATAGCTACCTATAAGGCTTTTAAAGAAATTCAACATCCACCGCTGGTAAAAGAGTTGGTGAAATAGAAATAAATGGCTGCATTTTTTAAAAGTTTATTTATTTATTTTGCACATGCACAGGAAGGGGCAGAGAGAGGGAAAGAGAGAATTACAAGCAGGCTCCCCTCACTGGCAGCACGGAGCCTGATGTGGGGCTTGAACCCATCAACTGTGAGATCATGACCTGAGCAGAAATCAAGAGTGGGAAGCTTAACCAACTTAGCCACCCAGGCGCCCTATAAATGGCTACTTTTTAACGTGATAAAAATTGGAAGGTATCTCGTATCCAAATCTTGCTTCACGTTTAATGTTGAAATAACCCAAGGATTTCCATTAGGTTCAGAACAAATGACGATGTCTCTGTTCCAGATATAATTTCCAAAGCAATTAAGAGGTTGAAATAAAAGGTATAGCCTTGACAAATCAGCTGACAAACATATTAGAAAGGACTAGAAAAATTTACAAAGGTAGCTGGTTGCAAAATTAATATAAAAAAGCTAATAGCTTCATAATGTATAACAAACAGAAAATATAACAAAAGTAATAATCAGTTTTGAAAATGTAATGCAAGAAAAATTCTACACATGAAAGTCAGAAAAAAAATCTAGGAACAAGCTTAACTAGAAATGAAGTACTTAAATGAATAAAGCTACAAAATCCTTTCAGAAACATGAAAGATTTTATGGAGTCATACTAGCTGTTGGATAAGAAATCCAATATTGTAAAGGTATCAATTCTTCCTAAATTAATATAAATTCAATGCAAGTACAATATAAATCCAATAGGGTTTATATTGCAACTTAATAAAATTCTCTACCATTTATCTGGAAAAATAAATAGATGAAAGTAAGAAACTTTTAAAAATGGGAAGTGGGGAATAAGCCTGTCAAATATTAGCAATGTGCTATAAAAGAACAAAGTTAAAACCATATGGCAATCAATTACAACAGGGTATTGTCTAAAAATAGAACAGAAAATATATATGCGTATATGTATGTGTGTGTCTATAATACGCACGCACATACGCACACATATACACACACACATATATATAACCAGTGTAAAAGTCGACAGCAGAGATTAGTGGTTAAATGGCTGGGCACTGGGTTCTAATCTCAGCTATGCGTCTTTTAGCTGTGGGACCACAGGCAAACTGATTAACCTTTCTGGAAAGCATTCTTCCATGTAGAAGAGGAAAATTAGGATAACAACAGTAACTATGTCAGATGTTTTTGATATAGTTAAATGAAATCATATATAGAAATGCCACCACAGGGCCTGACATCTGACATTTAGTAAATACTCAATATTAGTATATACACATATGTATTATATGTCTATATATACATACATAATTAAGCTTATGGAAAAGAAATACTTGATTAATTCTATTAAGACGACTAATTAGATATGTTGGAAAAAGGACACACACGGTAGTAATCTATGCATGAGGATATTCATCTCTGCCATTATTTATACTGATGAAACATTATTAATCCACAGAATTTAAAAAAATGAGGTAAGAGTATGTAACAGTGAAACGCAAGCTATGCTGTACTCAGCAGTCAATAAAAATGAATCCAGGAGATCCTCTATATGTGGGTAGGAAAAGATGTTTCTAATATATTGTAAGGATAAGCAGATTATAGGCTGACATGTATGAAACAGGAATCTGCAAATTCTAACTGTATTCATGAATCTAAATGCCTTCTCTGCCTATAGTGGGTTGAATGGTGACCCCTTAAAAGTATGTCCACTGGGAAGATGGCACTCTGACCTGATTGGGAAATTGGATCTTTGCAGATGTTATTAAGTTAAGGATTTCAAGATGAGAGCCCTAAATCCAACAATGAGTGTCCTTATAAAAGAAGAGAGCAGTAGAAAGCACACTAAGGAGGAGCCCATGTGAAGATGGAGACAGTCACCTGGTGACTGATCCTGGTGACTGCCGGTAAGCTACCGGAAGCTAGGAGAGAGGCATGGAGCAGATTCTCCCTCAGAGCCTCCAGAAGGAACTGACCCTGTCAGGACCTTGATTCTGGACTTCTGGGTCCGGAGCTGAGGGAATACGTTTCTTCCCCGCTCGCCAGGACCCTCTAGCCTATTTGCTGCCCTCAAGTTAAAGAGAGGAAACCACCTGTAACCTGACCCTATGCATAATTCATGGCTGACTCTGACTGTATCTGCTGTGTCAGCTTTTGATCCACTGGTTATAGAGATAATGACATTATCTGTATTAGAGTAGCAGTGTCCAGTAACAGGGGAATGGATAAGTAAATTAGAGTTCATCAATTTGATGAAATATTACATAGTCACCGAATAAGATAATGACAAAGACTAGCAACATGGAAGAAAAAAGGTTTTTGACATAATACTAAGTGGTAGAAAGTATGTGATTGTATCTACACTATCACAGTAACTATGAAAAAAATATCTTCCTAGATGTGGGTAAGAAGTTGAAACAGTTTCAGTTTTGGGTCTGTGGGATCGATTGTGGGTGTGTTTCTTTTTCCCTTCATTTAGAGTCTTAGGGATGTAATGGAGTTTCTGCTAGAGTAAAGGAGATAAGTTGCCAAGGCCTACAGTTTACGTGAGGGTATCACAGAAGCTGCAGAGGGAGAAAGGGTGGTAAAACATCACCCACTGAAGGGCCGGGAATAGATACTCCAGCAAACTTTGTCCTGAAGGAGAACTGGGTATCTCATACAACAATATAGAGTCTTGTGTTTCTGAATGAAACTCAAATTCCAAACGGCAAACTCCAGGTGAATCTTACCTATCCCTGGGTATGCCACAACACACAGACAACCCCATTCTCCAGGCCTTCTGTGATCTGGCCTTCTTGGATCTTAACCACCACAAACACCTATGTTCTTCCTTTTGAAGAGTCCTCCTTAGTTCTTGGGCATCCCCTGTTTTTTATTTTTTTCTTGCCTGCATGCACACAGAAAAAGGTGTGCCCTTCTCCCATTTGCGAACAAACAAACCATCTAGTCCCTCTTCAAGGCTCTGAGTCTTTGTGGATTTCCCTGGTCAGGCCAATTCCTGTTTTGGCTTGTGCAGATGAGGACAACGAATCCTGGAGTTCTAGGGATGCACCAGTCCCAGGAGGCCACATGCAGCTCAGAGTCTTGGAGAATGACCAGCTTCCCTGGTCATTCATTTCTAACATCCAGGCCAGGGGCACAGCTCCTTAGGACCGACAGGCTTTCAGGCTACTGCATTTGGGGACATAAAGGTCAGGGCAGACTCCAAGAGCACAGTATAAATTCATGATAGAGTATAAAGTTGAAGCAGAGTGGGCTAAGGAGTGGATGGGAAGGAGAGGAAGTAGTTCATTGAAAGCGTATTAGTTTCTTTGGGCTGCTATAACAAATGACCCTAAAGTGGGCGGCTTCCACAACAGGTATTTATTTTCTGACATTTCTAGATTCCTGAAGTCTGAAATCAAGATGTGGGTGGGGCCATGCTATCTCTGAAGGCCCTGGGGAAGGATCCTTCTGTGCCTCTTCCTAGCTTCTGGTGGTTGACATTCCTTGACTTGTAGACACATCACTCCACAATCTCTGCCTCTGTTGCCACATGGTCTTCTCTCTGTGCTTCTGTGCCAAAATTTCCTTCCTTTTTAAAAATTTTATTGTTTATTTGTTCAAATTTACATCCAAATTAGTTAGCATATACCAAATTTCCTTCTTATGAGAACAGTAGTTATTGCATTAGGCCCACTGTTGTCCAGTATGATTTCATCTTTAAAAAAAATTTTTTTTACTGTTTATTTTTGAGAGAGAGTCAAAGCACGAGTGAGGGAGGGGCAGAGAGAGAGGAAGACACAGAATCCAAAGCAGGCTCCAGGTTCCACGCTGTGAACACAGAGCCTGACACAAGGCTCGAACTCACAAACCACGAGGATCATTACTTGAGCCGAAGTCGGACGCTTAACCAACTGAGCCACCCAGGCGCCCCAAGAATGATTTCATCTTAATGACATTTCCAATGACCCTACTTCCAAATAAAGTCACATTCATAGGTACTGAGGATTAAGACTTTAACATATCTTTTGGCAGGGTCAGGGTGGTGGGGGGGGATGCAATTTTACCCCCAACAGAGAGTAATCTTCCTGGAAATTTTAGGGATAAAATCAAAACGAAAAATAACAGTTGGAGAAAAGTAACAAAATAGCACAAAATAAGGGACAAATTAATATCTATTATATTTCAAAAGTTCATTTATATTTTGAGGCAAACATTAACTCTTGCCCAACACACTCAAAATGGATGAATAATATGAAGGTGAGGAAAGCCGGACATTTATTGATCCCCGACAATGTCCCGGGAGTTCCCACACAGAAATCCATTTTGTTCTCAGAGTGACACCGAACAGGTATTCATATGACCACTGTACAAATGACAAAACTGGAGTTTGGCTATTGAACATTTGAAATGTAGTTAGAATGGACCAAAACATGCTGTTAGTGGAAAATATACACTGTATCTGAAAGTCTGAGTATGAAGAAAAGAATGTAAGATATCTCAATACTTTTACATTAATTACAAGCTACAATGATGCTAATTTGGATACACTGGGTGAAGTAAATATGTTATTAAAATGAAACTATATTTTCCTGTTTCTTTTTAGCTTTTTAAATGCAGCTACTAGAAAATTTTACATTACACCCATGGCTCACATTATATTTCTATTGGAAGGTGTTGTTCTATAGTGTCAGAACTGAGCAGTACAAAAGTCTGGATTAGACCCAGGAGTAGGACTCCAAAACAGACCATGCGCTTAGGTCTTTGCCTCTGCAGTGAAGACCACGAGTTAGAAAAAAAAAATTGTTTTAGGGGTGCCTGGGTGGCTCAGTCAGTTAAGCATCTGACTCTTGATTTCAGCTCAGGTCATGAGCTCATGGTTCGTGAGTTCAAGCCCCGTGTTGGGCTCTGCACTGACAATGTGGAGCCTGCTTGGGATTCTCTCTCTCTCTGCCCCTCCCCTGCTCGCACTCACTCTCTCTCTCTCTCAAAATAAAGAAAATTAAAAGAATATATTTTAGACATATTGTACAAATGGTTAACATGGGGAAGGGGAAAAAGCTCAGCCAGCAATATTTCATGTGTGGTTTGTAGCTGATAAATGAAAGGTAAGAAGAATGTGGCCATCAGGTTGCCCTCAGAGTGAACATCGAGCTCAGATCAGAACAGAGATGCAAATTACATGCACATGGAAGAGGCACTTCTAGACTATCAGGAGTGTTCTGGGTTGAGAGAGAGAATCTGCTGCTCGGTCAGGGAGAGGAATCTGCCAGCCAGGTGTCACTGGGCAAGGCCAAGTCATGGAAGTCCCTGCCACAGCACATACCCCAGCCCCATCCATGGGAGAGAGGCCCTCCAGGCTGGAGGAGGCCTCCATTGTGGTCCTGGAGTAAGCAGAGGCCATTAAAAGGCCTAATCTGCCTCCTCTGGCTTTTGACAAAGGCTTGCCAAGTCTTTGTAAAGGCTGCCCCCTCTTATAACCAAAACATCAGCTCCAGGAGGAGAAAGATTTGTGTCTATTTGGCCTACTGATGTATCATACCAACCATCTAGAACAGTTCCTGACACACGGTTAAGTGCTCAATGAATACTGAATAAATGAATGAGTCAGTGAATGAATTTGACTCCCATGGTACATGGCCTATAGGGAGAGTCTGTGATGGCTATAACAAGATCGGTTTTTGCTGGGAGCACACGTGAGTGTGTATGTTGTGTATGGTGCCATGCCTTCCTAGGTTTCCGCGTTACAACTGTACATGTGGGTCTATCCTATCCAGTGTGCAACACAGCCAGAGATTGAGCCTGGGCCCCCGAAGTCTGGTTGCATGTGCACACAGTTTACCTGAGCACAAGAGACACTCAGCAAATAACTGGAGTAGGCAGGAGCTCTGAGGTGCCCACGAGTATAGGGACAGAGGAAAGAGTCAGATCTGGGGGGTAAAAGTGTGTGTCTATGACTTCTCCTGTTGGCGCATCTCTCTGCTTTAGACGCTCTCCTCACAGAGCTTGGCCTCACCCCAAGACAGCCCCTCATCTCAGCCCCTGGCACGTGGTTTGGATGTTAATGCTGGGGACCCTGGAGCTGGAGGCTTGAGCTCCTCTGCCCCATGCCTCTCTATGCCATCTTCCTCTCCTCCGGGTCCCCCACTTCCTGCCCAGATCTGGCCACTTCACTCTCTGACTCCTCTTCTTTTTTTTTTTTTTTTAAATATATGAAATTTATTGTCAAATTGGTTTCCATACAACACCCAGTGCTCATCCCAAAAGGTGCCCTCCTCAATACCCATCACCCACCCACCCCCTCCAACCCCCCATCAGCCCTCAGTTTGTTCTCAGTTTTTAAGAGTCTCTTATGCTTTGGCTCTCTCCCACTCTAACCTCTTTTTTTTTCCTTCCCCTCCCCCATGGGTTCCTGTTAAGTTTCTCAGGATCCACAGAAGAGGGAACACATATGGTATCTGTCTCTCTCTGTATGGCTTATTTCACTTAGCATCACACTCTCCAGTTCCATCCACGTTGCTACAAAGGGCCATATTTCATTCTTTCTCATTGCCACGTAGTACTCCATTGTGTATATAAACCACAAGTTCTTTATCCCATTCATTGGTTGATGGACATTTAGGCTCTTTCCATAATTTGGCCATTGTTGAAAGTGCTGCTATAAACATTGGGGTACAAGTGCCCCTATGCATCAGCACTCCTGTAGCCCTTGGGTAAATTCCCAGCAGTGCTATTGCTGGGTCATAGGGTAGGTCTATTTTTAATTTTTTGAGGAACCTCCACACTGTTTTCCAGAGTGGCCGCACCAGTTTGCATTCCCACCAACAGTGCAAGAGGGTTCCTGTTTCTCCACATCCTCTCCAGCATCTATAGTCTCCTGATTTGTTCATTTTGGCCACTCTGACTGGAGTGAGGTGATATCTGAGTGTGGTTTTGATTTGTATTTCCCTGATGAGGAGTGATGTTGAGCATCTTTTCATGTTCTGGCTCCTCTTCTGGAAGTGGAGGGTCAGGAGAGGACCAACCGGGCAGAGCAGGTGGGCTGGGATCTAAACTGGGGCAGTTGGGCAGATTGGTAAAGAATTCTTTCTTTCTCTCTGCCCTCCTAAGGGGAAGGGGCGGCTTTGCCTGGGACAGAACCAGATGCTGGCTGTTCCCCTGCTGCCTACACAAGGGGAGTGTGCACGGTTTTGAAGGGTAATTGGCCATGCAAATCCAAGTGTGGCTGTGCAAAATGTAATCATGACCGTGTCGCTGGTGGGTGGGGCTCGCTTCCTGGTGTCACTGAGAGAGAAGCTGGAACTACCGTGTGCTGGTAATGGGCTGTGTGTGGGAGGAAGGAGGGTCTGAGGCAAAGACAGTTGTCTCCAGGAAGTGTATACATAGTCTGGTGAGGCAGGCCTCAGTGGGAGCCTGGAAGATAGAACTAGGCTTAGTTGGCTTGTTGTGGGTGGAACTGTGTATCCCCAAAAAGAAATGTTGAAGTCCAAACACCCTCTACCTGTGAATATGAATTTGTGACCTTATTTGGAAATAAGATCTTTGCAAGTATAATCAAGTTAAAATGAGATCATTAAGGTGGGCCCTAATCCGGGGTGACTGGTGTCCGTATAAGAAGAAGAGAAGAGACACAGACCACAGACACACTGGGAGAAGAGCAGAGAAATTCAGCAGCAGGCCCAGGAATGCCAAGTGGGGCTGACGACACCTGAAGTTAAGAATTCCCCTTGAACCTTCAGAGACAGTGCGGCCCTGCCAATGCCTTGATTTTGGAATTTGAGTCTCTAGAACTGTGAGCAAATAAATTGCTGTTGTTTAAGACTGCCTAGTTTGTGGTACTTTGCTACGGCAGCCCCAGGAAATTAATAAGGGGTGTTGTGGGTTAGTATGGTGTGTGTGTGTGTGTCCAAGCTATAACAGGTGACTGGTTACCAACAAGCATAATTTTGATGAGAAAAAGTGAGCCATCACATGAATACATGTATGTGAGGGTCTGAACATGACTGTCCAAACCCTTTCATCTCCCAAGTTTGGAGTTATTATGACCATGGAAAGCGGGCTAGTTTCCACTTAGATAAACGTCTGAGCTCTTGTGCACTATTCTGTCATGTTCCCGCTATCCACCCCCCCACCGCCCTGCCACTCTGCTGCTCCATGCAAATACAGTTTTTTTTCTGATTACAAACTAAATGCATGCTTGTTAGAAACAGCAGATAACCCAGAGAGAAAGAGAGCAAACAGAGCAGAATGGAAAAATAATTATTCTCTATTCTCCCCATCCTTGGCTAATCACTGTTGATGTTATGTTCTCTTCCTCTTTCCCCATTAGGTTTATTTCATGAAGGGCTTCAGCTAGCCTTGCAGTCCAGCCACCTGCCCGTGAACCTGAGCCAGTGGACTTGATTAAGATGCCCAAGGCACCGAGGTATCTGTTTTCAGGGGGTTCTGGTCTATCTTGGTCTGTCCCCAGAGTATGTTCCCCAGGAGACTGAAAGCAGTCTGGCAGTGTCTAGGACCTCTTAGCCTTATGACGTTTGGGGCCATGTGGGGAAACGCTGTCTGGAGTGGGGTCAGGTGGTTGCTGAAACAAATGGGAGCAGCTGTGGAGGAGGCCTCTGGAAAAGGCTGAGGTGACCTGAGAAGGCGGTTTCTAGATCTTGATTAGGGAAGTGATTCCTTCCTCAGGGAGTACTACTCTGTTGCTTTTTTTTTTTTTTGAGTTTGAACCATTCAATCTTGCCCAAGGCCATACCTAGCTCCCCCAAAGTAGGGTCAGAGTCAGCCTAGGGATCTGTTCCCGGTGGATACAGAACTGCTCTTTATTTTCTGCTTCTCCTTGGAGCCAGGTAGACCCCATACAAATCCTCAAAAAGTGAAGGGACTGATTATATCCTGTTTTTTTTTTTAATTTTTACTTTTGAGAGAGGCAGAGAGTACACATGTGAGAGAGGGGGAGTAGGGGCAGAGAGAGAGGGAGACAGAGGATCCAAAGCAGGCTCTGCACTGACAGCAGACAGCCAGATGTGGGGCTTGAACTCAACAAACCGTGAGATCATGACCTAAGCCGAGGTCGGTTGTTTAACTGACTGAGCCACCCAGGCACCCTGATTATAACCTATTTTTCTGAAAACTGACCTGCAGTCTGCCTTTCTCTTCTAGGGACATCCTACCTTGCACTTTCTCAAGCTCCTCCTACCTTGCACTTTCTCAGAGGATTTGTCATCTGTAGTGGTTTGAATAGTGAGCCTCCAAAAGATAAGACTATCTGGCACCTGTGACTGTAACATTATTAGGAAAAAGGGTCTTTGCAGATATAATTAAGTAAGGATCTCAAGATGAGGTCATTCTGGAGTAGGGTAGGCCCCAAATACAATGGTAGGTGTCCTTTTTGAGGAAGTTAGAGGGAGAATTGAGACATGAAGAGAAGAAGGCCATGTGAAGACTGAGGCAGAGCTGGAGGTATGCAGCCCCAAACCCACAAATACCAAGGGCTGCCAAGCATTACTGGCAACCCACCAGAAGCCAGGAGAGAGGCAATAGATTCTTCCTCAGAGTCTCCAGAAGGAACCAACCCTGCCATCATCCACCATCTTGATTTTGGACTTCTGGCTTCCAGAACTGTAAGGTAATAAATCTCTCTCTTTTTCAGACACCTCGCTTGTGACAGTTTGTTATGGCAGCCCTAGCAAATTAAGACACAGTCACTGAGACCATTTTCTGGTCCCTTCATCCTTCCTAAGAGGAATCATGTTTAATGTCCAGAAGATACCCTGCATGCAAGAACTTGATCCAACTGTGTAGGACATTACATCTCTACCCTACTGTATTCATGAAGAAGGGCCAGAAGCTCTTGGATTCACCTGGGTTTGGTCAAGTTGTTGGTGTGTTTTCAACAAGACTACAAACAAATCCCATGTGTGTTGGAGGGCTTTGGGGGGGTAATGGCGTGCTGATGCTACCATCATTTCCTCTGATGGGTTGGAGGCATGAGAATGACATGAACAACCTGGTATTTTAAAAACACTGGTTGCTCCATGTCAAATGGACTATGGTGGATGTGGGCCAAGCATGGAAGCAAGGAGAACAGCTGGGTTGTTATTGCAGTTGGGGCAAGAGACGCTGGTGGTCACAATTAGGGTGGGAAGAGCAAAGGCAGAGAAGAGGGTAGGTGTCAGGCACAAGTTGGAGGCAGCATTGTAAAGACTGCTGGTAGGCTGTGTACGTGTATTTGCAGGGGAGGAGCACAGGACAAAAAGCAATCAGGGGTGAGCCTATTTCATACCAGGGTCCTCCTCTCCCCATCACACATCACTGTCAGTGATTTGGTTACCAACTGGCTGGAGTCATCATTATTCTCCCCACTCACAATGAAGGTATCAAGCCCCAAGAACGGCCCACACAACAACCACCCAGGGGCAGGCTGGATCTATCTTTTCTCATGTGGTTCGAAGTCCCCCGTCCTTTCCCATCACACCCCCGTCCATCCTAACCTTTGGAACTCATCCTGTGCCACACACCTCACTGGCCTCAGCCTCCATCCAGCTAAGTCTCTGTGCTCACAGCCGTTTAGCTCAGATGGGGGCTGATGCGACGCACCATGAAAGGTAAAGGTCAAGAGGCTGTGTTCTTTGACATCACAATCGTAATTCTGGGAAGTTATCTAAAGGAAATAATCTGAAGATGGGAAGAAAGCAAATGCATGAAGATGTTCACTGAGGCCTCATTTATAAAGGAGGAATACTGGAGACTGTCAGATAGGGTGGTTACATAAATTGTGGTAGTACCACCTGATGGGACATCATGCAGCCATTAAAATGCTAATAATGTCGTAACTATGATATATTTTAAAGTGAGATAAAAGCATTTAAAATCATAGAGGTGCAATAATTACAACTGTATAAAAATTCATATGCATATAGACAGGGGCTAGCAGGAAACCTGGAAAAAGAAAAATGTGAGATTCTGAGTAATTGAAATTATCTTCTTTTTCTATTACTATTATCACGTTTTATAAATACAAACTAACTTTTTATAACAAGTCTAAAGTTTGTGCTAAACTCCAACTTAACAGGTCCCTATGGATCTCTATTCCTTTGGCATCTGCTGAACTACCCAAACGTTATCTGGATGTGGGAAGGACCAATCTCAAAGGGTGTGTGTGTGTGTGTGTGTGTGTGTGTGTGTGTGTGTGTGTGTGTGTTTTGCCCCAAAATCATTTTTGCTGCTGCCAAATCAGTGGCTCTGGATACTCAGGTTTTTCCAAACCTCAACAGAGAAAACCCTGCTTTCCTCTGCCGGAATGCAATGTCACAGGTATACTTTCTCTTGTGCAAACAAAAACTCTCAATTTACTGATAGAGACTAGACAGAGCCAGGATTGCAGCTTTCAAGGTTACACCAAAGGCAATGCTGCCCCAGGACTCCCATAGGTCAGGATATGTGTTTCCCATCAATGGATCCCTGAGCCCCTGGCAAAAAGCACCAGGGTTGGTAACTGACAGTTCACATCTCCTGCTCTCTTCACCTGAACAATAGTGGTCTGATGGAATTTGCAGGATGGTAGAAGGGGAATGCTGTGTCTCAAAAGCCTCAAACAGCAAGCAAGATGACCTGATGAAGGCCTAATCTAAGAATGCTTTTCTCATTTGCACGTGTGATTGAAGTTCTGGCATGATGAACTGGCGTCACTGGATTCAGGGTCTATGGGGATGATGTAGCAGCCACTGGACCACGCCAAGTGCAGAGCAATTACAGCAAATTGCGGTGCTCCTGGGCAGGGCAAAATAGACTTTGTCAGCGCAGCCACAGGAATACTTTTTTCAGGTGAGAACACAAATATAAAACAATCCTTGGCAACATCCTTCTTCCCAAGACATGAATGCAGGAGGGAATCTAGGATGGCATGAAGATGTATAGGGAGAGAGTTCTAGTAAAAATCCTAAGCTAAAGAAAGGTATGTATCTGTGATACATGCAGAGCGAAACAGATAAGGACTAGAAGACAAGGACTAGTGAGGCATTTTTTTTTCTTTGCCATATTTCTGATCTTAATTAACTTACTGCTTCAGCTAAGACTATATAGATCAATTTGGGGAGAAAAAGAGAGGCCAAATAAAGTCACGCACTTGTCAAACATTCCTTGGGCATCCTCTGTGTGCTTAGCACTGTTCTAGATGTTGGGGAAACCTTGGTGAATAAGACAAAGTCCTTGCCTTGAGATCTAGTGACACACACCCACATAGACCCCCCCACACACACCACTATAATGCAATGACAAATACACCCCAGAATATTGCATGAGTTGCACAAAAACCAGTCGGAGGAGGTAAGAGGCAATCTTCCTGAAAAGAGGTAATAATTGAGATGACTGAGAAGCAGGCATTACCCCCAGCAAATGGGAAGTGGGTGAGGCAGAGGGGCCTTGAAGACAAAGTATTCAACGTCCACGAAGGTACAGAAGCAAAGGACAGCTTCTGAAAGATGCTGCTAGAATATAGACAGAGAAGCAGGAGATATCCAGACAGGAGACTAAAGAGACTGTGAAGGTCGAGGAGAACATTAAAGAGTTCACACTGTGTTCTGCTGGTAAAAGGCTATCCATGTTTGCTGGCCTGTGTGTTTGATGGGTTACTGTGGAGTTCATGGGGAGGGTGGATCTTGGTAAGATGACCAAGCACAGGAAGACCTAGCAGGTGATGGAGGCAGGAGTCTTGGAGAAGCTGAGGCCCCAGCCAGAGCTGAGGTGGGGGTGATGGGAGGCAGTCCAGAAAGAGTTCAGCAGCTCTCAAACCTGGCTGTACAAGGGACTCCTTTGGGGGAAGGGCTTCAGTTCTAAGTACTGTCTGGTCCCACCCCTGAAATTTCTCATTCAGTAGCTTTTTGTTTTTCAAGTTCGTTCATTCTCTGTGAGCAAGAAAGTAAAGTCGGGGAGGGGCAGAGAGAGAGGGAGAGACGGAATCCCAAGCAGGCTCTGCAAATCAGTGTAGAGCCCGATATGGGGCTCAAACCCATGAAATGTGAGCCAAATTTGGATGCTTAACTGACTGAGCCACCCAGGTGCCCTGATTCAATAGCTTTAAGGAGGACCCAGAACTCCCTGTCTTTGCAAAACTTTAGGGATTGAAAGCTCATCTAGGTCTGAAAGCAGCTGATTTGGGTGGTCAGTTCTGCTCTCTCTCCTGTCTCTCCTTTCCCCTTCCTTCCTTTCTAGATCTATTAACCACTTGCTATAAAGCAAGAATGTATTCAGGTTAAAAAGTACCCCAGAAGCTGAGGGCTGAAGGAAAAGGCCTTTCATCCTGTTATGCTTCTGGAACAGAAAAACCTGTACATCCCCAAGCACCAATGTGCAGACAGTCCATGCCGCGGGATCCCAGAGACTCTAGTTAGAGGAGCACTGCTGTGAGCGCCAACAACCATCGCTTCGGGGCTGGACTTGCTCCACAGAAAGTGCAAATTGAACATGGTCACTGGGCTCTCCTGTCAGCATGGATTAGAGAAGGCGTCATCTCATGGCCCCGGATAGGCTTCCCTTGTTACTTAAAGACAATAATTGGTTTGAAGGCGTGAAACTTCAGGAGCTGCCATGGGGAACTCTGCCCATTTTGACACTGCTCTGCAGACGTTTGAAAAGGTTTCATCTTGTTTTTGTTTTCAAAACTGATTTGGAATGGGCAACTTTTCTCCACTATTGAGAAATATTATGCCAATCTGCTTTCTGCAACTTTCCTTTGGTACTGACATACCAGACAGTGCATATTTGTGTCAGAAATTCATGTCAGAACCCTCCCAAAGCCATCGGAGCATGCACACCATTCAGATGCATATGACAGGGGAGGGCCAGGCCTTTGCATACCTCTGTTCAGCTGCAAAAATGTTCAGGCTGAATGGGATCTGCAAATAGGATCCTGATGGTGAAGTCCCCTCTGCTGAGGGTCATGAAGCCTCCTGCTCCCAATCTGGCTGCACCTGCTTTCTCCCATCCACCGCCCTGGGCCAGTCCTTGTCCTGACTGAGTGCCACTCCTCAAGGATTTGATGGTTCTAGATGGGAAGTCACAATGCAGGCTGGAAGATGGTTTCAGGCCCATGATGGTTCCAGACCTCAGTCTCCCATTTTGTCCCAAGGCTGCCTCTTTAACCACCCCCCCCCCATCTGCAAGCACATGGCCATCCCACTGAGGTGGACTGATCATGACTGGGAGATGTGGATTAATCCCATGATTATTTATTGAGTGCCTTGGGAGAAAGCACCACGACTGATGAGTTAGGTGAATGGATTTGTAATCCAGCAGGGTAGGAATCTAGGCTTGGCTTAGCAGTTGTGTGATCTTAGGCAAGTTACATCCCTTCTCTAAGCCTCAGTATTAAACGGAGATAATGATCCTCACTTTGAAGGGTTTAAGGCTTGAGGTCAATAACATGATGAGAAGCACTCTGAGTGGTACAGGGCACTGGTAACAAGGGTCTCAATGGGGTCCCAGCAGGAAACAGGTAATTCAAGGACAGTTTAATAAAGGAACGATTTACACTGTAGGTGGGGTGAAGGAAACCAGGTATAGTGCAGAAGGGGGAATTTAGCAAGGGAAGAGGGGTAGAGGAGAGAGCAGTTTCCAGAACACGGAAGGTCACCTTGAGAGGAGTTGCGACATTCCCCGAGGGAGATGGAACAGAGATGACCTATCCCTCCCCCTCTCCCCTCCTTCCTCTATCTGCTGCAGAGCACTCCTTTGTTGAACACAAGGTAAGAAGACAAGGCAGCTCAGTGATGTCTGAGATTCAATCTCCTGAGAGCAGGCAGAGAAGGCTGGAGAGACCAGGACCAAGACCTACCATATGCCAGGTTCTGGGAGTTCAACAGGGAACAAAATGTGTCCTTGGAGTCTAAGAATTCTGAGCCTGGTTGTAAACAGATACAGAAATAAACAATCACAGTGCAGGGCAATAAGTGCTAGAGTAACATAACAAGCAGGAACCTCTCATTCAGGTGGTTCAGAGGAACAAAGTGTCCCCAGAAGGATCCTTGAGTCCTTGAGAGTGCTGAAGTATGCACAGGCTTCAACTGGGCGAAAGAAGGCTTGGGAAGGAGCCTCCAGATACAGGGAAGGTGGGGACATGGAGAGTGTGGTGTGGCAGTTAAATAAAGCCTGTGGATTTGGGAAAGTGGGTACAGAAACAGGACAGGATGCCAGGGAGGCCAGCAAGGGGTGTCATTCATAGAGGGACCTGTTGGTCAAGTTAAAGAGGAGTTCAGAAACTATCTTGAGAGCCGCTGAGATTTACAGCTAGACTTTAAACAACAGAGTGACTAGTAAGATCTGTTTTTCAGAAAAATGCCTTTGGTCACTTCAGGGGAGAAAGCAGTGGTTGTGATGATCCAGACCCATAAGGAGTGGCTTCTGGGCAGGGGAGCAATCTCACTGCATGGTAGGGAAATCCAGACATGGTATAGGCACGGTGCAGGGAAAGCATGTTTCTAAAAAATGAGGCTCCCAGCAAGTGTTCCTAGCATGACAGAAAATCCTGGCCAGAAGATAATTCAGTGCTGTACTTGTCAAACTTTAATGTGCATTGTAATCACTTGGGGTCTTATAACAATGCAGACCCTGACTCCGCAGATCTGGGATGGAGCCTGAGATGACACATTGACCAAGAGCTCCCATATGATGCTGATGACAGAGGCCACACTTTGAGTGGCGAAGCCTTCGGGGCCAACCAAGTGCTCTTCTACAGATTAGCTGATTGAGGCCCTGGGAGGGCGTGACTGGTGGTGTACAGAGTAAGTTGGTGGCAGAGCCTAGAGCAATCTAGCTTTGAGTCCTCCAGTTTTGAGTTCTTGTGGGGCCCCCAGCACCTTCTGGGAGACTGTCAGAGGCCAGGCACTTTACTTGTTACTCAAGGGCAAAGGGGAGAGGGAGCCAACAATGAGTCGATGAAGGAAGAGTGTTTCTGGCACGTCCTTGGAGAGTGCAAATGGATCTGCCAACATGTGTGATGAGCTCTTCACACATCAGCCTGCTCTGAGGGTATCATGAAAGCTGACATAAATCTCTGGTGGGCTGCCAAAGGCCTGCTTCTCAGACAGAGTGATTGGCATAAAAGCACAAGACTCAAAACACACACTCACAATGGTGCAATCCATTTGGAGAACAATATGGTAAGACATATCAAGAATTACACAAGTGTTCATTCTATTCAACCCTGTAGTTTCATGTGGGGGAATGTCTAAGACAGAAATACACAGAATAGAGGAGGAAGAAAACCAGCCGCAACACTGAATGGTTACTGGGTAGCTATGACGGCAACAAATATCTAATTCTTACAATAGTCCTGATTGTAGGCTTGAATACCGCTTCTTCTAGATGCATTACATTTTTTTTAAGAACATAACTCAATTTCAGAGAAGTTAATTTGCCCAAAAGTCTTCAATCTAACAGGTTATATTCAAACCAGGATTTGAATCCAGGTCAATCTGATCTGAAGGCCATGTTCTTTCTACCATCACACAACACCATCATGTGCATGAGATTCATCACCATGTTATCAGAAATACAGATGACAGGAGTGGAATGGGTAAGTAAATTAGGGTGTATACACTCAATGGGAAATTATGCAGTCATTAAAAAAGATAAGCTGTTTCTATGATGCTATAAAAGCATCATGATTGTGATAAAATGCTTAATGAAAAATTATGATAGCGAATTTTATGTAATTATATAGTTAGGTAAAAGATGTATGCATATTAAAGATAAAATACAAGGAAAAATAATTGTTGTGCTAGGGGAAGAGATTGTATGTGATATTTTTCTCTCATACCCAAACTTCCTGTCATATTGTTAAAAGAACTGGCTGGGAACGGTAAGATTATGGAATACATGTGTTGGTGAGGACTTCCAAGGGCAGGTTATACACATAATGTCCTTAAGGGAAGTTCCAAATAGTCTTGAAACCACCATGCATGCTCCTGTCTTCCTGTGGCCCTGTGTTTTAGTGAGAATCTTGAAAACACTCCAGATGAGTCACTGAGTGTTGAGTTTCTCCCCTCTGGCATCTTCCTCAGGAAGGAAGTCACAGTACAGGTGCCTTATCCCAAGCAGCAGCGCCATCATTAAAAAGAACTGCCTTCCACAATTGCAGACAGTACATTCACACAGTGGGTGGGAAAGGACAAAGAGGACCATTAAGCATCACAGATGACATGATGCCAACCACCTAGAGCACTATGAGGGAGGGATCCTGAGGCCATGTTAAGGTTCAAGGGAAGAGTGTGGCCTGATTGATTACTGATGTCTGCCATGGGAGGCATGGGGGCACACACATGCCCCATATTCACCCCCATTTGTTAGGAAATAAGCAAACAGAGACTTAAATTTGAAAACAAGAAAGCAAATAGGACTACCCCTTCCAACTTCAGGTTTACAGATTTCCACCCCAACTTGTACATATTGTTCTACTCTCCTCCCTTAGATTCATTCTTATTGAATGAAGACAGCTATCATTTTTTTTTAAATTTTTTTTAACGTTTATTTATTTTTGAGACAGAGAGAGAGCGTGAATGGGGGAGGGGCAGAGAGAGAGGGAGACACAGAATTTGAAGCAGGCTCCAGGCTCTGAGCTGTCAGCCCAGAGCCTGACGCGGGGCTTGAACTCACGGACCGCGAGATCGTGACCTGAGCTGAAGTTGGACGCTCAACCGACTGAGCCACCCAGGCGCCCCAAGACAGCTATCATTTTGAGCGTATTTCTATAATCAATGGAAGGCATGTGAATGGCTCTGCTTGTTACGGACAGATCTACTGAGAAGGAAAAGGAAGCAGAAGTTCAAACTTTGCTAACCAGCTGTTTAAAGAGATCCAGGTCATTTTTAGCATATGCCTCAAATTCTGTCTTACATTCTAGGGAGATCAGTTAACACACCCCACAATAGACTGTAAAATATGGTCTCTGTACTCAGGGGATCAGAAAGCCATTAAATGGGATAGTTAAGTAGATTACATTGAAATTGGAAAAATATTTGACATAGTGAAAACCCAAATTTTGCAGTGTAGTCATAATTGTCCAAAAGATGTAATTGCACAAAGACTTAAAGAAAGGAAGGAAGGAAGGAAGGAAGGAAGGAAGGAAGGAAGGAAGGAAGAAAGAAAGAAAGAAAGAAAGAAAGAAACCCATGTGAAATGGTTGGTGTGTGAAGGCATGGGAATGGGGTTACTTTCCTCTCTCTGTCTCCCTAACACCATGCAATGTTGTTATATATAATGTAATTAACATTAACAAAGAATAAACTCTTTTTAAAAAATCAAGCCATCACAAAGTATTTAAATATTTATTACAGATGCTGTCTTCACTTTGATTCAAGTTTGGAATACAGTTTTTTTTTCATTCAACAAATATTTACAGAGTGCCTACTTTATGCCAGGTTAGATCCCTAACCTTGACAAATTTACCTAGTGAAAGTGGAGTTCTACATGTTAAATGTAAACTCACTGGTCACTGGAACCTCATGTAGTCTATTAAAGGACTTAGGACATAATCTTACGATTTTGTATGGTCATATTAGGTTATATCTGTGAGTCACCTGATGTCAAGAGATAGTTCTAGCACCATTATACCTTAGCCTTCGAAGGGAACCTTTCCAATTTTCACTCATTAAAAAAAAAAGTTTTGAGCACCTACTGTTTTCCAAGCACTGCATAAGGCACTGAGTTCTCCAGTGCTGAGTAATATAGATGTGATTTCTGCCTTCGGGGCACTTACAATACAGGAAGACACATCCATAAATAAATATACAACACTTCTGAGTTGTGATGTATGTTTTCAGAACAGGAAAGCAGTGCTAGAGAATAATGGTGAGTGGGTGGAGTCCTACTTTAAGACTGTTAGGGAGGGCCTTTCTGAGGACGTAGCACACATGTTGATTCCTATCATGTGAGAACGGGTTAGCCATGGGAAAGGAGGTGGAAGAGCTCTCTGCTGACTGAGAACTCCGTATGCACGGAGCCTGAAGCAGGAGGGAACCCGGCATGTCAGAGGACATAAAAGCCAGTGAGATGGGAGAGAGAAAGAAAATGCAAGATGCAAGGTATTGGAGACCTAAGCTGGTAGTTTAGATTTTACGTGGAACACATTATTCTCTGTAGGTAAAATAATAAAACCTTGGGAGACATTAAAGGAAACTTAAATATGGAGAGATTTAATATTGTAAACATATCAATTACCACCCATGATGTTCTATTGTTCACTGCAATTCTGATCAAAACTATCACAGAGGTTTTCATCAAATTTGGTAAGTGGATTTTAAGATGAAAAAGCCAAGGGCAGGAATAACCAAGATGTTTCTGAAATGAGATGAGGAGGAGACAGTTCTGTCAGAGATCAAGATTAAGTATGAACTATCATAATTATGATTGTGTGTGGCTGAGATGTATGGTGGCCCATGGGACAGAGAGCTCAGGAAAAAATTAATGCATGTAAGAAATTCTGGTCAATGTTAGATACGGCCGGGAGGATCAAGAAGGAGGCAGGGCTATTCTCAAAAGACCTGGGAAAAGTGTTTATCTATACAGAAAAAAATGAACTTTGCACCCCATCTCACACCATACATAAGAATTAACTACAGACAGACCAAAGACTTAAATTCAGAATGCAAAACTAAACCCTGTTTGGTTCCTGTTATTAGGAACATAGCGTGGGAATAATCTTTATCACCTTTGTTTAGGGAAGAGCTTCTGAAGGACACAGAATGTGCTAACTAAATATGTAAAGACTGACAAAATTGACTCTATTATATAATTAAGGGCTTCTGTTATCAAAAGATACTTTATAGGAAGTAAAAAACATCAAGTTACACATGTAACTGACAAAATTGCATCAACAACATATAAAGGACTACTACGTACCAATAATAAAAAAGATAATCCAGTAAAAAATGGGCCAAAGACATGAATAGGTATCCCATAGAAAAGGAAATACAAACAAATGATAACAAATATACAAAAATATATTCAACTATTTTAATAATTGAGGGAATACAAAGCAATGCAATGAGATGCCATTTTATATCTATTTAACCGGCCAAAATTTATAATCCTGACAATATCAAATACTGGAGAGGATCTGGAACATAGGAACCCCTATACTTCGCTGACATGAGTATAAGTTGGTAAGACTAGTTTGGATATAAACTCAAGAGAAAACCTTGCACATTTGCAATAGGAGATATGCACAAGGCTGCTTATCACCACTGTTGACAAAGGCAACATCCTGGAAGCAATCCCAAATGCCTACCAGAGACTAATGGATAAATGCACTGTAATATCTTCACACACTGCAATATTAGACAGCAGTCCAGATGAAAGTGCTATGGCTG
Organism: Panthera uncia; assembly: GCF_023721935.1. Lineage (NCBI taxonomy): Eukaryota > Metazoa > Chordata > Mammalia > Carnivora > Felidae > Panthera > Panthera uncia. Next base: position 17,512,834 of record NW_026057578.1, on the reverse strand, counting down.
AACCCAACAATAGAGATGACTGTTAGCAACATAATAGGGAGTTAAAATGTTTCCAAAGATTATATAAAACTTATAATCTTTTATTAAAGTTAAGACACCAATAAAATAAAATAATGTGCCTTTATGGAATGCATAGAAGTAGTAAGGCTATATAAAAAGGAATCATGGGGGCGCCTGGGTCGCTCAGACGATTGAGCATCTGACTCTTGACCTCAGCTCGGGTCTTGAACTCGGGCCTGTGAGTCCAAGCCCCGCACTGGGCTCTATGCTGGACGTGGAGCCTATTTACATACATAAAAAAGGAATTATATACAAGATTCAGGATAGCCAGGGGAGTCAGGAGGCTGAAATGAGAGGAGCTCATAAGTAGATATAAGATACTGTCAAAGTTCGGGATGCCCTGGTAGCTGGTAGGTTATTACAAAAATGAAATCATGAATAAGTACAAAAGAGGGTCACATGGAGACCAGTGAGGAAAGTGTTTCATGAAACTACGAGTAAGAAGAATTCAATTTTGGGCACCCAAGTGTTAGGTCAGAGCAGGAAGGATCCTTTGAATCTATCTGGTCCAATTCTCCCAGGTCTTAGATGTAGAAGCCAAGGGCCAGGTAGGGAAAGGTGCTCACTAAAATACCTTACTCGGCCATGGCAAACTAAAAGTCAATCTTAAATTTCCTAATTGCATGATTCACTATTTGACTTGAAATGAAACAGACATGCTAAAATTACGCATAAAATAAAAAAGAAGCCCAAGAAAGCAATGACCATTTTTACGACCTACGTTTTGAAGGGCTCTGAAGGAGACCGTGTATGTATGTGTGCATGTGGGCTTGCTTGCATGCAAGTATGTGTGGGTGCTGTACGTATGCCTGCGTGTATGGAGTCCATAACGATGTAGGCCAAGGCTCTGTCCTTGGGTGTTAAATTTTAAGAAAGTACTTTTCTCCTAATGAAGAATGAAGCGAAAGTAGTCAAAGAAAAGGGGTCCTTAGCTCAGAGTGAAGGGAGGAAAGCAGAGGCCCTCTCCTGAGGCCAACGAAAGCATAGTCTTTGCATCACAGATCTGAATTCCAGCCTGCAGAGATTTCAGAAGGCAGGCTCCAATGTCCTGATGATAGATGAGAACTTGCAATCACCCTTCATTTGCGTTCCAAACACAGGGCTGCTCTGACCAAAACAGAAATGAAAGAGCCGGCCAGTTAAAAGCAGCAAGCCCATGATGCGCTGCCCAGTCCAGGTGGAATTGCAACAGGAAGAACAAGGTAAAACACGCGAGATGAAAAGAGAACAGCTTAGGATGTTTAAAGAGACACTTGGCAGCTTAGACACCGCCTCTGGGCACAGCTTACTGAAAGGACCATGGAGCCAAAGAGAGGGTTCCATCTCTAGCTGCGTGGCTGTGTGTGCAGCTGTTCCTCTACAAGGTCCTGTGGGTACACAGTGCGTCAAAACACAGCTTCCCTGCCAGGTAAGGAACGTGAAGGAGAGCGTGTGCTGTGCCAAATGTGGAGCTACCCGGTCACTGCCTTCCTTCCACTCTCCTAGGACAACAGTAAGTGCTAGAAATTAAGTTTGACCTGCGGATCATTTTTTAATTCAAAATTTTCCTTAAGAGAGGAATTATGGCAGAACGGTGTGAGAAATGGCTGGGAGCCTACTGAATGAAATAAGAGGGAGTTTCTCCCATGACATTCCTATGGAGTGGATATGAGGTGACCTGGGAGAAAACAGACCGAGCCCTGTGTCTCTGGTGTCTCCCACAGTTAACTCTCCAAAGAGACAGAGCAATTCCGAGAATGCAGCTGAGAATATGGGTAGAGCCTCACAGAGACATGAAGACAAATGCATTAAGTATATACGTGAGTACACGTGCCAACGTGTAACCACATAAACACACACATACATGCTCCTACGCACACACACCAAGACAAATATACCCCCAGATGCACACTGCGGGAACATTTTCCCCGCAGAAACTTCAGTTTTCTTAGAGCTAAACGGAATGATTAATGTTTATTGTAAAAGCCTTCCTGTTTGCCAGGAGAACATGCTTTGCCGTTCGGTAGGTAACAAGCGCTATGCATCTGTCGATTTCCCCACTGTCACGTTACCTGGCTCCATCACAAACACCCAAGTTGTAACAGAAAAAAGAAAGACCCTGAGGCAACTATACAGGCACTCCTGATATTCCACGAGCAGATGACAGGCAGCTCTAATGGTCTCACTTACATAAACGTAACTTACTCACGTCAGAACACAACTTCCTTTCCTTCCAGACTCTGAGTGCCAGAAATCATTCTTTTCAACCCACAGCCATTTCTGTTGAGACACCTGTCGACCTGCCTGTCAGCCCAGCAGACCTGTGTATGGCATCTACCCAGGGATGCCTGCATTATTCAAGTCTCTGGAAGAGAAACACCCTATGGAGGGTGAGTGATGGGCTGAGGGTTAGGAAAGATGGCTCCTAGAATCCCAGGGCCCTGACTTTTAAGATTTAGAAGAAGCCCCATGGGCAAAGCTGAGTTTTGTGTGTGTGCATGTCTCTTATTAATCTCATAAATAAACAAAAGAACTAATTTCTCCCATATAGGGGAGCGGGAAATATTCATAGGGTAAGGTTTGTGCTTGACTGCGCCATCAGAGTTGCAAGATGCCATTGGTAAGATGCAACGGAATATGGACAGACTGGTACAGCCCAGTGTACCTTCAGTTACCCCACAAACTGTTTAGCAACCTTGAGGAAAAAAGGCCAATGCATCTTGAATTTGAGCCTTATCTGGCACCAGCCTGTGCATGATCGACTTGGCTATAACACCAGATAATGCTGGATTCTGGCAGAGAGGAATGAAGACAGGGGAAGGCCAGAGTCGAGACTGTGTTTATTTAGCTGGTATTTTGCTAGGATACCATCTCAGAGTGAATTTACTGGATTCATTTTATGCAGTGTTTTTCCCCAACCCTGAATGTATGTTAGAATTTCCCAAGGAACTTTAAAAAAAATCCACATGGATAAAGACTCCTCCCCAGAGACTCTGATTTATTTAGACTGCAGTGAGACCCAGACATCCATCCATCCACCATCCATCCATTTATACAGCTACCTACCTATTTATTTATCCATGTTTTTGGGCTCTCAAGGCATGATTCTAATCTTCAGCTAAGCTTGAAAACCACTAAACTTATTAGGCAAAACTTTCACCATTACCCCTTGTTAAGATAAAGCACAAAGCCACACATCTACCCAAGGAGTATTTATTGAACATATACTATGTGCAAACGTCTCTTTTAGGTCCTGAATACACACTGAAAAGCAAAAACAAATATGACCAAAAGCAGATCAAGACCAAAGGCTGTCAGCCTGGAAACAAGGGAAGAGCCATCAACACAGTTCAATTCTGAAGGTCATATGCAGGCAAAATTCCATCTAGCTCAGGAGAGCTCAGTTTTTTGTTCCATTCAGCTCTTCGACTGATTAGATGAGGCCCACAAACACACTATGGAAGGCATCTGCTTTATTCAAATTCCACTGACTTAAGTGTTAACCTTATCCAAAAAACACTCTCATAAAACTATCCAGAACCATGTTTGACCTGATATCTGGGCACCATGGCTTAGCCAAGTTGACATGTTAAATAACCATCACAGGGCCCATGCCCTTATGAGCCTCCAAGTCCCATGGGTGACGATAAAGCACAAACAACTTAAGTTCAGATTGTGAAAATGGTATGAAAGAAACAAGCAGGCTGATGGATAAAGTGGATGGTGGAGGGGAAAAGCCTCTTAGAGGTGAATGATAGGAAGGAGATAGTCATGAGAACTATAAAGTGACACATGCTACAGGCAGAAGAAATGACATCCACAAAGCCACATGAGCCACAGAGAACTGGGTGGGTTTGAGAAAATGCTAGAAGGCTAGAGGGGCTGGTGCACAGAAAGCAATGGAGACAGGGGCAGGAGATGAAGTTAGAGGCAGGCAGGCAGGCAGGCAGGCAGGCAGGGGCCAGACCATTCAGGGCCCCAAAGTTAAGACGAAGCCAAAGCAAGAAAGGTACGTAGTTGGATTTACCTGTTGAGATGTTCTGTGTGGCAGTGGAATACAATGGAATAGTGAGAGTGTGGGTAGGGAGGTCCTGGAATGTTCCAGGCATCAGATGAGTGCTCAGAGCGGGGTGTTGGTGGAGATGGGGCCACGTGTCATAACCTGTGTCTGTTTTGATAGGAGAAGCCATCACACTTTCTAGAGCGTCGGATGTGTGGCAGGTGGGGAAGAATGAATGATTCCCACATTTCTGGCTTAAACAATTCAAAAGAAACAAGAGCTTTTTTTTCCTAGTTAGAGCCTGGCTCAAGTTATACCCAATAACCGCCTGCATTATGCAAATTGAGTATCCTAATTAACGTAGCTCCAGCCTGAATTATGCAAATTCTTGCTTTGGGCTGTGTTAGTCACTTCCTCCTATACCACCTCCTGCCCATCAGGACCACATTCCATCACCCTACTGCCTCTCTGTGGACCAGAGCCACTGGACTGTCTGAGGAGAGTGAACCCTAAAAGGCCACTGTGGCCAAGCCAAAGGACAGAAGAAGGTGTGCCTGCACATCCGAACTGAGCCTCCTACGGGCCTCCCCCTCTGAGAGCCCACTCAGGAGCCCATGCAAGCGTCTGGCCCCCTCTCCCCATCCACGTGCACCCACTCCGATTGCCTGAATACTTCCCCAGTCTCAGCCTTCCTGAAATGTGCTCTGATGGAATGTGGATTTCTGGGGCCCGTGGTTTTTGCTCAGATCAAATCCAACCATCTGTATGCTGGAAAAATATTGACGACCCTCTGGCCTATTGTACCGTTTAAAGGCGCTCCCGCATGGGAATGCCGCCTTGTTTTATTGGGGCGAAGTCTGTGTTTTATTTAACTCTGAACGCCAGGCGCCTAGAATAGCTTGCAAGATAAATGTCAATCAACTCTAGCATAATCAAGACACCCATTCCTGCCTCATTAGGGTCCTCTCGTTCTCTTTAAGCTTCTCAGATTTATACACTGTAATTAGAAACTTGGTGATTCTGACTGCTCTTACTGGGAAGCTTCACGTGTCTGAATTTTAAATATTTTCACACTTCGTTAACCCAGTTGCTACTGTAACATCTTCTGGCCCAATTCCCACACTGCAGTTTTTATTTTTGGACAGAGACGAGAACAATTAATTGAATTGAAACACGTATTGATTACTGTTTTTCATGAACTCTGAACAGCTTGTCTCTGAATGATTTTATTGAGGAGCTTTTAAACAACTGGCTGGATTGTTTCCTCCATGACCCCGTTCTGGCTGTAAGTCCCTGTCTGCAGCTGTGATGGTCTGTTTTGGGTGAGCTGTGCTGTTCACGAGAGTTCAGTGACAGTGGGAGAGGCCACATTAACCCTCATGTCCAGGCCCTGGACTGGGGAACCCTGATATCTTGGTCAGACCCAAGCAGGGCTCTGGAAGAGGCTATGGGAATGTCTTGATCTCCACATTCCTGGTGAAAATATTCAGCCCTCAGGTCCCATGTGAGCAGGAATATTACTCAGTTCATTCAGTGGCCATGTTCTTCCTCCAAGGAGAGCTTCCTGGGTCTAGGCTGTGAACTTGTAAAGTATCTCTTAGAACAATGCTTCTCATATGTTAACATGGGCACCAATCATCTAGAGATCTTGTTCAAACACTGACTGTGATTTAGTGGGTCTGGGCTGGGGCCCGAGATTCTGCATGTCTGATATTGATCTGCTGGTTTGTAGATGTGAGGCCTTTGACATTACTTAACTCTGGGCACTGTCACTCTGTTAGGAAACTGATCACAGACGCATACTCTGTACATCCCACTAGAGTACAAATCCCCAAACATATGAGGCCATGGTCTAATTCATCCTAATACCTCCTGCCACAGTGAAGGGGAGGCTGGCTTCAGTGGGCTCCAATGACCACTGGGAGCCCCCACTTAGCAGGCAGGGAGACAGGTCATGACTGTTGGAAAAACAGGCTGTGCCATAGCCCTGGAATAGCATTAGGGTAAGGGCTAGACTCCCATTCCTTGGGGGAGGCACAGGGTCTCAAGGTTCATGGCTTCAGGGAGCCCATCAAGACATGAATTCCCGACTGAAAGAAAGGTGTCAAAGTCCAGGTTAGCAGCAGCAGAGAGGCAGATGTGACAAAGCATTCCGATCTTCCACCTGGCTAGCTGAGTCCTCATTGAAAAATCATAGGTGATGGAAATGTCCTTGCCTCTGGCACATTTTCCAGATGTCTCCAAGATGCCTGTGTACCTACAGCCCACTAGTCACACAAAATCCAGGTGCTTTTGTAAAGAATGTAAATCTGATTCTTTTAGTCCTCTGCTTAAAATCCTCCCAGGGCTTTCTATTTCTCTCAGGATAAAGCACGAACTCTAGGAGCCCTGCACAACCCGACCCTGCCCACACACTTTCCATATGCTCTCATCATCATGATCCCCCTGCTCATGAAGCTTTAGTCACTCTGACCTTCTTCCTATTTGTTAAACATCCCAAAGTCATTCCTACCCCAGGGCCTTTCCACTAGCTATTTTTCCTTCAAGTGTCATCACTGCATTATGTTCAAAGACTCCAGTCATAGGCAGTTTCATATTGGAGAGAAACTCCAAAATGAGGTATAAACCTTTGATTTTGTGGGTTTGACATAGATTTATTTTTCTCTTGATTCTTACCCATTGAAGCCCAGAATAATCTGACACCTTCGTATTATAAGAGGGGACTTAAGCCCAGAGACGGAATGAGACATAATCAAAGCCATTCAGATTTGGGGCACAGAACTGTCCAAGGATAGACCCAGAGGTTGTGACTCAGACTCATGGGAAAAGAAATTTAATTATTTAAACTTACTTGAACCTACTACACTGAATAATATTTACAGTGTTTACATAGCCATAACCCTCCTTTACTACACCCACTGCTCCTTTTTTTGGCTTTTGACTTTGTCAAGTCCAAGGTTGTATACAGGAACATACAGAGAATCCTAGACTTCTATTTGTGTTATCCTATTTTCCTTTGTCACAAAATACACTTTTTGAGACCAGAGGAGGGTGAGTTATAATTTATGGGTTCCTCTCTAGAAATTACAACCAGAACCTAATTTTAAAAATCAAATTGGTTTCATCTAATTAAATTTGGAAATTGCCTCATAAACACATACTCTGTTATAAATGTCTTGAAAAGCAAGGTCTCCTGCTTACTATCTGGGATGGGAATGGGTTGAATCCAGCGTGGAAGGGCCTCCCTGTCTCTCTCTGCTCAGGAGGACATACTCGCTCATCAATTGCTGAAATTTTCTCAAGAGTAGTGTGGTCTAGAGCAGTGCTTCTCAAACTCTCACACCCACGTGAATCACCCAGAAAATCTTGTTACCAGGAGACTCTGACCAAGGTGGTCTGCTGGGGCCTGAAAGCTGCATTTCTCACCAGCTCCCAGGTTATGCCAGTGCTGCCAGTCCACCGACCACACTAAGGGGCAAGGCGTTGGCACTTGAACTCAAGACCCATGAATCTGCCATCTCAGCTATGACCTTGGTCTTCACACCTCAACTCTCTGGGTTTCAATTTCTTCATTTTTATGTACTGTGAGAGCTAACATTCATTGATGCTATTTCTAAATGCCAAACACAGCATTGAACATATATGTATGTGTACAAATGAATATAAATGAGAAGCTCCTTGCTGTACCCACGGTTACAATGGCAGAGCTAGAGTTCAGAATGAAGCTGTCTGACCTCAAAAGCCAACATTCTTACCTTCGGAGGTCCCACTAGCCTGTGATGCACATGGTCACAGCCACGTTTATGCTCAAAATACAATGACCTCAGCCCATGAACTCCTTGGCTCCCTTCATCGCATCATCTAAGATATTTAGCATATTCCCAAAAGGTCACCTCCAGAGCTCACGGAAAAGTCAGACAGCTGCAGCCTTCCATCTCTCGCTCTCTGTAATCACAGCACAGGAAGCAGCTGAGAAGCCAACTGAAGGTGTCTCTCCAGAGCTGTGTCCAGGAGAGCCCATCACAGAAATGCCAGCATCCCTGGTGACTGGTCTTTGGAAATCGTCAAGGTACAGGACTCACACACAACTGGGAAGGGTGCCCTGTACCGATCTGTGCCCACCATCGAGCCCAGAGCTCCAGAGGTCTCATATGCTGAGACCTCAACTTCATGGAGCTGCTGCTTGAACAGGGTGTATCACTCACAGCTGGGACCGCTCCCTTGCTCTCTCTCCACCCCATCATCTCTTCTTCTCACACAACAGCATGAGCGGGTTTCCTAGCCCATTCCATGCACACATCAGAGGAGGCAGGATACTTCCCAAGTAAGAAATTGGTCCGTGCAGGGATATGACGTCCCCTGCAACATGGCCCAGCCCAGTGGTTTCCAAGTGCAGCTGGGTACAAAGACTATAGGGCCTTTTCAGGACAAAGTTGTCCTCAATTCAAGGCAAAAAGAAAAAATAAGGAGACTCATGAGTTATTCATAAAGCTAAATTTATTCAATTTGAAGGACTGCCTTTTATTCTGAAATTATGTCCTTTCTGTATTTTTGAAGTTATGTCTTTTATGAAATGAGTTAATAAAAAATGGTAAAGAACTGGATGTTGGTCCTCCAAGCCTTTTGAAATGTTACTGGCCTGTGAGTTCCAAAAATCTTGAACATCTGGCATAGAGAGCCATTTACATAACAGCACCAAGTGCGTGAGTGCGTGAGTATGTGAGTGCGTGTGTGTGTGTGTGTGCGTGCGTGTGTGTGTGTGTGTGTGTGTGTGCACGTGATGGCAGCTTCCACTTCACAAAGAATGGCAGGTAGCTCTGAAGTGACAAGGCTTTGTTTCAGCTGAGTTTTTGGTCCCTCTCTCCCCCGCAACGAGGCACTTTTGAACATGTCCTGGGCAAGGTCGATATGGTACCTCCCCGCCCCTAGCAGCTTCCCGCAGGTAGGAAGCTTCTCCCAACCATGTGGGCCCAAAATGGAATATGATACAGCTCTTCTTTTGAAGAAGCTGTGATTTGCTGAGTGAAGGCATTTTCTGAAGGTGCTACACCTTGTACATGATGGATGGTTTTCTCCTTCCTCAGAGAGCTCTGAGGTCCTTCCAGGTCTCTCTAGAGAGCTTCTGTGTCCATCCAATTCATCCTAAATATTTCTCCATCACCAATACTCTTTGACTTCCCTCCCTTACGTGGGGATATTCTTTCACAGCTCACTCTCAATACCTCAATACCTCTCAGTACCTTTCTGCATGAGCTCTCAGGGGCTGCAGTGCATTTCAGCCTGGGGATGCTTGTAACCTTTCCCACCTCAAACCCTCTACAGGAACCCTAATGCAGCCATTACCACTCTCATCTTAGAGGGGAGCAGCAGGCCTGGAGAGAGGAAGACCCTGAAAAAGGTCATGAGAGACCACAGCGGTGCTACTGGGATGCTGGGGGCCATCATGCAATACCACAGGAGGGCTACTGGGATGCTGGGCTCCATCACGCTAGACTCTGGCATGTGGGACTTCATCATGCGAGACCCTGGCATGCAGGGCTCCATCACTGCAGCTTTGGCTTCCATACCCTTCCTTCTGCACTGCTGTGGTCTCTACTGCAGCCCGTACCACATTCTCCCAGCGTCTCAGAAGATTCAGGGTGGGAGGATAGTCAACCTTGACCACATCTCAGTACTTGAGTTCAGCTGTATCAGCCTCACTGAAGTTTCACTGTTTGTGTTTTGCAATAGACTTCTATACAGTTTGTTCTAAGTTCAAAAGTTTTCAGGAAGCCACATTGTGTTGGCCTGATGGGTACCTTACTGTCTGAGGAGGTTCTGCTCCATCTCTGATATGATGTCATATCTCTGATAGGATAAGGCCCTGCTAATGCTGGGAGGGGAGCTTCTGATACCATCACCTGAGTAACAATAAAATATGCTGTGGCCAAAGAGCAACATTAAAAGTTAAGAATCACGCACCCCCAGGGCAGAGAATGACTTCGGGATTTTTTTCTGGAAGCCCAGAAACTAACAGGTGTAGGATGAGCATCATCTGGGTGTTGTGGTTTTCCACATGAAGTGAACTATAACTACTGTGTGCTAGGCCTGGGTCTTCTGGGCTCTGCTGGGACAGTCTGCCTCCCTGAGTGCCTACTCCTTTCTAAAGAGATAAATAACCACTTCAATGTGTGGTGTGTCCAGTCTTCTGGGTCACTGGGGCTGTCAAGCTGCTCATCTGTATGACCTTGTGTTGTCTTCTCACTGTATGAAACCTTTGGGTAAGATGTGTCTTACTCACCTTCATGCCCTCACGGGAGCCCTGCACCCAGTAGAAATTTTCCAACTTCAGGCTGAAGTCAATTGAATGAAGCCAAACCAAGAGGTATAGCAAAGGGGTCTTCTTACCTCATACAGTGTGATGACCCCGTTGGTCTCATTGGGAGGTTTCCACTGGATGTAGATCTTCTCCTCAAAGGGCCCTCCTTGGATAGATTCTAGGGGAACAGCTCCTGGAACTACAGAAGGGAAAAGGAACTTGATGGCACCTGCCATCTCATTTCCCCAGCCCCACTGAATTAGAACAGCAGTTGGCCAAGCTTTCCTGTAAAGGGTCAGATGATACTTTAGGCTTTGTGGACCTTACAGTACCTGCTGTAATAGATCAGCTTTGTGCTTGTAGCGCAAAACAGCCACAGACAATCCATATACAAATGGGCATGGCTGTGTTCCCATAAAACTTTATTTGAAAGAAAAAGACACTAGGCTGGAGTTGACCCCTGGGCCATAGTTTGCTATCCCCCCTCCCCCAGGTGACCAAATGGCTTTTTATCTGCAGACTAAGCAAGTCTGTGTTTGAATTAAAACTGAGCAGTGTAGGGAGGACATCAAGAGGCCCCAGCCCTGCCATCAGGTAGGATTCTAGAATTAGACTCTTGCCTTAGGATTGGTAACTGAGGAATGCAAAGTGAGCATCACTACCATCTTCCTGGACCTACCAAAGAGTCTCCAACTATTCCTCAGTTTCCGAATTGCTGAACCCAAGAGGATCTATGTGTCTTGAAACCACACCAATTAGAAAAGTCTGTTTCACTCCCAGAAGGCAGCTAGTTTGTCTCACTGCTGAGTCTCTGATGCCTGGCACATGGTAGATGCTTAATAATCATTTGTTGGTTGGTCAAGCAGGTGAATCAATGACCAATGCCAGCATTTTGCCCAAATGAGCAAAACCTTTCCTGGGAGGCTTTTGACCCCAGCTCAGTCTTCCTGCCAGCACCTTCCTGCTGGATTCCAGCATCATTACGATGGTCCAGAAGATGCTGAGCCATAAAATAAATGATTCTCCAAACTTCCAGTTATAACCCCCCAGGGAATCATGACTTCATGTAAATCATTACTGGATCTATTTATATTTTGGCATTATAAAAGCAGGTACTTTTACTAAGCACTTACTCTTTGATCAGAATTTTACATACATTATTTCATTTAAGCCACAAAACAGCTCTGCCCAGGATGTATTATCTCCGTTGTGCTGATAAGGGAACTGAGGCTAAGAGAATTAAATAACTTGCTCAAGGTCATCCGGCTCTTAAGTTGTAAAGAGGGAACTGAACACCTGTCTATGAGCTTCAAAGCATATACTCTTAATCATCATGGTAGGCCTCTCTCGATATAGCCTTGGCCATATGTTGCAATCAGTTCCCTATTGTTAAATTAAAATATATTTAGTTTTTCTCATTACGGACACGATACACAGAATTTGTTGAATATTAAGAATATACAAAAAGGGTAAAAAAAAGAAGGAACAAAATCACTCATAATCCCCATATCTGGAGATATTTTTCCCGTATTTTTATGCCTATGCAAATACATATGTTATTTTTAAAAATTAAATTCCTACCATGCATATTGTGCTATGACCTTCTTTTATCACTAAACAAATCATGGGTTTAAAAAAAATCCTTAAATGTTCTCTGGGGCCATGCATTTTAATGCCCCATTAGAGTCACATTATTGGGTATTAAACTTGGTCTGAGGGGTACAGGGGTGACTCAGTCTGTTCAGCATCCAACTCTGTATTTCGGCTCAGGTCATGATCCCAGGGTCATAGGATCGAGCTCTGAGTCAGGCTCCAAGCTGGACGTGGAATGTGTTTAAGATTCTCTCTCCCTCTCCCTTTGCCCCTTTACCACATGTGCATGCATACACGTGTAGGTGTGTGAGTGCTTTGTCAAAAACAAAAAAAGTTGGTTTGAATTTTTTATAGGTAACACTGCAATGAAAATTCTTATAAATAAGTATTTTCATGAAACTCTGCAGATCTCCCTAAGATACATTCTTAGAAATTAATCTATTGGGCCAAAGTGGTTGAACTATTTTATTTTTAAGGCTTTTGACACATATTGCCAGAATGCCTTCCACAGAGTTTGTACCATTCTGGGTTCCCCCAAAAGAAGAACACGACTATTCCCAATCCATGCCAACACTATTTAAAAAATTAAGTGTATGTGTGTGTATCCTTTTTAGAAAACTGGAGAATGTAGTTTTTTTCTTTTTTTTCAGTTTAATTGGCCATTTGCATTGACTCTTTTATGAACACACTCTTTATAACCTGCTCTCATTTTCCTCTACGGCTCTTCATTTTTGTCTATCGTTGTCTTATGGGTTTGTAATTACAACCTGTTTTTAAGGATATAAGCTTCTTTTTGCATGAGTTACAAATATTTTTGTCAGTTTTTCATTTGCTTCTTGAATCTTTTAGGTAAGTAGAAGCTTCTAAATCATCAGATCTCTGATTGCTTTCCCTATCTACTCATCCTTGCCACAAACATCAAGACTTTGAGGTAAGGGCACAAAGTACTGGGAGAATTATAAGCAGAGAAATCTAGTCTAGCAAGTCAGGATATGAAGAGGAAAATAAAAGTTGGTGGATTAGAAGTTCCTAGGACAAAAGTGGGGGGGGGGGTTTGGCTTTGGAGTGTGGTGGGTTGTCGCTGTGAGGGTAAGGAAGAGGAAGGAGCAAGGCCTTCCTGGGGAGAAACGATGGTTATGGTGGTATAGAAAAGAAGCTGATGGTGCAGGAGATTTGCAGCTGCTGAGCAAATGTGATTTGCTTGATGGTTAAGGGTGAAGCATGGAAGCAATGTGTCAAGGATAGACCCCAGCTTGTCTGTTTTAGACACCTGGAGTGGGTCACAGTGCTGTTCATAGAAAGAGAGTCTTACAGGAGGGCTAGTTTAGGAAAGGGAGCTGGTGAGTTTTGCAATGTTTCATTTGAGGTGTGTGCAGAGCACCCAAACGGCAACGTTGAGTAGCAGCTGGATATAAAAGATTAAGCAACTGTGTATAAGGGAACCAACAAAACAGGTCCAGGACTAAGCCAAGAGGAAAACTACCATGTTAACAATCAGGAGGAAACAAAGAAACTGAGAAACTGGGAGGCTACATTCAGAGAGGCAAGAGGCAAACCAGGAAGGTGGGCTGTCAGGGGAGCAGCCAAAGGGGGATCCAGAAGGGTCGGGTTCACAGCGACAGAGATGACTGAGTAGTCAAGGAAACTACAAACTTAAATTTGCCCACTGAACTTAGTGTCTTCAAGGTTACCTGTGACCTAAGCAAGAGTAATCTAGAGGGGAATGCTGGCCTCACAGCCCTCCTGCCGTGGGCAGAGGAGAGCACAGAAGGTGAGAGACCCTGCCCAGACAAGCCAGTGATTTGGGCCTCGAGGGGACTGATGCAGCAAGAGCAGGGATGGGAAAAGGAGCACAGCAGCGCCCCCTTCCAAAGGCTGGAGAGGTTTTGGCAGGATCACAGGCAACCGGGAAAAATCCAAAATTGAAGTAAGCGGTGGGGTCCAGTCCTGAAAGGCAGCAATGGGGGTGGGTGGAGAGGAAGCAAAACCTTTCCCCTCGTGAGAGAAGACAAGATGGGAAAATGTGCAGCTGCTTTGGAATGGAGAGCTGAGGTGTCCTCGTGGCTCCATTTTCTTGAGAAGTGAGGGTGAAACCGTCTACCAACAGTCAGGGATTGGGAGAAGATTTAAGAGCTGCAAAGTGAGCTGAATGGAGAAATGAAGATGCTACTCTTAGCAAGGGTCTATCCAGGGGAGGTTAAGACTGTGAGTATCAAGCAGCTGGCATTCAGGCCACCTGGTCTCCTCCAGTATTTCCAGTTTAGAGCAAATTCCCGTTCTCACCTTGGATCAGAACAAGAGTCATGTGTATTGTCTTCTGCTTGATTTATTCCCACTTTCTTTTCGAACCTAATTTGTTGATCCGTCTGGAATGTATTTTATATATTGCACGAAATAGAAATCTCACTGTAGTTCTTTACGGTTTTCTTAGAACAATTAGTTGACCAGTCAGAACTTTCCCCAGTGATTTAAAATATCACTTTCCTAGCATGTTCGATTATTTTATATCCTGGCACATGCTGAGCGGCTCCCCACTCTATTTCCGAGTCACAGCCTCTTATTCTGACACTATCTCTCTGTTGTGTTCGTGTAACATGTTTTAATAGTTGACAGAACAAGTCCCTTTCTTTTACTATTCTTCTTTTGCGAGGTTTTCTGGGCTTTCACTACCCTGTTGTTTTTCCAGAACACTGGAAAAAGTTTAAAAAACTTCAAAAACGTTCCATCAGAATTTTTATTCCAGTTGTATTCTTCACTTCTCTGAGGGACAAACGACACCTTTTTATAATGAGCCCTCCCACCAGTAATGCTGTACAAATCATCATTTATTAATGCTTCTTTTTATGTCCCTTAGTCAGAAATATGTTTTTAAAATTCCTTACAAATTACATTTCTAGGACTTTATTGCTTTTCTTCATATTATTTTTGACTCTATTAAAAAGTATCTCTTACGAGATCTATCACAGACAAAAGTACAGGTAATGAACATATAGTTTATAAAATAATTATGAAATGAACACACATGTACCAACTATCCCCTCTAAGAAACAAAAACATCACTGCATCACTGAAGTGCCCTGTGTGTTCTATACTGCTGACTTCTCTCTCCCCATCAAAACAAAAACAAAACAAAAAATATCCAAACAAACAAACAAACAAAAAACACCCAGTCAGGTACTAGCCAGGTTTTATGCTAATCATTCTATTTTTATTTGGAGTTATAAATATACGCATCTATCCCAAGATATCATTTTGCTTCCTCTGGCTTCATGACATACATATGAAAGTAAGTCTTTGTAATAAATGATTTGCATTTGTCACTCAATATTGTTTTGATATTCATATCAGTTGATACAGGTAGTTGTATTTCATTCATCTTATGAATATAGTCTTATTTATTTTGTCATTCTGTAGATGGTGAGATGTCCTGTAGATGGATGATAGGGCTTTTTCTCAGAAGAGCTATCTTATGACATAGTGCCTATGAATATTTTTGTATGTTCAGTTGAACATTTTTAAGAGTTCACTCAGGTATACCCAGGAGTAGGATAGATAGACTAAGGGTATAAATGTCTTCAGCTTTACTGAGTGAAGTCAAATTGTTTTCCAAAGTGGCAGTAGCAATTTATAGTCTCTCCAGCAATGTTTTGAAAGGCCCTCCTTCTCTAAATCCTTACTAACACTTAGTAATGCCAGATTTAAAAATTCTAGACCATCTAGCAAACATGAAATAATACTTCATTGAGGATTTATTTGCTTTTAGCTATTTACTAAAGAGGCTGAGCACCTTTAATGCTTATTGACCATTACTGTCCTTTTCTTATTGATTTGTAGAGGTTCTTTGTATATTCTTGTTACTGATCCTTTTATTGGATACATGTGTTATAAAAATCCTCTCTTGGTTTGTCTGTTTTCCATTTCTCTTTATGTTACCCTTGGATAAAAATTAGTTCTTAGTTTTAATGTAGTCAATTTTATCAGATCTTTTCTGAAGAAGAGAAAGACTCAGTAACTTAATTGTAGCAATAATTTCAAAATGTGTACATATATACATGCTGTTGTACATCTTGAATATATACAATTTTACTTATCAAATATACCTCAATAAAGCTGGGAAAAAAAGACAGACTTAGATGCTGTTGGTGCCACACCCATACAGGAATGCTTACTGCAAAATGTTTGTTACTCTACTTGAAGACTGTGAAAGCAAACTTGTCTCCACATAGGGCAAGCGAGAACTCTCAGAGAGTTAATGCCCCTAAAACAATCTTCAAGCAATGGAAGATACGAAATTCATAGATGAATATCGTAGTGTCCTCACTACTTGACTGGATTAACTCTGAGACATATTCTATTAATACTTTCCAAACTACCTCCAATGAAAGTGATTATTATTGTGTTGTAGTTGTTTCCAACCCACGGTGGACCAATATTACCATAAAATACAAAACCACAAAAGAATAGCAAAATTAAAAAGTAAAGGTAAAATTTAAAAACAGAAAAATGGAAGCCTCTCCTTTTAAAATACTTAACCTCTATTTCTGTAATTATCTTGTCACAGACCAGGAAGAGCTTCTAATTCACTGCTGGTCCCTGGACCACACTTGGAGTGGCACTATTCTAAAACCCAGTTATTCACAAGGTAATTTTTTTAAGTTTATTTTTTAATATAATTTATTGTCAAATTGGCTTACATACGACACCCAGTGCTCATCCCAACAAGTGCCCTCCTCAATGCCCATCACCCATTTTCCCTCTCACTCTCTGCCCCCATCCACCTTCAGTTTGTTCTCTGTATTTAAGGTCTCTTGTGGTTTGCCCCCCCTCTCTGTTTGTAACTACTTTTCCCCCTTTCCTTCCTCCATGGTCTTCTGTTAAGTTTCTCAAGATCCACATATGAGTGAAAACATATGATATCTGTCCTTCTCTAACTGACTCATTTCACTCAGCACAATACCTTCCAGTTCCATCCACATTGCTGCAAATGGCAGGATTTCATTCTTTCTCATTGACAAGAAGTATTCCATTGCATATAAAACCACATCTTCTTTATCCATTCATCAGTTGATGGACATTTAGACTCTTTCCATAATTTGGCTATTGTTGAAAGTGCTGCTATAAACACTGGGCTACATGCATCAACACTCCTGTATCCCTTGGGTAAATTCCTAGTAGTGCTATTGCTGAGTCGTAGGGTACTTCTATTTTTAATTTTTTGAGGAACCTCCACACTGTCTTCCAAAGTGGCTACACCAGTTTGGATTCCCACCAACAGTGCAAGAGTGTTTCCATTTCTTCACATCCTCACCAGCATCTGTAGTGTCCTGATTTGTTCATTTTATCCACTCTGACCGATGTGAGGTGGTTTCTCAGTGTGGCTTTGATTTGTATTTTCCTGATAATGAGTGACGTTGAGCATCTTTTCATGTGTTGCTTGGCCATCTGGATTTCTTCTTTGGAAAAGTGTCTATTCATGTCTTCTGTCCATCTCTTCACTGGATTATTTGTTTTCAGGTGTTGAGTGGCCAACTAATCTTTAACAAAGCAGGAAAGAGCATCCAATGGAAAAAAGACAGTCTCTTTAACAAATGGTGCTGGGAGAACTGGACAGCAACATGCAGAATGAAACTACATCACTTTCTTAGACCATACACAAAAATAAACTCAAAATGGATGAAAGACCTAAATGTGAGACAGGAAACCATCAAAACTTTAGAGGAGAAAGAAGGCAACAGCCTTTGTGGCCTCAACCGCAGCAATTTCTTGCTCGACACATCTCCAAAGGCAAGGAAATTAAAAGCAAAAATGAACTACTGGGACATCATCAAGATAAAAAGCTTCTGCACTGCAAAGAATCAACAAACAACAAAAACAATCAACAAAACTAAAAGGCAATCGACAGAATGGGAAAAGATATTTGCAAATGACATATTGGATAAAGGGTTAGTATCCAAAATCTATAAAGAACTTACAAGGTACTTTTCTTGATAACACACCAATACCGGCTTCCTTCCCTTCCCTTCCCTTCCCTTCCTCTCTTTGTTACCAGTGTGTCCTGAACACACTGCATTTGAATCATTATCCTAAGGCCAGGTAAACCCGAACCAAAAAAATAAACTCTAACAAAAGAACTCTTCTTTAAGAAATACTTTCTCTTAGGTCATAGCAGTATTTTTTTTTAATTATCCTCAAATAATTTTAAAGTTAGGCCTTTTGTAAAATGTCTTCAACTCTTTGTAATTGTGTTTTCATGTATAGTGTGAGGCAGGGATCCAATTTCAATTCTTCTCCCTATTCTACCATGACTTAATGAAAAAGAATTTTTTTTTTTTTTACTCAACTGATCTGCCATACTCCCTTTGCCTTCCATCAAATTTTCACATAGATACAAGTTCTGTTTTGTTCAGCTGTTCTCTTAGACTATACCTGTATCAATACCACATCTTCTCAATTAAGCAAAGATTTGTGTATCTTGATACCTAGTAGAGCAAGGCCTGCAACTTTGTACTTCATGTTCAGGACTGTCTTAGTCAATCTTGGCTTTTCTCTGCCATACACATTTTAGGATGACCTTGTACATTTTTGAAAAATGCCTTATTTCTGTAGTGGAACTGCATGAATTATAGATCAATTGGGAAATAAATTATGTCTTTCTAGGTCATGTCTTGATAATGGGTTTTCCCATCTATGAACATGCCATCTCTCTCATTTAGGTCTTCTTTGATATCTTCCAGTTCTTTATACATTTATATATACTCTATGTCTTGAAATCTTACATTAGGTTTATTCCTAAACACCCTGTATTTTTATTGCTATTATAAGTAGTATCTTTAAAAGCATACCACGTACTTATTGGGTAAATAGAAACACAATTGACTTTCTAATGTCAACTTCTTTGTCAAACATGTTACATTCTCTTCTTAATTCTAATAATTTGTGTACAAATTTCTGTGGGTTATCTATATAAATAATCATAGCATTGCAGTCAATAATAGTTTTGTTCTTTTACAATATTTTAACTCTATTTAATTTTCTTGTCTTCAGCCAGAGCCATCAATATAATACTTAATGGAGAGACTGGTAAGTATTTGTGTGCTTTCCAACATTAAAGAGAATGGTTTTATTATTTTATCCTCAAGTATGGTGTTTGTAGGTTTCTTAGTTTCCCTTTATCAGGGTAAGAAGATCCTTTTCGTTCCTGGTATACAAGGATATTTCCTTTTTATATCCTGCTGAGCTTTAACTGATGCTTTTCTGTATCTATTATAGTAATGACACATTTTTTGTACCTCTTAGTTAATGTAGTGAATTACATTAATGGATCTACAAATGTTGAACCAATATTGATTTCTTAAAATAAAACTAATATTTTCCTAGTCGTATACGGCAATGGATCGTTTGCTAATATTCTGTTTGGGGTATGTGCACTTAATTTTCCTTTTTCTCATAAGCTTGTGTGGTTTAGATACCAAGGTTACACTAGTATCAAGAAAAAGAAGAGGAAAGTGTTACTTCTTTTTTTTTTTTTCTTGCTCTTTGAAAGTGTATATATAAGATTGGAGATACCGGTGCCTTGAGTATTTGATTGCAATTGCAAGACCATTTGGAACTGGTGTTTTCTTTGCTGGAAAAGTTTAAACTATTGATTCTATTTCTCCATTTGCTGTAAAATTATATAAGTTTTGTGTGTGTCTTGAGTCAAAATTTGAAGTTCATATTTTGTTAAGAATTTTTCCATATCCCACAAATGGTAAAATTTATCAGTATAAAAGGGTATTTATATTTAGTATCCTCATTTTATCCTTTTGTGAAACAGCCACTACACAAATGTATAAAACAAATATTCATCTCATTAACTTACTAATAATCAATTTCATACCCTCAATAGGTAACCTTCTTAACTTCATAACAATAATGAATCTTGTTTTTCATTATAATTTTTATTTCTTAAACATGTATCCCTAAGCACTATAGGGTTTATTATTAAATTAAAATACTAAATACAGTAAATAGTATTAAACTCTTTTACAAAAATCAGTCTGAGAGACCTAACCTCTTTACATTATTGATTCAATTCCATGTGCATGTTCTAGCCCAGCATTTATTTATACATTCTGGCGAGAATGTGGATTAGTGTTTTATTCTGTTTTTAAATCTTTCTTCTTGCCATAATTCTCAGGGGATATTTGCTTTGAATTATCAGATCAGTCCCTTTTAATAAGAATGAAAGCATCTGTCCAATAATCTTTCTTTATGCAACCTTACAAGAGGTGGATTGAGATGGTTTGGTTTGGTGGGTCAAGATATGTTCTGCTAGTGGGGTGTCTGAGTGGCTCAGTTGGTTAAGCGTCCGACCTCGGCTCAGGTCATGATCTCGCAGTCCGTGAGTTCGAGTCCCATGTTGGGCTCTGTCCTGACAGCTTAGAGCCTGGAGCCTGTTTCAGATTCTGTGTCTCCCTCTTTCTCTGACCCTCCCCTGTTCATGCTCTGTCTCTGTCTCAAAACTAAGTAAACGTTAAAAAAAAAAAATTTAAAAAAATGTGTTCTGCTAGTGATTATATGAGTACTGGTTTTAAATATTTCTAACCCAGAGGGAAAGGGAGGAATTTAGATACATCCATCTATCATTTGGCTAGCTAGGAGGTCTACCTGGTTGAAGGTGGGAAGGGGAAAGTTTGAGAAGGAAAATAACCAGGCCATAGAACATCTTTTCAGAGAGAGAGAGAGAGATAGAGAACTTTTTTGGTATTTTTAAAGGCAGCTTTAAGTCATCTAGGACACTGCCCCTTCCTTGCACTGGAGCATCTCTTCCCAAAGCTAGCCTTTCATTAAATCCCCCTATTTTCCTTATTCACCACATGCAGGCTTGGAGTGAGAGCTCTCATTCTCTGCAGTGTAGACTGGCATATGAAGAGGCCATCTCCTGCTCTCCAATCCCTCACTCCATCCACCAGCTCCATAGCCCAGCCTTGCCTTCAGCCTGGTCAGCCAGAGTTTGAGGATATTAATGCAGGTTGGACCTGTAAGTCTATCCCCTTGGGCCCCCAAGGGTGAGGAAGGGGTTTCTTTCGATGGTTACAGCTCAGTCATCTTTTCCCTATTTACACCCGCTTCTTCCAACAGTGCGTTCATTCCTTCCTTCCAACGTGGGTATGGCATCATCTTCTAGTTCTCAGGGCAGGTTTAAAGGTGTTCTTCTCCAACAGAAAGACAAATAAAGAAACTGATCCCATTCACAATTGCACCAAGAAGCATAAAATACCTAGGAATAAATCTAACCAAAGATGTAAAAGATCTGTATGCTGAAAACTATAGAAAGCTTATGAAGGAAATTGAAGAAGATATAAAGAAATGGAAAAACATTCCGTGTTCATGGATTGGAAGAATAAATATTGTCAAAATGTCAATACTACCCAAAGCTATCACCTACACATTCAATGCAATCCCAATCAAAATTGCACCAGCATTCTTCTCGAAACTAGAACAAGCAACCCTAAAATTCATGTGGAACCACAAAAGGCCCCGGATAGCCAAAGTAATTTTGAAGAAGAAGACCAAAGCAGGAGGCATCACAATCCCAGACTTTAGCCTCTACTACAAAGCTGTAATCATCAAGACAGCATGGTATTGGCACAAAAACAGACACATAGACCAATGGAATAGAACAGAAACCCCAGAACTAGACCCACAAACGTATGGCTAACTAATCTTTAACAAAGCAGGAAAGAACATCCAATGGAAAAAAGACAGTCTCTTTAACAAATGGTGTGGGGAGAACTGGACAGCAACATGCAGAAGAGTGAAACTAGGCCACTTTCTTACACCATTCACAAAAATAAACTCAAAATGGATGAAGGACGTGAATGAGACAGGAAACCATCAAAACCCTAGAGGAGAAAGCAGGGAAAAAAACCTCTCTGACCTCAGCCGCAGCAATTTCTTACTTGACACATCTCCAAAGGCAAGGGAATTAAAAGCAAAAATGAACTATTGGGACCTCATGAAGATAAAAAGCTTCTGCACAGCAAAGGAAACAATCAACAAAACTAAAAGGCAACCGACGGAATGGGAAAAGATATTTGCAAATGACATATCGGACAAAGGGCTAGTATCCAAAATCTATAAAGAGCTCCCCAAACTCCACGCCCAAAAACATAATCCAGTGAAGAAATGGGCGGAAGACATGAATAGGCATTTCTCTAAAGAAGACATCCAGATGGCCAACAGGTACATGAAAAGATGCTCAACGTCACTCCTCATCAGGAAATACAAATCAAAACCACACTCAGATATCACCTCATGCCAGTCAGAGTGGCTAAAATGAACAAATCAGGAGACTATAGATGCTGGTAAGGATGTGGAGAAACGGGAACCCTCTTGCACTGTTGGTGGGAATGCAAATTGGTGCAGCCACTCTGGAAAACAGTGTGGAGGTTCCTCAAAAAATTAAAAATAGACCTACCCTATGACCCAGCAATAGCACTGCTAGGAATTTATCCAAGGGATACAGGAGTACTGATGCACAGGGGCACTTGTACCCCAATGTTTATAGCAGCACTCTCAACAATAGCCAAATTGTGGAAAGAGCCTAAATGTCCATCAACTGATGAATGGATAAAGAAATTGTGGTTTATATACACAATGGAGTACTACGTGGCAATGAGAAAGAATGAAATATGGCCCTTTGTAGCAATGTGGATGGAACTGGAGAATGTTATGCTAAGTGAAATAAGCCATACAGAGAAAGACAGGTACCATATGGTTTCACTCTTATGTGGATCCTGAGAAACTTAACAGAAACCCATGGGGGAGGGGAAGAAAAAAAAGAAAAAAGAGGTTAGAGTGGAAGAGAGCCAAAGCATAAGAGACTCTTAAAAACTGAGAACAAACTGAGGGTTGATGGGGGGTGGGAGGGAGGGGAGGGTGGGTGATGGGTATTGAGGAGGGCACCTTTTGGGATAAGCACTGGGTGTTGTAATGAAGCCAATTTGACAATAAACTTCATATATCGAAAAAAAAATAAAGTTTACCAACTGTAAAAAAATAAATAAATAAAGGTGTTCTTCTCTCATTTCTTTGGGAAGGTAGTTTAAGAATCAGACCACCACCTTTAATGGAAACTCTCACTTTCGTCCTGTAGACCCAAAAAACAGCATCGCATCATGGCAAAGGCTGCAGGCTGAGGCAGACTGCCCAGGTTTGTGTCCTGTTCTTGCCATTTCTGGCTGTGTAACCTGGGGCAAGTTGCTTAACCTCTTTGCAGCTCAGTTTCCTTACTTTAAAGTAGGGATAAAATAGCACCTGCTTCATGGGTGTTGTGGCGCTTGAAAATATTCACACAGGTAAAGTGCTGAGCAAAGGGGCTGGCACAGAGGTAGTATTACTCTGTTTGCTCCTCCCCCTGGTCCCTCACATCCTGGAGAACACCAATTTACTTTTCTGCAGAATCAGGATTATTACTATTTTCCTTGGTGTTTTTGCCTCCATTCTTCCCGAATGGTGTTACACAGCTAGTCATAGAAGCCATATCTTCCCATAACTTACTGAGTATATTAAATAGCTTTCGACAAGCACCTTCTGATTTCTATGGTAATTTTAAAATCTATCTTGTCTCTGAGGACTCGGGATTCATTCATCCAATAACTTATTTATTGCATGCCTATTCTCTACCTGGCACTGTTCTAGGTGCTTGAAAATACCCAGTAAACAGAAAAACAACAACAAAAAAAACCCCCAGACTCCTCAGTGTGCATTCTAGTGAGAGAAGCCAGATACTAAAGTGTATGGTGAAATATGTAGTATGTTAAATGATAAATGCTAACGAGATATGTGAAGCAGAGAAGAGGGACAGAGTGTGGTGCAGGAGGCTTCCAGTTGTTCATAGAATAGTCAAGCAGGATCTCCCTGAAAAGAGACATTGACTGGAAACAGGTGAAGGAAGCAGTCCTGTTTGTTTAGGGGAAGATGATTCCAACGAGAAGAAACAGCAGCTACAAAGGTGCTGAGGGGGGGACGCAGCTGGCATATTTGAGAACAATGACTGGATCTGTGTAATAAGGCCGAGGTAGAAGGAGATGGGGTCTGAGAGGCGGCCAGAAGTAGAAGTTGTGGCCACGTGGGGCCCTGTGAGCCACTGCAAGGACGTGGACTTTTAATCTCAGTGATGTGAGAAACCGATGGAGGGTTCTGAGCAGAGGGGTGAGGATATGATTTGCCTGGTGGTTTAACAAGACCGTTCTGTCTGCTAAGCTGAGAAAAGAGTGTAGGGGCTAGAGGGGAAGCTGAAAGATCATTGAAGGACTATTGCAATAGTCCAAGTTGGAGATCACAGTGGCTTGGAACACAGAGCTAGCAGTAGAGACTGTAAGCAATGGTCAAGTTCATGCTATTTACTGAAGGATGAGCCAAGAGAACGTGCTGATAGATGAGATGTGGGGAGTAAGCAGGGCTGCTGCTTTGCACAAAGCAAAAGGGTGCCAACCACAGAGAATCCATGCTGAAAGGTATTTAGGGCCTCGGGTGTGACAAAAGTGAACAATCAAAGCTTTTGACTCAAGCCACTAATAAAAGGCAGTTGCCATTAACTGAGATGGAGAAGACTGTGGGAAGAATGAGTTTGGGGGTGGATGAGGGATGATCAGGGGGTCAGCTCTAGACGTGTTTAATTCCAGAGACCGATTAGCAATCCAGCTGGACAGGCTGAACAGGCAGTTGCTAAATGACTCTGGAGGGCAGAGGAGAGGTACCGGAGATACCGATGGGGGAAATCAGTGTGTCGTCGGATTGTAAAGTCAAGATAATAGAGAAAACAGGGGGGAATCAGTGGGGATCAAGGGTCAACAAACTATGGCTATAGCCAAATGCAACCAGCTGCTTGTTTTATAAGTAAAATTTTATTGGAACACTGGCACACACATATCCACCTCTACTGTCAGAGTGAGAAATCTGAGATGGAGGTTATAGAGGGAATATAGGTGATTCTAAAACGGCCCCCTGCCCATGACTAACAGAAATTTTGCAAAGATCCCCGCTTTGGTTTTCTTCTAGTTAACTCCCTCGATTAAAAATCTGCCTGCCATGTCTGATATTGGCCACACACCACCGAGTCTGTACTCTCGGCAGAAAGTAAGTTCGGTGCTTTACATACAGACCTTCACGTAGAACACCCTAAAGGGATTGATGGTATTACCACCCCCAATCCACAGACAGGGACACTCCAGTGCCCGATATGAAAGGAATTTAAGCAGAGCTGGGTAACAAAGTAGTGAACAGAGCCTGGATGTAGCCTGGATCCTTCTGGCTGGAAAGTATTTTCTGAATCAGCCCTTTTTTCCTTATTCCGGTAGATGTGGGTTCAGAACTGCTGCAAGGCAATCTCACTGCCTGTGAGTGGCAAAGCCAGGTCGTCTCAGCCCCACACTAAAGCTTTTTTTTTTTTTTTTTTCCACACCACACCACTGCTCCACAGGTCACGATGTCCTTCCAATGAAGCAGACTTACTTTCTTTGGATTCAGCTGGGTCTCCCCTCCCGCCCCCACCACTCTCTCTCATCATGAAAAGACTTCTTGGAGAAAGATTCTTTTTCCGTCTTATCTTCTAATTCTGTGTTACTTTAGTCTTCTTTTTTCTTTATAATTCTTTAATGAGTCCACATATTCCTTTCCCACAATTTCATTTCTTCTTGTATCTAACAGCAAAGAACTTTCCATCCTTCTGACAGAGTTCTACAACAAAGGTTAATTACTTTATAATTTCATTCCCTTAAAAAAAACACACTAAAATTGCTAATTTTAACTGTGCTTCTTGTCAGTAAGTTCATGTAAATTCACTGTAATTAAACCAGATGTTTTCTTGTGCCTAAAAGTCAGGTGGTAATTTAAAGGAAATTTTCATTTCAACATAAAGGGGGACAGAGTGTAATCAAGGAAAGTTTTATACCCTCCTTTCCTCTTCTCCTTTCTTCTCCCCATTTTTATATCTGGAAAGTGGGGCTGATAATTGTGAACTCTGTGGGTAGCCGTGTAAACAAATCATATAAGAGCTCCGAGCCCTGAAGAGTCAACAGAGGTTTCCTGTCCTGTTCACCTTATCTAGGTCTTTTATTTGTTTTGGGGGGGGCGGAGCTCTCCATTCCAGGTGCCATATTTATTGGTTAATTGGTTCATAAAGAGACTCAGAACTTAAGAAAAATCAAAATAATTTGAAAATGGTTTGAAGGCCACCAGAATCTGTTAAGTGCATCTGATGGAGACAAGACAGATTTCCTAGTCTTGGTGAAGGAAAGATATTTTTTTCTGGGTAAATGTTTACATGTTGTCAAATATATCTTTTTAATGGAACTATACAGTGGTATGTTAGTAAATGTTTCACAACCAACTTTCCAAGAAAAACAAAAACACCAACAGGTCTGCCAATATCCATGGTGTACATTCCCCACCGTGACCAATTTGGAGCAATGAATATGATATCACAGAACTAGGAGGTGGAGACAGAGGCTAATGATTAGCTCTAGCAAGCCACTATGAGTTGGTTTTGAATACAGATAAAATACGTCACATATATCCTCTCCTTCTTAAACAGTGTATATAAACAAGATCCTGTGATATGGGGAAGAGGCATGGACTTTGATGTCAAATATTCATTCACTCACCAGACAGTCAATGAGCAACTTACTAGCTGTTTGGCAGGCAACAAATGTGTGTGTGTGTGTGTGTGTGTGTGTGTACACATATGTGAAGACACACAGTATTTCAGATGATGATGAATGGCACAGAAAAAAATTAAGCACAGAGAGTGTTGGGGAGGTTTTGGTTAGGTTACAGGATTATCTAATAGATGGTCAGAGAAAAAATTATGGGTAAGATTTTGGGATGCATTTATTTGTTCTGCCACTTGTTGTGTGGCAACCTCAGACAGGTTCCTTGAACTCCCTGAACCATGATCATATCAATAAACACCTTCATCACAGGATTCGGCAACTCACTGTAGGAATGAAGGATATCAGCACAACACCTAGGTCAACACGAGCATTCAAAAACCACAATTGCATTTCTCCTTAACTTTTATACTATCTCAAGGCCATCTTTGTAAAATTCTAAAATGTACTGAGCTCTAATTAAACGATGTGTTCAGACTTGCTAAGATGTGCATAGCTTTATACCCTTCCACTAAATGACTCTGGACTGTTATTTATTGCCTTGCTGTTATTGCCTTTTATCCTTTTGTCACTTCCCTCTTCTAGATTTCATGTGCTGCATGTTGTTACTATACATGCACCTGTCCCTAGCAACATACAGCGTCCTTCTAGTTTCCGATGACCTGAGGAATGAGATAATGAGACGTCTACAAATGCACACAAAATACAGGCACTCATTCCCAAGACATGTCAGTCCTTCCTATAATGCAAGTACATTTACCATATTATATGAAATAATATATGTATTATGTGATTAATCATATTATATATAGATTATATTAATATAGTATGTACGTATTAATTATAATCAACTATATTTTATACACTTATTATAAATTATATGGGACCCTACAATTCCTTACTGCAAAGTAGGAGAAATAATACTGTTTGCTTGCTTTCTCACATTTGGCGTTAAGAGAAATGCATCTACATTGCTAGTGAAAATGTAAAATAACACAACTTCTGAGGAGGTGTATCCATCAACATCTAACAAAACTGCATGTTTTTTTACCCTTTGACTCCAGCAAACCCACTTGCAGGAATTTACCATGAAAATACAACTCCACAAATACCAAAGTAAGTGCAAGGCTATTTGCTGTAGTATTACTTTTCATAGCAAGTAATGGGAATAACCTAAGTGTCCATAGGATGCTGCTTGAACAAACCATGTCATATGCACATAAAAGAGTCTCCTACAGCCATCAAAAAGAATAACACAAATCTGTACAAACAAATATGGAGTGATTTCCAGAGTATACTAAGTGAACAAAGCCACATGATGTGGAGCGCATCTGTTTTGCTATCTTTTACATAAAAATAAGAGAGGAATAATTTTTACCTTTTGTGCAAAATGAACTATAAGAAAACTATATCTGAAATGAATAAAAATGGTGGCCTTGGGGGTGTGGACATGAACAGTGTGAAAGAGAGATGGTGGCACTACCTCTGAGCATACACTTCTGCAGTTTTGACTTTTGAACCACGTGACTATTTTGACTTTAAAAAATAAAATTAAATAAAAAGGATGGGGGGAAGCGAGCCTTAAAATGGAAACAAATGAGCCTAAATGGGCCTCAAATTGATAATATAACCACAAAGAGAAAAGACGAAGCCTTTGAACACTGCATTTTGGCTGCTGAAGGAGAGAAAAGCTGAAAAGAAAATCTTTAACCTAATAAAGTTGCTTTCTTGTTTTTAGGGGGATTGGGACTGTACTTCTGAAACTGTTTTATATGTATTGTATGAAGAAGCAAATGAAGAAATGTGTGGATGTTGGGAACCAGAGTTCTCACAGTGGGAGGAAGGAGAGATCTGTATAGAATGAGGGTGAACACAGAGGAATGAATCCTGAGGTGATATGAATCAGTATGACTTTGTGATTTAAAACAGATAAATTATATTCCTCAGTTCTACCTACTTGAAAAGTCTAGAGGCGGTAACACCCCATCGATCACAGCTAAGATGTATATCTTAGTGCCAAAATACCACTCCCCACTGAAAGCAGCCAGAAATCCTTAGATAAGTGGTTGACTTCAGGTCTGGGGCAGAGATATTACAAGGGTGGTCTAGAATATTTTGTTATGCCAGAAGCAAGGAAGACTAATGAGAACATGTCAAAAGAACCTAGGAGCCAATCTGAAGGGACTCCCACTAGCCACAGATGAGACAACGTGAGCACCAAAGAGAATTATAAGTAGTGCTGGACTTTAATACAGAGTCAAAAAAAAAATGGGGGGGGGGAGGGGATTTCTGAGTCAGTAGGGATACTAAAAATGGGGAAGGAGATGGGGAGAGAAAACCCTTCTATAACGAAGAATGCTAATTAATACATGTAGAGGGAAGGACAGATTTAAAATTCACTCTTTTGGAAATACTAATGTAACTGATTCAGGCGAGGATTGTCAGGGAGGCTAAGACCGCTGGGTGAAAAGTGTGTGGGGAACTGGGTAGTCAACAGACCTCACAGGACCACTACACAGATTGGCTGATTTACAAAGGGACAAGGACCACACTTACAGTAGAGGGACCTATGTATGTGAGCAAATGCAGCATGTCAGGGGCTTTCTGACATTATGTAAGTCTTGATATGATACAGTGAAAAGTATGCATCACCAACTCATGGGGCATTTTTGCCAAAAATGTCTCATTTTCTGACTTTGTTACATAAAGTCATGCTTAGCATTATTGGAAATGTGAATATGGATTATTTGTTTACTTGATTATTTTTAAATTAGTGCTAAATTTCTAAGATGTCCTATAGTGTTGTGGCTATGTAGGAGAATGTCCTTACCCTTAGGTAATATATACTCTCAAAGACTTGAGAGATCAGATGTTGGGACTTCTGCAATTTACTTTTATTTTTTTATTTTTATTATTACTTAAATGTACTTATTTTTGAGAGTTCATGAGCAGGGGAGGTACAGAGAGACAGAGACAGAGACAGAGACAGAGACAGAGAGAGAGAGAGAGAGAGAGAGAGAGAGGACAGAGGATCCAAAGTGGGCTTTGTACTGACGGCAGTGAGCCCAATGAGGGGTCTGAACCCACGAAACATGAGATCATGACCTAAGCTGAAGTCGGATGCTCAACCAGCTGAGCCACCCAGACACTCCTGCAATTTACTTTTAAATACTTAAAAATATTATGTATTTTTATGTGTGATATCTCCATGTCAAACATACCATACATACATATGAATAAGAAAATGTAGCACAGTGTTAACAAATACTAGATCTAGGCAAAGGGTTCACAGGTCTTCTTTGTCCTACTCTTAATTTTTCCATAGCCTTGAAACACTGCAAAATAAAATCTCAGGTATAAGTCACCACGCACAATATACCTATTAGTGCCTAGCACAGGGTAGGTACTCAATAAATGGTAACCAAATTGAGGCCATCATCAAACTGATTTTATCTTTAAAGGCCTCATATATTCCATTTCATAATTGCAACTACTGTCTGGGGGAAGGCAGAGAAGCAAGCATTAAACAAGCGAGCCACGGTTTTATCTGAGTCATCTGTGGAAACAGGGAAAGTAAAGAACCCATTTGGTCTCCTACCTACTTCCTAACTGATGCAACAGGGCTCGGCAGCCATGGCTTCTTTCACAGCCGCAGATTACTTCATAGGCCCTCAAAGGCACTGGGGGGCTGAAATTACAAATTTTGCAAGTTCCCCGGAAGACAATTTTGAAGCACAGACAAAAGCAGCACGAATCCAGTCAGCTCAATCCGAGACGCTGCTCTTTGCTTCTGTGAGAGGTGTTTCACTTAATCAGCCAGAGCCATGATCTATCCGGTTTGTCCTTGAGGTGAATGAGCTCCCAGCAACGGAAAGAGTGCCTCTTTCCTCCTGAGGAGGAAGGAAACCTGATTCTGGCACATAGAGGGGCCTATGATCTTCTGAGGTCTTCCTTCAGCACAGTGGTTCCTGAGGTGGGGCCTCAGGATGGCTCCAAGACTGAGGACCGAGTCTTGGGTGTTGGTGTTTTTAATATGATAATGTCCACACGTCTCTGTAGAACAGGAATTGATGTTTTATTAATGGTGCTTAATTAGAGTTTAATTTCAAAGCATTGCTGCTCTCGAGTTATTTTGATAAAGGCTTTGTGATATTTTCCCCCACCCCTGGTGACAGGAAGGAGAAAGGGAGAGGTTGAGGCATGGCTTAAAGATGGGACTTGGGATTTCCTGTTG
Source organism: Panthera uncia (assembly GCF_023721935.1). NCBI lineage: Eukaryota > Metazoa > Chordata > Mammalia > Carnivora > Felidae > Panthera > Panthera uncia. Next base: position 17,482,013 of record NW_026057578.1, on the reverse strand, counting down.
TAGATGTAGGTAATCCTCCGAAAGCAGACTGAGGCATGAAGAGCATCCTGGAAAACATACCCTGAGCTGCTCCTGGGCCAAACCCTCTCATCCAGGTTGAGTCTTGAATTTTCAAGCTGAGTTTCAATGGTGGTGGCTCCTCCTTAACAACAACTTGCTCCTGAACCTCTCTTCCTGCCCTGGTTCTGCTTTTCAGATCAGGCACTGACCAGATCACCACTCCTTGAGAGTCTAGGTCATATTTTCACCAACCGACTGGGAGTGCGTGTCGAGAGTTCTAGAGAGGATTCCTAGGGCAGATTAATGGTCTCTCGGTTGCTTGTGCTTTGGGATCTTTTGTCAGACATATTTTTTTTTTCTGTGACTTAATCCAAATGTGGCAGCCACATTCACTGGAAACCTACAATCTGCTGGACATTATTCCAGTTTCTTTATGTACCATTCCTTTCAATGAGCATAAAAAGCCATCAGGTGGCCACTACTTCTATCTCCATCTGACAGGTGAGGAAACCAAGGCACTGAGAGGGTAAGCAGCTCATCCCAGGGGTGGTCCTCCAGAGCTCACCTTCTGTTGCAGCTCATCCTTGTACCTGCTGGAGGAGGGGCTGTGCGTTTCTGAAACAACAGAGCCATCCAGGAAAGGGCCGGCAGCTTCACCTGGAGCCCAACCCAGGGCCGCAGATCCTGAGCTGCAGACAGAAGCCCAGAGGAGACGCCCACCCCTCCACTGGGGGTTGCATGAGAACGGGTTCACAGGAAGCATACACTCAGGTCACCGGACAAGGTTGGTCCAGGGGAGACTGTGTCCACAGTGGACTGAGGTTCAATGCAAGGCAGGAAGGTGGGGGCAAGGCGACAGAGGCTGGGTCTCCGCTGCAGCTACTACCCAGAAAAGCAGTCTGCTGGGGTTGCAAAGAGTCGTTGCGATGATGAGTTTAAAAGGGGGGTCACAAAGGGTTTGCAAGTGGGTGGACTGTGTAAAATGTCCAGTTGTAAGATGGGACTTGGGGAAAGGAGAATTGGGGAACAAGATGTGCAGAGGCTGGCAGTTTCCTCTGTGTCTTTAGGGGACACTGCAGCTGAGGATGTGAGTCTGGACCCCAGCAGGGGCCACCACTCTGGGTCCTTGGCCTTGCTTATGTGAAACAAGAGTGCCAAGTGGGACTGCATGCAAGAGGCTCTACCTAGAGGTCCTGAGGCCCACCTGGGTCAAGTGGAGGTAGCTGCCTCATGTGGCTGACAATGACAGGGCTCTGATCCCACTCCTTCTGACCCCTTTGTACCATCTTTGTGCCCATGGCCTTCTGTCTGCATGTGAAGACTGCCAACACTTCCCGAGATTTCCTTCCCAGTCGTCCCTCTGCATCCCAGCCCCAACCATGCTGGCTGCTCCCTTCCCTGATCAGGGGCAAGAGTGATGCATGACCTGCCCTGCAGACGAGGTCACAGTCCCCTTTGTTGGATGTGGCTTAAAGCTCTACCAAGTGTGATTCCAAGGAACTAACTAAAGATGCCCCACAAGGCCAGAGACAGCTTGGCTGGAAGGAAAACTGAAACACAGCTGTTGAAAAGTGCTTTCTAGAGAAGTCCTAGAAGCAGCAAGTTCTGTACTCCCCTAAGTAAGGTAACTGTTGCAGTGGAGTTACATGCAAAATTCCAGGGAGGGGGGGGGTCAGGGAAGGAACACCCAAGTCAACTTGGGGCAGTCAGGGAAAGCTTCCTGGAGGAAGGAGAATGTTGAAGATGAACAGAGCCTGTCCCACAGACATGGAGGGATGAGACAGGACAGGACGGAACGACAGAGGGTGGGAAAAGTGCTGTGTTCTAGGAGTTACATGTGGCTCTGTGTTCCTGGAGTCTTGAGGTAAGAGGCATGTGGGGAGAGAAATCACACAGAGTCATTAGAACCTTGTGTGTGTGTGCGGCGGCAGGGGGGGTGGGGGTGATGGGGGGTGAAATGGAGGCTCCCAGGCTGACTTCGGGTCTTTATCTTGACTTGCTGGATGTAGTTCACTGAGATGAGGAACACAGAGTGAGAAATCAATACAGAAGGGGAGATTGGTTCATTTTTGGATACTTTGAATTTGTGATGCCTGTAGGACATCCGGGTGAGTACTTGGGTCTGGGTGCATCCAATGTGTGTGCGAAGTAACTTATATGCATTATTATTATTATTTTTTGTAACTCTTGGAGATTCTAGAGTTGTCTGACTCCCAGATTCAACGCACTTAATACAACTCAATAATTCCTCTCTGGAGGCACCAGTGTGGTTAAACACTGGACCTAGAAGGTGCCATAAAGTGAGAAGAGGGATGGGGGTGCTGAAGGGTCAAAGCTGAGTGCACAGCTGTGTCTATGGAAACAGCACCCCCTGGAGTTGTGCAATGCACACTATGTGGGTCTTCATGGAAGACCTTGGAGAAGAGGCAGACATAGAGGAGGAAATGAAAGGAAAAACGAACAGGAAAACAAGCACCTCATCACTGATAGGCGTGGCCCCATGACAGGTTCTGCACACCCCGCTCCCAAGGAGGCAGCCGCCCTCACTCACCGTCCTCCTCTGTTTGCACCACCAGCTCCTCACTCTCCACCCGGCCCTCGGGGTTGGACAGCAGGAGCCGCAGCCGGATGGTCATGAAGGGGCGCAGGCCTCGCAGGGTATAGTGGGACGAGGTCTGGATGACCTCTTCGGCCTCGTACTGCTGCTGGTTGAACACGTACTGGTACTGCACCGTGAGGTTGTAGCTGTGACAGCGGGTCACCGCGTAGCCAAAGGGTTCCCACTGCAGGGTCAGCTGCCGGGCGCGGATGTCCACAATCTCCACGTTCTGCGGGCCGTGCACAGGGTCTGCAAGACACGCGTGCAAGACACAAGGGCTTTGAGAGTGTCAGGAAGCGGGCAGTGGGTGTCGTGCTAAAACGGGGGAATAGCCCTCTAAACTTATCTCAGCCACTGCCTGCATGATTTTTGCCACAGAGCGTGCAGTTTAATTAACATTTTTCTGTCAATCAAATTCTTTTTTTCTTACTTAAATGCATGCATCTAAAAGATAACACTTACCATACAGAATCGTTAACCGTCAAAAAAAAAAAAAACACCACAAAATTGTTACATCCTTGAAGGTTCATCAGGGTACTCCCGAAAACCACCCTGGGTACCATCAACGGCACACACAACGCTCCAGGGATATACTAATTTAGACGGTTGCTGGAGTTCTGATCTGCCTTATATTTAATCCAGCCACATCCTCTTCCCTTGGGAAATCAGTCCCCTCTCTCCGGTTAACTGCACTGAGATGTACAGGCTGGAGATCCAGCCACATGCTCGGCACGCAGCACTCAATCTGTCCACATGGTCACAGGTACCGCTGACTTCTTGCCATTTCCCCTCTTTCCACTGACAACACAACTCATTATTTCCTAGGCTCCTATGACAGCCCTCGACCTCCTTTCTCTCCTCTCTACTTCTTTCCAAATAGGCCCCTCCAGAGACATCATTCTGCAAGCAAATATGGTCATGACTTCACACCCTAATGCTGTGTCCCACCCCATGCTTCCCCATATGGTCCCAGACCCCCATATATAACATTCGCTGTCATATTTTATTACAAATATTCCGTTTATACTTCATGCAGCCATTTTTGTAAAAAATGGTTTATAACAAATGAAACACTTAAAAAAATCCCCACATGTGCAGCTCATTTCATTCTATAAAGCTTAGGCATTTCTTACAACAGAAACATAGCTTCTTTTGTGATGAGCATCCCCATAAGTTCTTGTGTTGAATATCTTAGCTGGAAGTAGTTAAGCACAGACTAGAGATTTATTCACTATCTTCCCTCCACACTACTTTAGGACTTGACCAAATTCTGTAATTTCTTTGGGCCCATTTTTTATTTCATTTATAAAATGGTGATAGTAACAAGTAGCCACCCTTGCTGGTGGCTAGCGGGGGGCTAAATGAAATGTTGCTTGCAGAGCAGTTAGAATTGTACCTGGAACTTAATAACCACTCAAAATATGGTGGTTTTTCTTTTGCAGCAATAGGAACAGTGGGAAAAGAAAAAATAATAAGGATGCGTATTCTGTCTCTACTCTGAAAGTCTTCTAAGTGGTAGTGCTGGGCAGCATCCTTCTCCAAAAATGATGGATTCTATCATCCGTCCAGTCTTCTCAGAGCATTTAGGGGTAAGGTTGCCCCTGTGCCAATGTAGCAGTAAGAAAGAAGGCAGGACTCAATGAAAGCTGATTTCCTGGATCTGTCCCTGTGGGGAAAATGTCCTGTGACTTGTATCAGAGCCTTGCCAAGGAACATACTTCAAAGCAGTCTTCTTTTAAAAAGGATGCCCAGAAATGTCAGGGAGCCGGGAAAACCGGTCTGGACCTGCTCACGCACTGCTGGGGACAGTGAGCAGCCTGGCTCTGGAAAGACTGAGGAGTTCACGGTCACTCATGCAGCCCAATTATTCATGTTCACAGGTCCTTTGTGTAAAAGAGAGCCAGCGTTCCAAAAGCAAACGGGTGACTTTGAAAATGTGACATTGAACAAGCTGTTGCTGAGGGTCCATTGTGCTGAGCCCACACAGAATAGAAGGTGAAAGTGTGGTCCCCATAGTGCGGGGGGGCAGTTATGATCTGGTGTGGTCGCCTGGTTTAACAAGTCCTGATGGCATGAGAACAAATGTACAGGCACAGGGTGAGCAAAAAGCTACTTGCCGGGGAGGTCTGTGCATTCCCACCAGCCTGGCCCAGCCGGAGCCTTTCTGCAAGTCCAGATCCTGGAACTCTCCTGGCAGGGAGGCCCCCCAACCCTGCTTAGGACCCCAAGACACTCCTCCTCTGGGTGTGCCTTCAAAACGGATGCCACACCCCAGTCAGGTAATCGCTCTCACAGCTCTCTCACCTCATCTTAGAATGAGTACAGGATTAAGACCCTTTTAAATCCAAGACTCGTCCATTTTGTTAAACAACTTTAAATGTACCACAGCCCACGTTAAATATTTTTTGGAATCTCCAATGTGCCCCTGCAGCACAAATGAGACAATAAAAACAAAACACCTAGTTGATGGCCAGCAGCCATGGTGCTGGGTTCTATCACCTGCATCATCTTGTGACTCTGGAAGGGAGGGGCTGACTGCTGGCCCCACTTTACAGTGGAATAAACTGAGGCCAGAGAGGTCTAGGAATGTGTGCAGAGCAGCAACAAGACCAGCAAGTGGCAACGTGGGGTTGTGAACTTGTGTCTATCTGACCACATGCCTAGTGTGCAAAGTCAGAAGACGTGCACGACCAGGGGGGCTCTGGAAAGAGAGCGCAGGTGCTTTGTGTGCCCCCGAGGGAAATGGACCCTGCCTCTCCCACCTCTCTGGCTCTGAGGGTTGTCTTCCCCTCCCTGCTGGAGTTGGGCAACAGTCTCTCCTGCTTTCGCTCCCTGTTCACTTTGCCTCCTCTGTGAAGACGTCCTTGCTGAGTCCCTGGGCAGAGTACAGTGCCTGCGTCTTTCTCCTCCTATTAACTGTTCCCTTCCATACTCATCATTTTCCACTGTGGCAGCTTTTTAAAAGTTGGCCCTGCCCACTAGAAGGTAAGCGCCGTGAGAGCAGCGCGGTCTGCTGACCCCTGCAGCCCAAGCCCCGCCCAGAGACGCACTCGGGAGGGCCCCAGGGAGTCTCAGGCCAATGGACGCTGCATTCTGTAGACCCCATGGCCATCAGTGAGGAAAGCATCTCTAGTCTCGTCTGCGAGGAAAACAAGCTCCGTGAGTGGAAATGACTGAAAAGCCGCATAGCGAGTGCACAGCTGAGGTTTGAAGCCCCTGAGGGTCCAGTGCCTCCACGTGTGCTGCACCGGGATACCACGGGGCACTGAGACCAGGGAAAGGCATCAACGTGGGCACCCCGCAGTCAGCAGGGACCCGGGGAGGATGCTGGGAGGAGGCCAAGAACTGTAAGGCAGAAATGCTGGGCCCTCAGGAGCCGGGGACCCGCTGGAGAGGGTGGGGCGGGACTCCATCACACTCAGAGCTGAGTTGCCCACTGGCCTGTCTTTGCACCTCTGCTCTCCAGCTTCTCCAGAATCCTCCCCACAGCTCACCTGTGCAGGTAGGCGCTCAAAGCACCTTTCTGCTCCTCTTAAAGGAAGGAGCCGGCAGAGGCGCCTTTTCAAAGAGGGCAAGGGATGGTGCGAGCCTGCCACACAGCAGAGACTCCCTCCAGAGCGGGAAGGTCAGGGCACTGGGAAAGTCACTTGTCTCCTCTGAAGCACATGCCACTGTCACCAGACAGGCCGCGGGGAACAGTGGAGCGGGCAGAGCACGGCGTGAAGCCAGACTCTGGTGCTCACTAGCTGTGTGACCTTGGGCAAGGGCACTTCATCTCTGAGCCTCCGTTTCCTCTTCTATAAAGTGGAAATTATTGCGCGAATCTCAGAGGGCCGTTAATGAGTATAAAATGAGCTGTAAAGGGAGAGAGAAAATTGCCTCTGTCTAACAGTGGGCATTCCTCTTAGAGAAAATGGCCTTTCTTGGGGAAATGCCTTAAGAAGTGTATTTGAAACAGAAGCTGGATTCCCAGGGCCGTGGGATCAGCTGGGCTCAGCCTTCAGAGGAAGAGAAAAATGACTCCACTTGTTGCTGGCATTGAACAAGAAAGGATGTGGGCGAACAAGACGGCAGAATGACGCCTGGAGCCCAGTGTGACAGTTCCCCGTGTGACTCCTAGCTCAACAAGGTCCTCAAAATCCAAAGAAAGGGCTGAGATCTCCATGCCTCCCTTGGTCCAATGAAACACCACTTGGGAACAAACACAGGGAGCAGAGACAGAAGGGACTTGGGAAATATGGCCACATGTGTTACTGGTACCCTGAGGTCCCCAGAGCATGGAAATAACAAATCTCAAGGAAAGCTCAGCTCCTGTGCACAAGGCAAGAAGACCTCTGGCAGACGTGTGGGTGAAAGAGTTTTGTAAGTGTAAGAACTACCATTCTAGAGAGGGAAAGACAGTGGCTCCTGATCATATAGTAACTCTGGGCTAGGTACCTGCAACTCTCTGGCATAGAAAATCCAGGTCAACGAAGGGATGTGCCTTACCCAGGGCCACACAGCCAAGTCCCCAGCTCTGGGCTCGTACAGCACTTCGCACAGGTGTCCAGCCCATTCAGCATTTGCCATGTTTTCTAGGAATTGCTTGTTCATTTATCTGTCACTCCTCCCAGGCTGCCAGGGACCACATTCTGTTTGTCCAGTAACCCCAACACATGGTAGAGGGGCTGTCGAGGGGCCAGTTCATGTTTATTAAACTGAGATGAACAGATGGTGACCTGTTCTTGGGAACTGAACTCGGACCCAGTTCTTGGGAACTGACTCCACGGTCCAAGTTTCGTCCCCTCTGCGACGTCCCTGAGTCTTTAAGGTGGACATGTTTATTTTTGCATTCAAGCAAAAGAATGTCCTGAAATCCGACACAAGGAAAACTAGTTTTCAAAATGTATGATAGAAGCATTCATGCCTTCAATCTGACCCCTCCCCTGCCAAACCTCAGCCTCCAAACCCAGCTTCTGCTCTGATAATTGCCTGTAGCAGGGAGAGTCTTGGGTTTACACTCAATTCGGTGCAAACAAGTTGGAAATTGCTGAGAAAGCCTTGTGTGTGCAGTGGAGATTGCTTTGTTGAATTTACATTCCCCGTGTAAATATGTCCAAGCGTAGAGGCCTAGGGTCTCTGCCACCAAAAACCACACCCATATGACCTTCTTAAGTAACAGCTTCCAGGCCTATGGGAAGACAAATAGTGGGGAGAGAATGTGGTTTGTCTGGGAAGCTGGGACATCTTCCTCTGATGAAAAATCAAAGTGGCTTGGCCTCTGGGTACACTTTCTCTCTGCTTTTAGACCTGGCAACAGGAGTCCTGTCCTGAACCCTGCGCATTAAGGAGGCCACGCTGGCCGTCTTTGGTGTGTGCCCTCCCCCGGCGCAGGAGTCAGGGGGGTCAAAGCATCCACCTGGTGCCTGTGCTTCCTATTTTGGACCAGGCTCCAGGAACCCAGAATTCCCTGCCCCAAACTCACTTCCAGGGCCTGCGGGAACCTCCCGGTGGTTCAGAATCAGACCATATCCCGTGTGTGTGCATCCCTAGGCCCAAGGGGTAACCAAAGAATGGCTGTTTGGGGGAGGGTAGTGGACAGAACTTGGACATGAGGAATAAAGTCTCCATCCATGGTGCATGAGGCTCTTTGGGGGAGGGACAGAGTAAGAGGAAAGGGGAGGAAGAGGACCACAAGGTTCTATTTGTTCTTGCTCCAGACTCATTTGTGTTCTTGCATAGGTTAGGGCCGGGGTGTATGTGTGTGCGTGCGTCTGTGTGTGACTGACTGACTCATGCCTACAGAAGCTTTCTCACTCCTGCAGCTGCCTCTGGAAGGCACGCTGGTCCTCCTGACCTCTGATCACTTCTCCCCGTTTGCACGCTAGATCTTACTCAAGTACTATTTCTTCCTCAAGTATCATTTTCTCCCTAATACCTGAGCCTGAGCTGCAACCTGTACCCTCCCACCTCCAAATTCCTCTCCTCACTTCCCACTGCTCACTCCCTACGTTGTACTGGGAAAGGCGAGTACCACATCCTGAATCCTCTCATCCCTCCCTGCTCTTGCCCATGCTCTTCCCTCTGCGTGGGGGGCCACTGGCAAATCCCTAGCCAATACACTCAAGGCCCAGCTCCTGTACCAGCCTTTCCTTGTAACTTCCTCCAAAAGCCCTCCTGGCCCAGGCACAATGAATACCCCCATCATGTTTCCTTTAGCATATTAGCACATGTCCTCCATAACCCTTATCAAACAGCAGGTGAGTCGTTTATAGCTTTGGTTCATGTTCACCTCATCTGCTACCTTGTGAGCCCCAAGATCTCTTCATTTTCATAACTGGGACACACGGCTGCTTAATAAATAAATTAAGGAATGAGTAAATACACAGAGGAAGTGATGACTGAAGACCTCCACACTGCGGGGTGGGGTGGGGAGCGGGGAAGAGGTGAAGGGGTGAATCAGGGCTCTCTTTACACTCTATGCGAAGGGTAGTCATGCGGGTAAGTCAGAATTTCAGGCTTTTTTTGTTCTAGGCGGGCCTGGCTTCCACTCCTGCTGTCAAAGGCAATAGCTGTAGACTCTCCTAATGACCTTAATCAAGGCAGAACATCTTATTAAAAAAAGAGCAGCAAAGCAGATTTCCAAATCATGAATTTTCTATGTATTCATCTTAGCCTGTGGAGTTGGCTGTAACATATGTACCGTTCAAAGTTGAACCTACATTGAGATAATTTGGGGCATGGGGCTGAAAATGTGGAGGTGGATAGCTTGTATGTAAAATTAATTTTTTATCCATTTGGAGATGCAATTCGAGTTCCTTTCAAATTAAATTGCAACGAAGTCCTAGGCAGCTGGAAACATTATTGCTGGCATAATTTGATGCTGGAAGAGCAGTAATACGTTGACAGATATTTCGATGTGACCATTAATTTGCAATTTCTGCATGGAAATGATACACAGAGGGAGAAAAAGGTAAAAGGAACAAAATTAAAATCCATCTTCCTTCCGGCATTATCCAAACCCACTCTCTTGCTTACTTTCCATCACTTCCTTTAATTTATTGCTGATGTTTGGTGGACAAGAATTTGTTGACTTATTACCACAGACATCTTGCAAAAGGAGGCAAGGACAGGAAGCCAGAGGCTTCACTGGAGAACGCTGGTGCCCTCACAATCGAGGGTCACTGGGTCCTACCTATCCTGATAAACAGAATCCTGCACCACTGGAAGAGGTTACCAGTGAGAAGGTGGTTCAGTTGCTATCCTCTTGTAGCGATGAAATAAAGAAGATAATTCATTTATGTGTTCACTGGCTCATTAATTAATGAGAAACTACTCGAGCACTGGAGACTCTACGGCATAATGAAAACAACACTGGCTCTGCTAACACCTGGACCTAAAGCAAATCACTGTCTCATCTGCATCCATGCTGCAGTTTTTCATGCGTAAAACATGGGTGATACTCTGCCTTTCAGAGAAGGGGAACTAAGGAGACAGCCTCCACCAAGCTCTTGGATGGTACTTGACACGGCTGTATTCCCTCAAAGGCAGCTCCCACCGCCAGAAGGGAGGCAGGTAGAGGAGGCATGGAGATAGGAGTTCTGTAGGTTACTGGCCTAGTTCCCAACATAGTTGGTAATTGGCTTCATGCTTTTAACCAACTGTGGTTTGGAGCTGCCAAGCTCCCATTAATGCATGTGCAGATGCTTCTGTATCTATTCCTTATTTCTGCAACACATATGGAACCTTTGCGATGGGACAGGTGTGAGGGATGCATGAGAGTAAGACAGGTACTATCCCATGAGACTCATGCTCTAAAAGGAGATGCAGACCCAAGTGTGAGGAATGGAATGACGAAGACTGAAGCACCCTTTTTTTGAGAGAGAGAAAGGGCGGGGGTGGGGACTTTAAGCAGTTTCCATGCCCAGCACAGACCCCAACGCGAGGTTCAATCTCCTGACCTTGAGATCATGACCTGAGACAAAACCAAGAGGTGGACACTTGAGCGACTGAGCCACCCAGGCACCTCTTGGATCACCTTCTTGCAGGGGAAGTGCTGCTTTCCAGGTAGCACAAGGCAGAAAGACACAGCCTCATACTAGAAACTCATCTGAGCCTATTTAATCATGATTCGTGCACAACCCTTACATCCTTTCTCATAGACACCAGAAGCCACCAAAGAAATGTGAGGTGAGTGAAGGTTAACGATTCCCCCTGCAACTGCATTATTAGGTTATAATAAAAGCAAGCCTCAGGCCAAATTCTACTATGTCAATGACCACTTATTACACAAATGTTTATTAGCAAGCAGACACAGAACAGGTCAAACCATCTATTCTGTAAAGTGCAACGAAGTCTCAGAAATCTGTCCTTGCAGAAGTTGGCACACATTTTTCAGGCAGATAGACCATAGGCATACAGATGGGCGTGGCTGTTTCAATAAAAGTTTATTTGCAAAAACAGCCAACACCAGAGCTCTAGTATGCCTGCTTCTGTTCCAGGGGCAAAATCAATTACCATTACAGTCACATTAGGAAACCCGGAATCCTCCTTATCCAATGGGTAACCAGGACTGGTTAGGAATCAATCATCCCTAAGGTTAAAGGCTAGAAGTCTTACTGGGTGCTCCTTCATTATGTATGTCTGGAAAGAGCTTTAAAAATATTTTGGCCAACTCACATATTTTGAATACCTTCAATTTCAGCAATTAGAGTCCACTCATGATATTATTAAGCTAGGCAACAGGTCTCTGATTTTAACCACAACGAGCAATTTCTGACATTTCATAGGCTCATTAACAAAATGAGGGTTGATGATCAAGCTATGGTATCAGAAACACCTGGGCAATGTAGCATGGTCTCTGAAGTAGCAGCTTCTTGACAGGGAAACCAGCAGACCTTCCATGGCCCGCTGACTGGAAGGCTGAAAGCCCCGGGTTTGACTTGTAACTATAGCTTAACGCAGAACTCACCCACAACATTCCACTGTTAGATATTTGAGACTAAATCACCAACAACGTAACGTACAGTCTAGAAGCCAAAAAGGTTGTCTTGAAAGAGGGAGCCTTGGGCAAATGAGGAAGACAATTTAACCAGGTAAAAGTTCAAGGTATGGGGGGATGGGGGAGGGGGGCTACAGAGAGAGAAGATTAAACCCCAGGCAAAGGAGGCAGCACATTTAAAGTTCAGGAGACAAGAACAAAGGAGAAAACGGTCATGAGGATGAGAACAGTGATCCCCCCGCCATCCCGCACACATGCACACCCCTACACAGTGACGAGTTAGGCCAGTCTAGATGTTAAGCATTGTAACAGTCCCTCATACCATTCCTAAGAAGTGAGAGTAACAACTGAGGAAGCTGTAACAGCGTGATAGGAGTATTCTTTGCCAAAAGTAAAGCAATGGGCAAACTCATTCTTTCAATAAACATTTCTGAGCTCCTACCATGTACAAGGCATTGTACATGATGTAAGAGTGAGCTAAACAGACAAAAATCCTCTCTGCCCTTAAGGGGATTATGTTCTAGTGCGGGGGAGTGGGGGGGGGTTATATAACATATGAGATCATCATAAAATTATACAGAATGTCAGCTAGCAGTAAGTGCTCTAGAGGAAAAGCAAGTGGGGAAGGGAGACTGGGGGGTGCAGGAAGACTTGTGCCTAACACGTGACTTTGATTTCGGGTCCCGCTAGCCGCTCCTTGATCTCTCCATTTACACTAAAGTCTTTGTAGACACAATTTAGCTTACAATACTTATGGAGCACCTATGGGGTGGCAGCTAGGTGCTGGGACACAGCCGTGACAAAAATAGACACAGTCCCTGCCTCTCCTGAGCTTAAGATCACTAGGAGAGACAGACGGATACGACCACACGGGCAGTCAGACGTGTGGGCTGACAAAAGTGCACACCGTAGTTAAGTGTTTTAATTTTTTTTTTTAACGTTTATTTATTTTTGACACAGAGAGAGACAGAGCATGAACCGGGGAGGGTCAGAGAGAGGGAGACACAGAATTGAAACAGGCTCCAGGCTCTGAGCTGTCAGCACAGAGCCCGACGCGGGGCTCGAACTCACAGACCGCGAGATCATGACTTGAGCCCAAGTCGGCCGCTTAACCAACTGAGCCACCCAGGTGCCCCCGTAGTTAAGTGTTTTAAAGGGAACGGAGGAGGGGCAGCCTGGTGAAAATGGCAGTTAGGGAAGCAGGGTTCTAAAGAGCTGACGGGTGACTGAAGGTTGTCACTCCTCCCTCCTCTCTCTACTCATACTGTTCTCCCAGCTTCCACAGATTGTCCAGGCCTCACTGTTCTGGGAAGACTTGCTCTCAAACGCTTATCTCACCCCCAGGTGGATGAGGGGTGCTGCTTCATGTCCTCCCACGGAAAGACCCAGTGAACGAGACCAGGATGGAAAACAGGGTGAGACGAGGGCTCCTCCAAAGGCCCTATGCTGTCAGTCCTACAGCTAAGCAGCTTGGGGCATGGATGGGGAACCGGAGCTTCCAGGAGGACCTCAGGCCCAGAGTGAGCATGGCAGCTGCAACCCCAGAACACTGGGCTGTGTCCTGAGCGAGTGTCCCTTGCTCCCAACACTCCTATACTGTTTGGTGCTGCTGGGGATAGGATCTCTGGTCCCCCATTTGGCTCCATGCTAGTCCCAGCCCATAGGGGGCGACAGAGGGAGACGGTGAGGCTGGGGAAGAGAGAGCAGGCTGGCTCCTTCACCCCACCCACCCCACCCCCACCCTCCTGGGAGTGAAGTGTGCTGCAGGGGTTAGGTGTGGTTTACAGCTTCTCCAGCAATTAAAGAGCAAGCCTCACTGCAATACCTCAGAGATGCCAGCACGTGCCAAAAAATGCTCTGTCTTCCCGTCTTTTAGATGGTTATGATTCCAGCCCGTTCTCTTGGTCCTGTCCAGCCTAGCAGTGCCTACTTCCCACCTTTGCTCCTACACTGGTATAATACCTTCATGTTCCTTTTGTACCTTTTCAGTGTTCTGGCCACTTCTTCATATACAGTTAACCAGAGGTTTCTAAACTTGCTCGGTTCACAGGGCTCTTGTGGTTTTGACAATTTTTCAAAGAGCTCCTCACCAAAGAAACACCTCACAGTTTTATTTATTCGTCCGTGCAACTTCATAAGTATTTATATCCTAACTTAATAGCGGTTTGAGAAAACAGTACACACAAATCAAAAGACAAAATATTGTAATGTCACTCTTAAATAACCACAATTACTTACTAATGGGATGCATGCATCTGTTGAACACTGAACAAGCCACTCTTGTTTCCTGCTCCAGGGTGAATACTTGTTTCTCATCATACCAGCTACTGGAAGCCGAGCTTTGCAAAGATACAACAGCATCAAAAGGATTGTAGCTCAGCCTAATGCTGAAACTTTGGACCACCTCTGCTTAGTAGTTTGTACAGTGTCAGACAAACGATGCTGTGTTTCATGTGAAATAAGTCAGTCAGAGAAAGATAAATATCATGATTTCACTCATATGTGGAAGTTAAGAAACAAAACAGGTGAACACAGGGGAATGGAAAGAAAAGTAAGATAAAAACAGAGAGGGAGGCAAACCATAAGAGACTCTTAAATACCGTGAAGAAACTGAGGGTTGCTGGAGGGGTAATGGGTGGGTGCATGGGCTAGATGGGTGATGGGCATTAAGGAGGGCACTTGTTGGGATGAGCACTGGGTGTTAGATGTAAGTGATGACTCACTAAACTCTACTCCTGAAACCAATTCTATACTATATGTTAATTAACTAGAATTCAAAGAAATAAAATAAAAATGAAAAAAATTTAAAAATACATTTTAAAAATAGAAAGAGTAAATTGAGTTCTCTAACATCTTCCAATAGTGACCAATTAGTTTAAAATTTTAAAGCATCATTATGCACTTGTGGGTGTAAATAAATTCGATATATTTTAACCCCCCCCCATAAAAAAAAAAGATTAAAATCTAAATGTCCTCATGTGATACCTTTCTGAGTTCACTGTGGTGTCCCAGGCTGCCCTCAGTGCAGTTTGAGAACCATGAGAGAGAACAATTCCTTACAACCAGTCCTCTCTGTTAAAATCAGCGGTGTGATTTATGTGCTAACTAGGCCTTGACAGATGCAGGGCCCTACTGCCTACACTTCATGAACATTCCATGTCCTCATCCCATCTGCCCCAGTGCTCCATTCTGCCTGGGTACTGCCGGACCACAACCTGATGTCCTAGCTGGTGGCACTGTACTTCCCAGCAGTGGCCCAGAGCCCGGCCGTCCCTTGGGGCCCCATCCAGATGCAGCCACCCGGACTGCTGGCTAAACCTGGGGGCAGGGTGCTGCACCGTGACCGCTCAGGTGCTCAGGCACCAGGAAGAATTAAATGGACACAGGCACATGATTGCAGCCTGAAAATAAAAGCTTCAGAATGTTTAAAAATTACTTTTGTGGCAGAGGAAATCGGGTTGGAAAGAGAGAAGCAATTTCTAAATTACATGGTTTTGGTTTCCAGAGAGGAAAAGATTTTCAGGGTGGGAGGGAGGAGACAGTGAGCCTATAATGTCTTCTGGGCTTCACTTCAGTTCACACTGAATTCATGGCAAGTCTACCTGGTCTATTTACAAAAATAAATAAATAAAATTTAAAAAAAATAAGGGAGGAAATAATAGGAAAAGCTGGAGAAAGATGGAAATCTGAAGCATCTCTGAGGGTCAAAAGCCACTGAGTGCTGGGTCCAGGTGAGGCATTCAACATTCTGAACACTGCACGTCTCCTTTTCTCCTTGGCAAGCAGCGCGGCTATGAATGAAATGGGCACTGGAATTAGGAAACAGTCTTCCCTGCAGCTAATATGCCATCGCGTGATGCTGATACATGTAAATCAAATTGTTTCTAGGATAGGTAAAACAAATCAACAAAAGCAGTATCTCCTGAATGCACTGTTAGTCCCTCTCTCCCAGAACTACCACCTTCCTTTGCAGTTGGACAGGTTGACTTTTTCTATTCAGATTTGGGACTTTTCAAAAAGCCAAGGCTGAGAAACCCCCACCCCAGGACATTCTTGATCTCCTACGGAATAGCATTAATCTATAGACACTACTCAGGGCTGCTGGGCCTTGAAGAGGCCTGCTGTGTCAGCAGGCCCAGAAATGCCTACCAAGCTTTTTTTATGATGTCCAAGGCTTTATTCTTTGAAATGTACAAGAGGAGAATTAAATTGAAGGAAAATTTTCAAACAAAAACCACTGTCAGTTGAAGGAGGTTCATTCTCTGTTGGGTCTCATTTGGGACTTACGTAGGCATTGAGAAAGGGCATACGACAAAGCAAAAGCTGTCTATTCCAATCATGTTGGAGCAAAGCACCACCAAGAAAACGCTAGTAGAAGAGGGAGCACGACGGGGCAGTAGCTGGAAGACCCATTTACCTGGCTGGCTGCCTGCCTCCCTCACTGGTGGAGCACCCCCACTCACTGAGAGCACCTCTCGGCAAAGATGCTGGCCTACCGGGCACAGTCCATATTTCCTGGCTGACCGCTGTAACAGCGGTGGCCCATGGCCATGACACTGTAAGCCACACTCCAAGCACAGGCTCTCACACAGCCAGCAAAGGATTATCCTTCCCATCAGAACTGTGAGGAGGTCACTATCCCTCCCCTTGACTTTCAACTTTGACTTACCCTTCAAGGCTGCCCTCTGCAAAATGTGATGAGCAGGGTCACCAGTCACCAGCCCCTCTCCACTTCACATCTCTCCTCCAACTGCAAAGAGCTTTGCTCACGTGCCTGATGTTTCACACTTTCTCTCTCCTGACCACCACAATTCGTTTACAAACTGTGTGACTTCAAACAAATAATCTGAACCCTTTCTGAACCTGGTTTTATAATATGTAAAGTGGAGCTCAGGACACCTACCTCCTAGGAGTCATCTGCGGTTGAAAAAAAATTACAGTGCTCATATGTTAATAGGGTATTGCTGTGTAACAAATGGCCCCCAGAGTCACTGGCTGACAACAAGCATTTATCCATGACCTCATGCATCTGCCTGTTTGATCCAGGCTGGGCTCAGCCAGGCGGCTTGGCTCCAGGCTGTGCCTTGTGCTCAGATTTGCCTCCTGTGTGTTTATTCTAGGGCCCAAGATGAAGCGACAGCAGCTGCTCAGGGTATGTTGTTTCCCTGATGGATGCATCAGAGCCAAGACAAGCCATGCAAGAGCTGGTAAGGCCTCCCTCATCTCACATCCACTAATTCTATATTGGCCAAAGCAAGTCATGTGGGCAAGCCCAAGATCAGTGTGCCAGTCCTCCTACAGTAGGAAAGTGGGGATGGGGGGAAATGATAACCCAGTATCACAGATCAGTATCAGTTTATGTTCCGATTCACATGAGGACCAGTCAGCACTTGTTCACATCACACAGGCCTGGTCCCCTGATGGGAGGACAGTCTAATTTTGAGTCAGGTCTCAGGGCAGCCAGACGATTCTGCTGAGACAACAAGGGGTGGGTACTTGCCTGCTCTACCTGGTTTTGGGCTATTATATGCTGTGTCCCTGGGAAAGAGGGGCAGAAGTCTCACAGGGACTTCATCTGAAGTTCTTCTCAATCTCAGTATGAACTTTCTGATCTAACAACTACTCTGGCCAGATGAGTCACTCCTGCCCTCACCTCCCCAGTGTTGGTTCAGAGCACAGCCCTCCACACACCCTGCTCTCCTATGCACCGAGCCCAAACTGCTGTGACAGGCAAGATAATTCCCTTCTCCCCAAAGATGTCCATGTCCTAATACCTGGAACCTGGGAACATATTATTTTTCATGGCAAAGGAAACAGTTGTGGATGCAATTAAATTAAGGATTTTGAAATTAAGGAAGGTTATCATGGATTTTCTGAGTGGCCTCCATGAACTCACGAGAGTACATATAAGAGAGAAGCAGGTCAGAGAGGAGGACGGGTAATGCTATCTTGCTGCCTTTGAAAATAGAGGAAGGGTTCACAAGGCAAGGAATGCAGAAAGCCTCTAGAAATCAGAAAAGGGAAGGGAGCAGCTTCTCCTCCAAAAACTACAGAAGGAACACAGACCTACAGAGCTACTTTAAATATTTTTTTCATTTATTTTGAGAGAGAGAGAGAGTGAGCCAGGGAGGGGCAGAGGGAGACAGGAAGAGAGAGAGAGACAGAGAGAGACAGAGAGAGACAGAGAGAGAGACAGAGACAGAGAGAGACAGAGACAGAGAGAATCCCAGGCAGGCTCCGTGCAGAGCCCGATGCAGAGCTCGAACTCATGAACCCTGAGATCATGACCTGAGCCCAACCAAGCGTCAGCTGCCTAAGTGACTGAGCCACCCAGGTGCCTCTAGACCTAGTTCAGACTTCTGACCTCTGGGATAATAAATACATGTTGGTTTAAGCAATTGACTCTGTGTTGATTTGTTAAAGCAGCAATAAGAAATACAACCCTCAACTACTGTTCTGCTCATTTTTATATTTTGTTCTCCACACTCCTCACTCTCCGTGCCTTTCTCCATAAGCACACACTGCAGGTTTCACATGTTCCTTTGCTTGAATGAACTCTTACAAAATGCATGTGATGCTGTATACGCGTGCACAACAGTTATGTATGCTGGAACATGTTCTATCTCTACCTTTGCATCACTCAGTACACTGCTTCAGACCCGTTCACGTGGCTGTGTCTGTTAGTCTCAACCATACACTGCGCCCATGCTTCACAGTCTATCCATTTACTCCTCACTGACGGACACACGGTTGGTTTCTAATTCATCCCGATCAGAGACTGTGCTACAGCAGACCTCCTCAGACATATCCCCTTCCAGATCTGTTTACATTTCTTCAGGGAATACATTGTTAGGAACAGGAGCACTGACTTCTAGGGTATATGTAAACTTAATTCAACAAAGCCCTCCCATTGCTTCCAGAATAGCTACTCCAAATTTAGCTGTGTGGTAAGGTTCCTGTGGACTCACATCCATGGCAACATTTAGCCTTACCCCGTTAAAAAAAAAAAAAAAGTTTGCCAATATGAGGGGTACCAAGTATTTTTTCCATTACTATTTTAATTTACATTTCTCTAATACTAATGGGCTTGGTCATTTCTTCAAATAGCCATTAGCCTTAGTTTTCACCTTTGTAAACTCCCTTTCATATCCTTTGCTCAATTATATACTCATTTGGAGGACTTTTTATATTTTGGGTTTTTTCCCCTGTTAATTCTGTTCATGGTGATCTGTGATAAATAAAAACTCGTTATTTTTGATGCACTGAAATCAACAAAAATTTTAAATAATTTTATTTAAAAATTTTCTCCCAAATGAAGGACACAGCATCTACCATATCTCCCACATCCCAGGCATACAGTCAGGTTACACTTTTCAGTTTCTTTCAAGTTAGGTGTGTCCACAGGACTTACTTTGCCCAGGGATACGTGAGAAGAAAATGTCACTTTCAGGGTATCCTTTTAATTTTTTTTAACGTTTATTTATTTTTGAGACAGAGAGAGACAGAGCATGAATGGGGAGGGGCAGAGAGAGAGGGAGACACAGAATCTGAAACAGGCTCCAGGCTCTGAGCGGTCAGCACAGAGCCCAACGTGGGGCTCGAACTCACAGACCGCGAGATGGTGACCTGAGCTGAAGTCGGACGCTTAACCGACTGAGCCACCCAGGCGCCCCTTCGGGGTATCCTTAAACCCCACGTGTGATTGGTCTGTCTCACTTTCTCCTACATCAAAGCACCTATTGCAATGAAGCCTCTTTCAACCTGGGATCCTGAAATCTTGAGGGAGGAGTCACCCTCTGGTCATCCCCATGGTCAGAGAGGGAGAGAGAGGGAAGGAGGGAGAAGAGGAGAAAGAGAGGGGAAGAGGGGGAGAGGGGAAGAGGGGGAGAGGGGGAGAAGAGAAGGAGGAGAAGGGGAGGGGGGAGAAGGGGAGGGGGAGAAGGGGAGGGGGAGAAGGGGGAGAAGGGGAGGGGGAGAAGGGGGAGAAGGGGAGAGGGAGAAGGGGAGAGGGAGAGGGAAAGAAGGAGAAGAGGAGAGGGAGAGAGGGAGAAGAGGAAAGGGAGGGGGAGAGGGAGAGAAGGAGGGGAGTAGGGAGAAGAGGAAGGGAGGAAGGAAGGAGGTGTGGGGAGGAGGAAGGAGAGGAGAGTGAGGGAGAGGAGGAAGAGAGGGAGGAAGGAGGGAGACAGAGAGAGAGGGGCATGCACTTCTGTTTGGGGTTAAGCCACTGAGAATTTTGGGTTGTTACTTGAGCACACCTAGCCAGCCTATCCTGACTTTGTTTCCTTATTCCCTTTCCTCCCCATTCCCCACTCCTCAACCACAGCCAGTCTAATGTGTTTACTTTGTCTTCTTAGAAAACGTATACGGTTGCCTGTGCCGCTTTCATTTAGGTACATGGTACTATGTTAGCTCAGTGTGTGGTACTTCACCCAGCATGGTTTTCAGGCACCGCCCAGCTGCTGCATGGGCTGGGACTCTGCTTGGCTGCTGGGGGGCACGGTACGCAGCACGGGTCTCCCTGTCCTCCACTCCCTTCCCAGGGAAAGTCAGGATCTGGAGAAGTCCTTGCGCAAAGCTGGGTTACAAAGTGTTTTTCAACCTTCTAACTTTATAGATTTCTCTCTCGCACGGACATCTTTGGTCTTCTGGGCTCCACTATCTTGGTGTGAGGTATTAGGTTGAGATTCAGTTTCATTTTCCACCACATAGTGAAAAAATTCTTCTCCGAAGCATTTACCAAATAGTCTGTTTAGTTGATCTGTAGCGCTGCCTTTATCAGACCCGAAGTTGCTGTACACACACAGGTTGATTCCTGAGCTCACACTTGTGTTTTATTGGCCCATGTGCCTGTTATAGCTCGGATACCACAGTGTTTTCACAAAATGGCTTTAGAGTATATACCATGTATTTATACCTGATAGGGCAAGTCCTCTCTTTTAATACCTCAGTGCTGACTGCTAACTGTGGATTTTTATTCCTCTATACACATTTTACAGAAAGTTTATCAAGTCCCTTAAACATCCAACAGGTTATTTTTATTGACACTGCGTTAAATTTATGGGTAAATTTGGGAAGAAATTCCATTTGTGTAATAGCATCATCCCATCCATGAGCATGGACTGTTTCTCCATTTATTCAGATCTTCTTTCAGGTCTCTTATTAGTTTTCAATTTTTCTCCATTGGGATTTTTGTAGTTCTTGGGCTAGCTAAATCCTAAATATTTGATAATTTGTATTACAACTGCTTCAAATTAGATTTTCTAATTCATTAATGCTGGTATAGAGTCTTGCTATAAATTTTTGTAAGTTGATCGTCTATCTAGCAACCTTGGTGAAATCTCTTATTTCTCACTGTACACACACACACACACACACACACACACACACACACACACACACACACACTGATTTCTGGGAGGATTACCATATCAACTACAAATCATGAGATTTATTCCTTCCTTTATAATCCTTACATGTCTTATTTCTTTTTCTTTCCTTAAACTGTGGGCCAACAACTCCAGCATTATGTTAAATAGCAGCTGTGATAGTGGACATTTTTGTCTTCCTGATCTGGAAAGGACTGCACCATATTAAATATAATGTTTGCTGTAGGATTTAGGCTTGTAAACTCTGGCAGTTTAAAAATGTCTCCCTTTCCTACTTTGCTCAGTTTAAACAAAATCATCACAAATTGGTAGCAACTTTATTAAATTCCGTGTCTCACAGACCGAAACCATCATGTGATTTTTATCCTTTAGTATATTAATGTAGTAAATTACACTAATATTGGGATAAGTTCACTCCTGGGATAAGCCCCATATGAATCTGATTATTATTTCTGTAAAACAGTCTTGGGTTCATTAGCTAATATGTGTTAGGAGACAATTTCTATATATTTATATATGAAATGAGCCGATATTTTTCTTTACTTATATTCTTACCTTATTTTGGTGTCCAGAGTCCAGTAACTTCACAAAAGGAGCCACACATTATTTTATCTTCAAAAATAAACAGCACAAATTAAAGTATTCTTTAAAGGGCTGGTAGAACTCACTCTTTAACCATGCAGGCCTGGCTTTTTTGAGGAGGAAAGCCTTGACTAGCATTCCATTTTCTTTCATCTTATCGGTCGGTATCAACGTCCTCTTTCGCCTCATGCCAATTTTGTCCTTTTATGTCTTTCTCCAATTTTATCTACACAATGTAAAGTTTCAAATTTAATAGCACACAGTTCATTATATTCTTTTTCTAGAAAAGTATTTGTGTTTATCGCATGTTTCTTATTGGTCTGCTTTGTTTTTTTAGTATTCTTTTCAAAGAATCATCATCCGTTCTTTTAAACTCCTCTCCATTCAATTAATATTGATCCTTATTTTATCAATTTCCTTCTTCTTATTTTTTTTCCTGATATTAAGTTGAATGTTTAGCTCATTTTTTAACATTTAAAATAATTATAGACTCATAAGAACTTGCAAAGAAATGCCTGGAAAGTCCTATGTACCCTTCATCTCGCCACTCCTCAATTAACAACTCATGTGACTCTAGTACAATATCGTAAATAGGAAATGGATGTTGGCAAAATCCAGAGTTTATTCAGACTTGTAAATGCACTCATCCGTGAGTGTGTGTGATTTTATGCCATTTTATCAAGTGTGTGGCTTCATGTAAAAACCACTGCAATTAAGGTACGGAACTGTTCCAGCATAAGGCTCCCTCCTGCTACCCCTTTCTCGACAGATCGCCTTCTCCTCCCCACCACCCGAAACCCCCCGGCAGCCACCGATGTGTTTCTACCAGTTTACGATTTCAAGACTGGTGTATCAATGAAACTATCCAGTGTGTAACATTTTGTGATTTCCTTTTTCACTCAGTATAATTCCCTTGACTACATCCCATTTTTCGCCTCTCTCAATAGTTTGTTCTTCTTTGTTGTCAGATGGTATTTCGTGGTCTGGGTGGCCCATGGTTTGCTTAATTATTCATCCACTGAAGGACATGTGGGTAGTTTCCAATTTGGGGTTATTAGGAACAAATCTGCTATGGGCATTCACGGGCAAATTTCTGTGCTGATACGTTTTCACTTCTCTGGGATAAATGCCCATGAGTGCAATTGCCAGATCATACGGTAAGCTCATCTGTAGTTTTACAAACGGACAAAGTATTTTCTACAGCAGGTAGACGGTTTCATATTCCCACGAGTCGCGTAAGAGAGATCCGGCTTCTTCACCTTCTCACCAGCCTTTGGTGCTCTCACTACTGTTCAGATGAGCCATTCAGAAAGGTGTATGGTGATGTCTCATGGTTTTCATTTGCATTTCCCTCGTGGCTAATGATGCTGAACATCTTTTCATGGATTTTTTTTTTTTTTTTTTTTTTTTTGCCATCTGTATATCCAGCTCATTTGGTTTTAACTTTGGTTTTCCAGCAAATGAACTGAAAGCTCCAGACTTTCTATTAAGTGTTGTTTTAGGTCTGGGCGCCTGGGTGGCTCAGTCAGTTGAGTGTTGGACTTCAGCTCAGGTCATGATCTCAGTGTTCGTGGGTTCGAGCCCCATGTTGGGCTCTGGGCTCACAGCTCAGAGCCTGGAGCCTGTTTTGGATTCTGTGTCTCCCTTTCTCTCTGCCCCTCCCCTGCTCACACTCTGTCTCTCTCTCTCAAAAATAAACAAACATTAAAAAAAAGTGTTGTTTTAGCTCTGTTCTAGAACAGAGACACGCCCTGCTTTCATTATTATTCACTTCATGATTCTTCACAATTTCCTTTTTAACCGATACTATTTAGTAATATGTTGCTTAGTTGTCAAACTCACATGGTTTTTAAAGCTGTTCTTTAGTTATTATGTTGGATTTTATTATAGAACAGGCGGGGGACATAGTCTGTATTGATACAGATTCTTTAGAATTTAACTGGGCTTCTTTTATGACCTAATACAATCTATTTTTACAATTATTTTGCATGCACACAAAAATGTGTTTTGTTTTTGGGTGCACAGTTCTACACATTAAAATTACTTAATATTAATTTGCCAACAAGCTTGGAGTTTATCAATTATATTTTTCAGATCTTCACCATCTCTGCTTTTAGCCTACTTGATGCCATTCTGCTTAAATTTTTTTAATGTTTGTTTATTTTTAGGAGGGAGAGAGATAGACAGACCGTGAGCAGGGGAGGGGCAGAGAGAGAGGGAGACACAAATTCCGAAGTAGGCTCCAGGCTCTGAGCTCTCAGCACAGAGCCCGATGCGGGGCTCGAACTCACGAACCATGAGATCTGGACCTGAGCTGAAGTCGGACACTTAACTGACTGAGCCACCCAGGAGCCCCAGTAGTATTCTGCTTAAATAGATGAATCTCCTAATTTGGTAATTCACTAGCTTCCACCCAGAATGATGGTCACGGCCACCATGACAACCATAATTTGTGAATGCTCATCCATTTCCCATAAAGTTTTAAATTCTGCATATCAGGCACTTGACAAAGCACTTGGCTTAAATCACATTTACTTCTCACAGTTACAAGTCTCAATGTCCCCTTGTATAGAGGAAAGCACCGAGAGCCTAGAAGCAGTAACCACATCATGTACCCAGCAAAATGGCAGAGCTGACATTTAAATGCAGATTTGTCTACTAAGTCTATGCTTTTAGTGACTCTACTCTAGGACTTGGTTGGCTCATTTGCAAAAGGAAGAGGTTAGAATTTTTAGGGTTGCCATGTAAACTCTAGGTTCTGTACTAAGCACTGTACCTGAATCATCTCATTTCATCCTCACAGCCGCCTATAAGGTAGGTATTAAAATGCTAATGTTACAGATGAGGAGACAAGTGCTCAGAGAGGGTTCTCAGCTAGGATATGAAATCAGTGGTGTTGACTCCAGGGCCTATGTTTTTCTTTTTTGTTTGTTTGTTTGTTCTTAATTAAAAAAAAATTTTAATGTTTATTTTTGAGAGAGAGAGAGGGGGAAGGGAGGGAGAGGGGGAGAGGGAGACAGAGCACAAGCAGGGGAGGGGCAGAGAGAGAGGGTGACACAGGCTGAAGCAGGCTCCAGGCTCCAAGCTGTCAGCACAGGGCCAGATGCGGGGCTCGAACTCATGAACTCCAACATCACCACCTAAGCCCAAGTCAACCTAAGCCCTATTGAGACTCCCAGGTGCCCCTGGGGCCTATGTTTCTAATTGCAATGCTAGACCCTGGTCTTTCTCACTGAACTAGAGGTTTTATATACAATGTTTCATGTAGCCCACAAGAGTCTTGAGAGAGAGAAGTAGTGTGCTTCCTGAACTCATCTATCCAACAGTCCTCTGGTTAACTCGGGGACTCCTGGAGGAAGACTCTCTTACTCAATGGGATTATCCCTTTCAATTGCTTGGAATCTAAAGCAGGGCAGCCTTTCCTGATTCTTCCAAGGTGCAAACACTCCTAAAGGCAGCACCTGGTCTTCAAACATTAGCTTCTTTCCTCCTCTTCACCGCCCTCCCCCCATCTCATTTCCCCATTTTCTAGGGAGGCACACAGTCCCCCATGGTGCTGATCCTCTCCTGCTTTCTCCCAGAAAAGTCCCATCTTAAAATGGACTGCCAAGCCAGATAGAATTTATAGTTTCTTCTAATGAGGAGATGTGGGCTTTTCTCACTCATCCCTACCCCTTTATGTACCTGCTTTTTCTCCCTCCCTGTGGTCCCCCGGAGTAAGGGCAGAAAAGCAGTGAGTTATTACCATGTTAAGCGGCACTAAATGGCTTTATATTATGGTTAGAGACCTCTGGAGACATAACGATGAGATCACTACATCTTTTGTTCTCAGAAAAATAATGTGGCAAAAAGGCACCTCTAATCCTCTGTTTTAATTTGTTTTTATTGATCTCTTTCAAAATTAGGGAAACAAGTTTTCTCACTGCAAACGTTATGACAATGCATGGGGAGGTCCCAGTTATAAAGAGTAATGAAGTGGGGGCTGCGAAGAAGCATCTTTTCAAAAGGCGGGGGGTGTAAGGAGTGGTGGGTGAGCAAAAAGCATCCACGAAAGGGAATATGCAAAGAAAGGAAACCCACCAGGAATTAGTGGCTAATGCTGAGCGGTGGGTTCGTGAGTGAGGTCTCATCAAAAAGGCCTCCCACGACCGCAACCCAACCCCCTCCCCGACCACCACGTAGCTACCACAACCATTTTGTTTACTTTCCTGGCACTTGTCACCTGCAGAAATTATCTCATGGAATTTATGGAATTCTTTACTTCCCTGACTTCACTCACCCTGGCCTGAAAAATGAATCGCACAAGAAAAAGAACTTTGTGTATTTGTTTTTCTGCGATCTCTCCGGAGCCTAGAAAGACAATCTGTACATAATAGGTAGTCAAATCGTTGGATGGCTGGCTGGCTGGCTGGCTGGCTGGCAGGATGGATATGTGGAATAAATGTTTTTCCTTGCTTTCAACCTTCTGTGATTTCTAAATTTCCTGTAACGAGCAAAAATTGCCTCTCTAATTAGAAAAATTAGAAAATAGAAAAAAAATAGGTTAAATGTAGCATCGTCTCTTCCTACAGACCTCCTGTTTCCTCAGACAGGAGTGGATCTTCCTCTTCTGATCTCCCAAGAGTGTCGTACCTCTCAATGGATACCTGGCTTTGTCATCCTAACTAACACTCTAAATATTTCTGCCCATCTCCTGTCTTCCCCCAAGGGATTCTGAGGATCCTGAGTGTTAGATTCATAAACTGTCAGAGCAGGAAAGATCTTTAAAGATCAAAGGGTGAACTTACTCTCTTGGAGATGAGGGCAGTGACACTCAGCAACGTGATCTATCCAAATTCAAAAGCAAAAGATAATCCAGAAAATATAAATAAACGCTACATTCTCCATGTCCTGTTTTCTTGGTTCAAGTTGTTCTATGTCATTGGGTAACTTTGTAGCAGGTCTAGCACTTTCACAGGGAACCGAGACCTATTGCCTCCGTTTGCTAGGTCACAGGGCCATGCCTTTGGCATCTGCACATTCTGATTTCCTGTTTCAGGGCAGAGACTCAGCTCCTGAAAGGAGGAGCAGGAACAGGCAAGGGGAAGCACGGAGCCTACGCCTTCTCTCCTCATTTTGCACATCCTTGCACGCGCCATCCTGCCCCTTCTGCCCGACGAATCAACAAGGAGGAGGGAGAAGAAAACCATTCCCTGGCAGCTGTCAGGAGACACGGAGACCATTCACAAAGGGTCTTCTGATAAATAGGGGCTGAGCCTCTTTCAGCTTGGCTGTCAGTCACAATGCTCCAGTAAGGAAGGAGGAGCTCAGCTCCCAAAGGAATTGTAGAATGAAGGATTTACCACACGTGGAGAAGTGTAAGTTGAAATACAATATACACCCCAAATCCTGGCACCTTAGACACTACACGCAGCCACTCATGTTTCCTTTCCACACGTATGTATCTAAGAATTCCAGAGCACCGATTTGCAGGCTTAAAGACTATGTGATTGGGGCACCCAGGGGCTTAGTCAGACGACTGTCTGACTTCAGCTCAGGTCATGATCTCCTGGTTCCAGAGGCAGAGCCCCGCATTGTGCTTGCGCTGTCAGCTTGGAGCCCACTTCCAATCTTCTGTCCTCCCTCCCCTTTCTGCCCCTCTCTCATTCATGCTCTCTCTCTTAAAAATGAATAAACATTGGGGCGCCTGGGTGGCTCAGTTGGTTAAGTGTCCCACTTCGGCTCAGGTCATGATCCCGCGATTCAGGAGATCGAGCCCCGCGTCAGGCTCCATGCTGACAGCTCAGAGCCTGGAGCCTGCTTCAGATTCTGGGTCTCCCTCCCTCTCTATGCCGCTCCCCCATGCGTGCATGTGCTCTCACTCTCTCTCTCTCCCTGTTTCTCAAAAATAAAAACATTAAAAAAATGGACATTAAAAAATAAAAACTATATTATTGCTAAAAAAAAAAAAAAAACCCCACCCTATACTAATGGTATTACATATGTCTCCTTTTGCAGCTTCTATCATTTTAGTAAATGACTTTTATACTGGTCTGATATCTAACAACATTGATGTAACACTTTATTATTTATAATTTGCTACAATTACAGACCTGTAAATTTATACTGTAATATTTTCTCTCTAGACAATCATGGTACATGCGAGTGGCAATTTTTTTCCCCTTCCTTTCCAGTAATTATACTTTTTTTCTTTAAAAAGAATTCCCTGACCATACTGGCTGCCTCTAACACCATGCTAGATAGAAACAGCATTGGTGCATTTCTTCCTCAGTTTTTCCTGGTATTAAAGGTAACATTTATAAATTTCATCATTTATTCTGATGCTTGTTGTCTGATTTTTGGAGATGCCCCTTATCAGATTAAGAAAGTTAATTTCTATTCATAGATTTATGAGATTTTTTTTTTAGTTTATTATCAGTGGGTTTTTAATTCTAGCAAATGACTTAATGCATCTATTCAGCTTTGAGTCTTCTATTTGGATTGATTAATGTGGTAATTACATTAACATATTTCCCAATGTGAGATAGTCCTGACGTTTTCTCAATGAACCTAACTTTGATTTCACCTATATACTCTTTCTTTCTTTTTAAATTTAAATTTTTAACTGATATATACATGCAGGAAAATACATTAAAAAAAATAAGCCTCTTGGTAAATTTCTACCAAACAAGTGTTTCCATGTAATCAACACCAACATTTACAAACCAAAACATTGCTAGCACTTTGGAAGCCCCACTATGCTCCCTCCCAATCACTTATCCCCCCGCCCAAGGATATACAATATCCTAACTGGTAATATATTAGACAGTGTTTGTCTTTGAACTTTTATACGGACAGAATCATAAATATGTACTTGTGTGTCTATTTTTTTCATCCTTACATTTGTGAGACTCTACCATAGTGTGTACATGTAACATCATTTCATTTATTCTCATTGCTATATAATATTTTACTGTATGACTCTTCTACAATTTACTCATTCTATTACTGACAGGCACTGTGTTTTTTCCAAGCAGTTAGCTATAAGAATAGTGCTGTTATGTTAACATCATATACAATGGTGATGTCCACTGTCACCACTTTTATTCACCATAGCACTGGAAATCCTAGCCACAGTAATCAGACAAGAAAAAAAAATAGGCATCCAAGTTGGCAAGGAATAAAAAAAAAAACCTTAAGCTATGGGAAGGTGACATGATACAGTATATAGAAAAGCCTAAAGAATTCACCAAAAAACTACTAGAACTAATAAATGAATTCACTAAGGTCACAGGATATAAAATCAATGTACAATGTACTGTTGTATTTCTAAATACTAATAATGAAGCAGCAGAAAGAAAAATTAAGAAATCAACTCCAGTAGGGCACCACCAGTCTGGCTCAGATGGTTAAGCATCTGATCTTGATTTTGGCTCAGGTCAGGATCTCACAGTTCATGAGTTCAAGCCCCACATTGGGCTCTGCACTGACATGGTGGAGCCTGCTTGGATTTTCTCTCTCTCCCCCTCTCTCTGCCCCTCCCTTGCTCATGTGCACGTTGTCTCTCTCTCTCTCTCAAAATAAATAAACTTACAAGAAAACAACCCCACTTACAATTGCACCAAAAATAATAAAATACCTAGGAATAAACTTAACCAAGGAGGTAAAAGGCCTGAGACCTGTACTCTGAAACTTTAAAACACTGATGACAGAAATTGAAGATGACAGAAATAGAAAGATATTTCCTGCTCATGGATTGGAAGAACAAATATTATTAAAACGTCCATACTACTCAAAGCAATCTACACATTTAATGCAATCCCTATCAAAACAACAGCAGTTTTCACAGCACTATAACAAACAATACTAAAACTAGCATGGATCCATAAAAGACCTCAGACAGCCAAACAATCTTAAAAAAAAAAAAAAAAAGCAAAGCTGGAGACATCACAATTTCAGATTCAAGTTGTATTACAAAGCTATAAGAATCAAAACTATATAGTACTGGCACAAAAATAGACACATGTCAATGGAGCAGAATAAAAACCCAGATAAAATCCCACAATTAGGTGGTAAACTAATCTTTGACAAAGGAGGAAAGAATATGCAATGGGAAAAAAGACTTCGATAAATGGCGTTGGGAACACTGGACAACATGCAAAAGAATGAAACTGGGCCACTTTCTTTTTCCTTTTTAAAATTTTTTTTAAATGTTTACTTCTGAGAGAGATGGAGTATGAGTGGGGGAGGGGCAGAGAAAGAGACACAGAATCCGAAGCAGGCTCTAGGCTCTGAGCTGTCAGCACAGAGCTGTGTGTGGGGCTTGAACTCACTAGCCATGAGATCATGTCCTGAGCTAAAGTCAGATGTCCAACCGAATCACCCAGGCGCCAAATAACCGGGCCAGTTTCTTATACCACACACAAAAAATAAATAAAACTCAAAGTGGATTAAAGACCTAAATGTGAGACCTGAAACCATAAAAATTCCAGAAGAGAACACAGGCAGGAATTTCTCAGACAGTAGCTGTAACCATTTTTCTAGATATGTCTACTGAGGCAAGGGAAATAAAAGCAAAAATAAACTATTGGGACTACACCAAAATAAAAAGCTTTCTGCACAGCAAAAGAAACAATCAATAAAACTAAAAGGCAACATACAGAATGGGAGATGATATTTGCAAATGACATATCAACTACCCTATGATCCACTAATCACAGTACTGAGAATTTACTCAAAGAGTACAAGAATACTAATTCAAAGGGATACATGCATCCCATGTTCATAGTAGCATTATCTACAATAACCAAATTATGGAAGCAGCCCAGGTGTCCATCAATGATGAATGGATAAAGAAAATATGGCATATATACACAATGGAATATTACTCAGCCATAAAAAAGAATGAAATCTTGTCATCTGCAACAACATGAATGAAGCTAGAGAGTATAATGCTAAGTGAAATAAGTAAAAAAAATTACAAATACCATATGATTTCACTAATATGTGAAACTTAAGAACCAAAACAAAAAAAGAAAGAAAGAAAAAACAAGAAATAGAATCTCAACTATAGAGAACTGATGGGTACCAGAGGGGAGGTGGGGGGGGGGGAGTGTGAAACAGGTGAAGGGGATTAATGGACCCTTATTTGGATGAGTACTGAGTAAACTATGTAACTGCTGAATCACCATATTGTACACCTGAAACTAACATAACACTGTATGTTAACTCTACTGGTATTAAAACACAAATTAAAAAAAAAAAAAAAAAAAAACAACAACAACAAAAGAATAGGGGCACCTGGGTGGCTAAGTCGATTGAGCGTCTGACTTCAGCTCAGGTCAGGATCTTGCGGTTCACGAGTTCGAGCCCCACGTCAGGCTCTGTGCTGACAGCTCAGAGCCTGGAGCCTGCTTTGAATTCTGTGTCTCCCTCTCTCTCACCCCTCCCTCTCTCTCTCAAAATAAAATAAACATTAAAAAAAAAAAAAGAATAGTGTTAAGAGCATTCCTTTACAAATATTTTGGTGAGTATATATATGTATTTCTGTTGGGAATATACCTAGAAGTGAACTTCTGGAGCACAGGGTAGTATACATGTAGCTTCTATATATACCAAGGATCTACAAACTATAGCCCATAAGCCAAATTCAGCCCATCACCTGCTTTTGTAAAGTTTTACTGGAGCACAGCTACATTCATTTTTTTAAAATGTATTGTCTATGGCTTTTCTTGCAACTGCAGAGTTGTATAGTTGTGACAAAGATAGTATGACCTATAGTATTTAAAATATTTATTACCTGGTTCTTAAGAGAGAAAGTTTGCTGTTTCCTTCTGCATACTTTCAATTTTTTAAAGTAGCTGTACCAATTTATACACCTACTTTTTAACATTCCTCACTGAATGTAGTCCCATTTACAGGTTAATACTACATTATAATTTCCCTTTGATTTTTTTTGTCCTAGTGTGGATTTGTTCTCAAGGTATCCTAGCCTTGTGAAATAAATAGGGAATGTTCCTTTAATTTCCATTCTCTGGGAGAGCTTGTGTGTGTGTGTGTGTGTGTGTGTGTGTGTGTGTGTGTGTATTAACTATATTGTATATATTATTTCCTTGAATGATTGAGTTAAACTACTGACTGAATATTTTTCATTTTTCTTTTTTTAAGTTTTTTTTTGAGAGAGAGACACACAGAGTATGAGCAGGGGAGGGGCAGAGAGAGAGGGAGACACAGAATCTGAAGCAGGCTCCAGGCTCTGAGCTGTCAGTATAGAGCACAATGCAGGACTCGAGCCCACAAACTGTGAGATCATGACCCAAGCCAAAGTCAGAAAGAAACTTAACTGACTGGGCCACTCACGCACCCCTGATTGAATAGTTTTTAAATTTGATTTCTTCTTGGGTCAGTCTTGAAAGTTTTCTTTTTCAAGGAAATTATATGCTTTGACTTAGTCTCACTTATTGACAAAATGTTACTTATGGTATTTTTCATCACAAATATTTTAATAAAAATATATCATTTATAGAAAGAGCATTTAAAATGTGTATGTGGAGAAAAATAAGCTTCACCCCTATGTATGCAACATGTATTAAGAAAGAAAACATTATCAATATATATATAATCTATTGTATCCCCTCCCTCTACCTCTTGCCTCTGGGAGGTGACCACTATTCTCAGTTTTTACAGATATACACATGTATACACAAACCAGATACTGTGTGGTTTTGCATGCTTTTGTGGTATATATAAAAGGATATGAGTATGTATTATTCTTTGTCTTACATTTTTCACTGAAATATCATGTTTGTAACAGTCATCCATATTGGGTAACTCATCTTTGTGTTGGTTCACTCATTTTTACTGTCCTAGAAGATGAAATTTTATGAATGGGTAGAAACTAAAATTTACTCATCAATTCTCCAGATATATACATTTAAGTTAGTGCCCAACTCTTTGGCTCTTGTGAACAAAGCTGCTTAGAAAGTTCATGTACTTTATCTCCTGAGAATATTGTGTAAGAGCTTCTACAGACTCTGTGTTTCAGTGAAATTACTGGGTATTATGTTATGCACATCTTTAATTTAATAGATAATGGCAAATGACATTCTCCTCAGGAGTGTTAAAAAAGTTGCTGTTGTAGGGTGCCCAGGTGGCTCAGTTGGGTAAGCACCCAACTCTTGATTTAAGCTCGCTCACATCATGATCTCAGGGTTCGTGAGACTGAACCTTGCGAAGATTTGTACTGTCTGTGCAGAGCCTGCTTGGGATTCTCTCTCTTTGCCCCTCCCCACACATGTGCACCCCTTCTCCCACACATGCACACCCCCTCCCCAAATAAAAATTTTAAAAAAGTTTCTGTTCTTCTAGTTACCAATACTTGCCACTTCAGGCTGTTTGATATTGCCAATCATATAAGTGTTTTCTTATTTTCAATATCAGCTGTAGTTTTGGATATCCTCTTTTATTCCTAATATTGTTTGTTTATGCCAACTTTTTTTCTTAAAGGAAAAAAGATGGAAGCTGCTATATTTTTTATATACGTCAAAAGAGTTTTAGCTTTGTTAATATACTTTGTTGTAGCTTTTGTTTCTTTTCTACTACCTGTTTTAATATTTATTATTTCTTACTTTCTATTAGATTTAGTTTTAATATATTGCCCTTTTCTTACCCTTTTAAGATGGATGCTTAAGTCATTAAATTTTTGGATTTTATTTATTTAATTAATTAATTAATTTATTTATTTATTTTAACGTTTATTTATTTTTGAGACAGAGAGAGACAGAGCATGAACAGGGGAAGAGCAAAGAGAGAGGGAGACACAGAATCTGAAACAGGCTCCAGGCTCTGAGCTGTCAGCACAGAGCCCGACGCGGGGCTTGAGCTCACGGTCCGTGAGATCATGACCTGAGCCGAAGTCGGACGCTCAACCGACCAAGCCACCCAGGCGCCCCTGGATATTATTTATTATTATATACACTTCAAAGCTATAAATTTCCCTCAATATGAGTTTAGCCAAATTCCACAAGTTTTATTTGTATTATTTTCATTATCTTTTAATTCTAAGTAGTTTACATAATTTCCCTTATTATATCTTCATTGACCTATATATTCTGTAGGAATGCTTTTAAATTTCCAAATGTAGAGATTTTTAGAAATGTAATATTTTTTTTGTTTTTTTTTTACTACTAGCTTAATTTCACTGTGATCAGATGATGTAATTTGTGTGATACTGACTCAAAGATTTTGTTGTTTTATTGGCTGATTATCAATTTTTATAACTGTATTATGTGTTCTAGAGAAGAAGGTATATTCTCTAATTTTTAGATGAACATTTTATATTTTTCAATTGGATCAGTCTTATTATGTCACACAAATCTTTTATTTCTTTATTATTTGCCTGCTTGGTCTATCAGTTATAGAAGGATGTGCATCTGATACCATCTCCAGGAACTCTTTCATGCACTCTGTTCACACTAGCATCTTTGTTGTTCTTAGAACAGTTCAAGAACTCCTCCTTAGAGCCTTTATACTTGTTGATTCCCCTACTTGAAATGCTTTTATCCAATCTAGGTACCTCCCTTTCTCCCTCACTTCATTCTGGTTATCTTATGAAAAAGTTCTATTTTCATCACCATGTATACAACAACCCCCTTATTCTGCCATTTTCTGTCCCCTTATTTCTGACCCCTCTCATTTACTTTTTTCTTATAATACTTATCAACTGCTGACATATTAAATATATTTATTATCTTTTCCATCCAGGAGAATGTGTACTTCATAAAAAGCAGAAATTTAGACATATTCATTCTCAGCAGTTAGAAGGAATCCTGAAATAAAATAGATGCTCAGCAAACATTTGTTGAATGAATGAATGAATGAATGGTAAATATCTCCCATTAATATATCTGAAATTTTCTCTTTGTATTTTTGTCAAATTTGACTTTACACATTTTGAGATCATGTTATTAGGTGCATAGAAATTTAGAGTCATTGGAACTCAGAGACTAAACGTATCTTTCATAATTGAGACGTACATCAAATTCTCTTTTTAATACAATACTAATTTATTATTTTACTTTAAGTCTATTTTATCTCTTTAATATGGTTTAACCAGATTTTTCCTATTACTGTTTTTCTGATATATTTTCCCCATATTTGACTTTAAATCTCTCTGTATCCTTATCTTTTAGGTGTGTCTCTTTGAAAATTATATAATTTGGGTTTTGTTTTCTAATAAAACAATTTTATGTTTAGAGTTTAGTCCATTTACTTTTGTTGAGAATACTGTTCAATTAAAAATTATTTTACTATCATATGTTGTCTTGCTTTTTCTATGCTTTTTTCTTCCTTTTTGCCTTCAAATTTATTGAGTTTTTAATTTTTTTTTATTGTAAGTCTAGCTTTGAACCTCCAAATACTTTACTAGACTCTCCAAGTCATCAGGAATAAATTATGCAGACATGTTTCTGAAATGTATGCATTCAAACAGTATGCATTCAACATGTCCTACATTCTGAAAGCTGGGCAGGGAGTATTTGCAATATACTATCTCATGAAATTCAAATACCAACTGCCCCTCGCCCCCATCAAGGAAGTCACCTTCAAGTTCCTACTGAAGGTGATTCCTCTCTTCCTGTCTCCTTATTTTACATCCAAACAACTGGGTCGCCAAGCATACTGCTGGTCTGTATCAAGGGATTCTCAAGTTTCAAAAATATGTTTAGTCGAGTTCATTACTTTATTATTTTAAACAGCAATGTGACACTCGACTCTTTAGTTATTTACTGAGATGACAGATTTTTAGGGTCCTATGTGGAGACTGGGTTTCATATGAGCAACAGAAACTGTTGCTTTAAATATGTAAATTAACACTTGTCTGCATATCAACAAGATGTGCCCAACTTTCTGCTTGGTCTCCAAGGGACACAGATGGCTCACAACCCTCTGTGACATTGGAAAGAGAAAAGAATATGAGTTATATTTGCCCTTTGACTGTTTTCCATTGGAATGTGATTAAAGAATATTTTACTTTGTTCACTGTCCTTTGTGAAACATTCAGCTCAATGAAAGGTTGAGTCAAAATAAGCAACTGAAAAGCTTCCCTATGTTCCTTCCCCATGGGTTCTGTAACTGGTAGCAACAAAGTCACTTCCAGGCAGAAAGATACAAAGCTACTGACTCAGTAGTGGGTCACTATATCCCAACCTATGCTCAACCATCTGTTGGAGGGTGTGGAAAGATCATATTACATCATGCATTTCTGTTTATTCATCCCTTTAAAATCTCCCCTTTAATACGTGTTTAATGTACACAGAAAGTATATATAATGTACATAATACACTACTCTAGTAATGTACATGTACATGATTGGTAAGTATATGCATGTATGAGAAAATGTACTCAGAAATATTTTACTGATAATGTTTTGCAATTTTAAAAAATGAGCCCACTGGTTTGTGAAACACATCTGGAAGCCTTATTGTCCATCCACACTATTTTGCAAACAGATAGCC
Organism: Panthera uncia; assembly: GCF_023721935.1. Classification (NCBI taxonomy): domain Eukaryota; kingdom Metazoa; phylum Chordata; class Mammalia; order Carnivora; family Felidae; genus Panthera; species Panthera uncia. The sequence goes on along the minus strand of NW_026057578.1, from coordinate 17,445,974 downwards.
CCACAGACCCATTAGTCATATACAATCTCAGCTAATATCTTGGGCTTTCTTTATTGACTTAATTCCTTATGGAGACACCGATGCCTTCAATTGAATCTATTCTCAGAGTCCTTTCCTCCTAACCTTCTTTTCCTTCCTATACTCTTTGTCCAAGACCCAGATTATTGCCACTCAATTCCAGGTACTTCTGGAATTTTTTACTACTCAAAGCAGTAAACATTGTACAGTATCTTGTGAAATCTCTGACTTGAGAAAAAACATGGATCTCTTTTAGTATCAGACTCCAAAGAGGCCATGGATATTAATGCTTTGGTGGTATCATTCCCAATATATATGTGGAAAACTGAAATTAGATGATTTTAGTGTAAGGTTACAAAACAAGTCAATACATTTTAACCTGACCTTGAGGTTCTGAGTCCTATACTTTCCTTTGCTGGGATCCTCAGTGGGTCCGTGGAAGGACTCTAACCAGGGGCTATGTGTGTGCCTCTTCCTTGTACTTCCTATGGTGAGGGTAGTATGGGATACTGTCTTCCTCGATCCTAGGATTGGGCTGTGCCTCATTAAAAGAGTTTGGGGAAGGAGTGCCTAGGTGGCTCAGCTGGTTAAACACTGGATTTCGGCTCAGGTCCTGATCTCACAGCTTGTGGGTTCGAGCTCCGCATCAGGCTCTGCTTTGACAACTGTCAAAGGAGTTTGGGGCAGTAGAAAGAAAAACGTCTTTGAAAGCAGACAGACCAGGGAGCGCCTGGGTGGCTCAGTCAGTTGAGTGTCCAACTCTGGTTCAGGTCATGACCTCGCGGTTCGTGAGTCTGAGCCCCGTGTGGGGCTCTGTGTTGACAGTGCTGAGTGTGGAGCCCGCTTCAAGTTCTGTGTCTCCCTCTCTCTCTGTCCCTTCCCCACTCATGCTCTCTCTCTCTCTCAAAATGAATAAATGTTAAAAAATAATTAAGTAAAAACAGGAAAGAAGACAGACTGCATTCAAATCCTAGCTCCCAGATCCACCCAAGTTGTGAGACCTTGAGACACTGGGGTGTATTAATTAGGCCCAGGCCAAACTATGTTGTAGTAAAAACAAGTCCCAAATCTTAGTGGCATGAAAACAACAAATATTTATTTCTCATTCCCGGTATATATTCATGAGCAGGGTTAGAAGTAAGCTCTGCTCATCCTAATTATACGTGGGTCCAAACCGATGAAGTGGGTGACAGAGAAAGCACATGGTGAACTCTTTAAGCTTCCACCAAAATGAGATACGTGTCACTTACACTCACATAAATACACCTAATCCAAGATGGCAGAGAAGGGTAATCATGTCATATATCCAGAAGGAGAACAAAAAATATTTGAGAAGTCCACTAATGATTACCACACCAAATTATTTAACATCCCCAAGCTCTGTTAAAACAAGATAGCGATAAGGATACAGATAAGCTAAATTAGAACTGTGTCTCAATACAGGAAGTGACCAATGCAATGCCTGGACAAGACAAATATTAGTCCCTCCTGGCTGCCTCTTGTCCTCTTCCCTCCAGACCTGAGAGTAGAGGAAATTGGTAGGAGAATCCAATTCCACTAAGAAAAGAATGAAAATGAGCTGTCAGAGCAGCCAGGGGGCAGGAGGCCAGGGTAGTCAGCCAGGCCCCAGTGTTCAGATAGAATTTCATTACCCAGAGGATTTTTTTTTTAGTATAAAATAACTAATCCTCTAAAAAAACCCAGATGAAGAGAAAGTTCACACAGGGATCAAAAAGATAGCCCAACCTCTCCGAGGCCAACGTGGGACGTGCATCTTGATACAGCCTGGCACTTTCATTAACATATTTAATCACGCTTTTATCTTTAATCATCACATGGCTTAATAGCGTGCATTGTATTCCCAGGCCCAAAATAACAATGGTTATGTGGTTCTGTGATAGATGTTTTTAATAAAATCAGTAATTACCCTTGTGTGTGTGTGTGTGTGTGTGTGTGTGTGTGTGTATTATCTTTTGGTTTCCTTTTTAAATTTGGCTTTAAGGTATGTCAAAATACAAGACTAAGGTGGAACATCAAAATACCCTTTTTGCTTATTTTGTTTGAGTGCCTGCCAAGCAAAGGGAAGGGTATTCCAGGCGTGGGTTCTAAAGAAAGATTCTTGTAGACATAGCCGGAAATGGGGGTGGATCCCGGCTTCATGCCAAGCCTCCTGGGTTTGAATCCCAGCAGTTTGAGGGAGGGTTGGTCACATGACCACACTGTGAATTTCCCAATCTGTAAAATGGCATACAAGTATTCCCCATAAAGTCTCTGTGAAGAAACACAAAGATGCTTTATAAGTTTTATTAACAAGCACTTAAACTGCCTTTACTATGCACTGGGAGGTATTCTAAGTGATTTAAAATATTAACTCATTTAATCCTCAATGCAACCTTACCAACATAAGTACTTTGAACGTCCCTATTATAAAATAGTTGAGTGCACTAAGGGACAGAGAAGTTAAGCAACCTGACCATGGTTCCACAGCAAGTAAGTGGCAGAGCTGGAATTAGAAGCTAGACAACTTGTCTCCAGGGTCTGTGATCTGAACAAGCGAGCTGTTACTGCTCCTGTTATGGGTCCCCTAAGCCCATTCTGACTTAACAAACCTGGCTTCTGGGCCAGACACAGGCTACTGTATGTTCAACTTGCTTCCTCTCACATGTTATCCTAACATCCTTTGCCTTAATATATGTTTCTAGTCAAACTGCCTTCTGGTGTAAGGTGTAACACAAATTCATTTCTCAGTGCCCAATACGGAACTGACCTTTATTTATACTCACTGTATCTTACTCCGCCAAATAGTTCAGGATATTTTAAAAAAAAACAATCTGACTCTAATTATATTGCTGAAGGTGAATCACTCTGAAACTTAGTTCCTCTCTCTATAAAATGAGGCTGTCCTACTGTTTCATTAACCGAAGGGACTGGAAAATACTATCAGCTCTCATTTATTTAGCAAATGTGTTGAGCATCCATTTAGGATTGGCTCTTCAAGGATAACCAATACTGTCCCCACTGTGGCTTCTGACTACTCCTTCCTGGGTGGGGAAGGGTTTTGGTAGTTTTAACCTTGACACAGCAGTCCTAGGGCCCTCCACCTATAGCAGGACATGTTACCTCATTTTCTGAGCCACATCTATAAATCAGGGTTGCCCTTAAAAAAAAGAATTTAAGAATGTGAACACACACAGGAAAGTGCTGGGCACAGAGAAGAAACGAGGAGGGAGGTTGTCTGTTTCTATGCACAAGAGACAAGGACCTTAAAGGCATATATGGCATGTGCTGTGTGGAAGAACACCATTCCTTGCATAAGCGTAGGACCACATTGTTTCCAGTACTCATCCCTTCACGTGGTTCATATGACCATAACGGTGCCACAAGTCTGCAGGATGGTGCATTCCTGGGGTCCTTCCCTACTTAGAATGGTAGTTTGTAGCCTACATTCTTCTTGAGTAATCTGGGTCATTTCTCTTAAAATGTATTCCCAAGACTTTGTTGAGTTAAAATTCACCTGAAGTTTTAGCTTCCACATGCATGAATTCACACTCATAAAGTGTTAACAACAAAACAAAACAAAAACAAGAACTTAGAGCAAAGAGACATACACAGTAGGAGGGAAGGTGTTTACAGGTTATCCAAGAAGTGCTATGTTGAACACACAGGAGCAAAGATCCACAAAAAGTAAGCTATTTTTCCAGTCCAAAAGGATGAAGTACAACAACCTTCCCCATGATCTCCTTGGCAAGAAATCAAGACAAAGGGTCCTTGGCAAGAAACCAAGACAAAGGGGCAGAACCTAGGGGCAGCTGGCAAGAGAATGAAGACAAATCCCTCCAAATGCAAGTCACAAAGCTGTGGGTCTTGCAGGCACGTGGGAAAGCCATTTTACTCTATTCATTTCCATTCCTCGGCTGGAGCACTGATAAAAATTCAGAATTTAAAATAATTCTTGAGCAAAAGCATTAATAAAGACCTTGCCGGCTCCACAAATAATAAGAAAGGTCTTGATACAGCAGAATCATCCTAGCAGAGACCAGCATGAGGCAAGAACAGGAACAAGTCTATGGGAAGCCGGACTTAAACACTGAAGGGCAAGAGAAGTTTGAATGGTACCAGGACAGAGACTTTTGTCTTATTTGGAGAGGACTAAAGGTTTTTACCAATTTCTTTGTATAGACAGCTCATTGTTCGTAGTTTTGTTGACATGATAATTATGGTCTAAAAGTTGAAGAGTGAAATGTGTTAGTTCTCAGTTGAGAATCTGAAACCATTATTCCAGTTATGTCCCTTAACAGGGGACTACAAAAATATATATTTGGAGATCAGGATTGGATAATTCTAACTTGATGATTACTGCTGTGATTTTGGTGGTCAGACCAAAAATGGTCAGACACTGGTATAGAGCTTATTTTTAGAGACCAATGTCTCAGCAAGGTCTACCTAGTGCCTTCACAGATCTGACCCTTGTTTTCTCAATCTTTGGCAAGGTCCTACCAATAACAGAAAATCACCTCCATTTTCCATAGTAACTTCCAGTCTTCCATTTGGAACAAAATTTAATTTTGTACAGTATTTACACGACCATTCAAAGTTTGAGTATCATGCATGAACATGAGACAAACTTTAGAAGGTACAAAGAGCAAACAGGAAAAGGCTCTATTCCTCCCTTCTCCCTGAGCTGAGCCATCTGTCCTGTTTCTCTCCCCGGAAGTGATTAGTCTCAGCACTGGGGGTGCAACCTTCCAGAGATATTCTGTACATAGGCCTCTAAATGTATACATGTAACCACTTTAAATTATCATACAAAAATGTTTATTTTGGTGGGTTACAGATCTATAAATTTTAAGATAGATATATCAATCTTGTGTATCTGCTACCACTATCAGGATCCAGAATAGTTACACCACCCTCCCAAAACTCACTTACACCATCCCTTCATAGTTTCAATGTCTTTACCATCCTCTCCCCCATTCTTAACCCCTGGCAACCACTGGTCTCTTCTCTATCACCATAGTGTTGTCTTTTCAGGAATATCACATAGCTGGAATCATACAATATGATTGTATGACTGTAACCCTCTGAGATTGTCTTCTTCAGTCAGCATAATGCCTTTCAGATTTACTCCCCGTCCACTGTATTTAGTTTGTTCCATGTTATTGCTGAGCAATATTCCAATGTGGGTGTGTCACATTACATTTTGTTTATCCATTAATCTGGTGATGTTATCAGTTTTTGGTAATTACAAATAGAGCTGATAAAAACTTCCACGTACATGTTTTTGTGTCAACATAACTTTTCATTTCTCTAGGATAAATACGTAGTTGGGTTACGGGTCATATGATGGCATATGTCTAATTTAATGACATATAACTGAGAAACTATTTTCACATATTTTATTTTTTAACCCAAATGGAAATGACTGTACACATAATTCAGCATTTTGATTTTTTTTCATTACCAGTGCATCCTATGGTTCATTCTGGATATGTCAGGATACTTAGATCTATCTTTTTTTTTTTTTTTTTTTTTTTAAGTTTTAGTTATTTTGAGAGTGCATGCATGCGTGAGCGGGGGAGGAGCAGAGAGAGAGGAAGAGAGAATCCTAAGCAGGCTCTGTGCTGTCAGCGCAGAGTGCAACATGGGGCTCGATCTCCCAAACTGTGAAATTGTGATGAAGATCAAGTGGTGGATGCTCAACCAACCAAGCCACCCAGGCACCCCCATCCCATTCTTTTAATTTTGCTGTTGTGTTATTGTTGCTGTTGCTATGGTGTTTTTCTTGCATCCTCCATTGATTGTTCAGTGTTTTCTAGGAACAAGCTCAATCACTGCCCCAATTACTCCTTAGGTTCTTGAAGAAACCATTTATTTTTCCTGTTTTATTAATTTCTGGATACTTTATTTTATTTCCTTTGGCTTATTTTGTTGAAAAATTCTAATCTCTTGAGTTAGCTCCTTAATTTTTACACACATTAAACATGAAAGAGTATATACCGGGCTTGAAAAAACAACAAAACATCAAAGAGTACAAAGTAAGCCCATGAGTGTACCACATTAGCTGTATCCTATCAGTTCTGATGTGCACTGTTTTCATTGTCATTTTCTGGGTATTTTGTAATTTTAGTATTGATTTCTTTTACTTGAGAGATCTGTGAGAAGATTCTTTCATTACTGCCATTTCTTTTAAATTTCCAGGTGCCAGGACATACACCATATACACAATTTTTTTTTAAGAATAATAGTAAAAAGGACACTCATAACCAAAGTTTAAGAAACAGAACATTATCAGTGCCTCTGAAGTCTTCTTTGCCTTCCTTCCCTAATTGATACTTCTATACTCCTACAGGCAAACATTATTGTAAATTTTGTGCTAATCTTTCGACTGTTTATCTGCATAAATAAGCAAAATGATGATTTTTACCTTTATGCCAATGAAGTCATCATGATGAAAATGCCCTTTTCACTGTAATCTGCATTTTTCTCTCAATAATGTGTTGGCAATTCACCCATTTTGATATTTGTAGCTACTGTCTGTTCGTTTTCACCACCATATAATATCCCACGGAGTGTAAATACCACAATTTATTCATTTTACTACTGATGGGCCACTGGGTCATTTCCAATTTGTAGGTTTTACATACATATTTGCTAAAAATATTCCTTGCATGGTCCATGACATATGTGAATGAGAGTCTGTCTAGGTCAGCCAGCTCAGGATGAACTTGCTAGGATGGAGGAGATACCTATCCATCTTTAGTTGGATAATAAAATGCCAAATCATATGGAAAGTGGTTTTACCAACTTACATCTCCCTCCAGCAGGTGAACCAGCATCTCTGTCACTCCTGCTCCACGTCCCTGCTCAGGTTTGACAATGCCAGACTTTTGAATTTTTTTTACATGTAGGATGTGTAATCGTATCACATGGTGCTTTCAATATGTATTTTCATGATGTTAACAGAATTGAGTGCTTTATCAATTCTTCATGGTCATTCCCAATTTATAAAATGTCTTCTCTTTGTTCACTCTTTCTCTTCTTTGTAAATGCCTTAATTGTATTAATTCACTGAGATCCATTATATATTTCAGAGGCTCATTTGTAGTTGGCTTTGTATGTTGCAAATATTTTCCCCTGGTGCGTGGCTCATCTTTTAAATTCATTTGGGCTGCTTTTCGGGAACAAAAATTCAAGGTTTTAGTATATTTGAATTTATCAACGTTACTATTTGCATAATATTTAGGAAATCATTTCCTAACCCACAGTCGTATTTTTCTGCACATTTTTCTTAAAATGTGAAAGTTTCCTTTTGATATGTGAATCCTTAATTCATCAGAAATTGATTCTCTGCATGGTGAGAGATAGTATCCAGATCAATTTTTCCACGTGGATAATCAATTATCTCACTGCTATATATTGGATTGTTTGCTACGAATTTAGAAACCAGTTCCCTATGTGTATGTCCCCATCTATGGACTTTCACTCCTTTTCCATTTATCTATCTCTGTATTAATATCACACTTTCTTCATTTTTATAACTTATAGAATATCTTCATTATCAGGAGGGCAATTTACTTCTTTGGACACCCTCTTCTCTTCTCTCTGTCTCTGTCTCTCTCTTTCTCTCACACACACACACACACACCAGATACATATACAGATATATATATATATCTCCACATATCTATATATCAGACAATGTACTTGACAATCCACTTGTCAAGCTGCATTAGGATTTTTATTTTAATTGTCCCTGGATCTATAGATTGGTTTGGGAAAAACTAACATCTTAAACATACTGAGTGTTTTTATCCAATAATATATTTATTTAGGTCATGTTCAATGACTTTCAATGAAATGCTATAATTTTCTTCATAAGGAGAGCGTATGAATGTTCGATCTGAAACCGGTATTTTTTCATTGTATTTATCATTTTTAAAAAATATATTTTCTGTTTGCAGCTGGGGTATAGAAATATAATTGATTTTTAGGAGATTTTTATTCAAGTGTAATATACAGAAATGTGCACAAGTCCAAGGAGTACAGCTTTATTAATTTTCAAAGAGCACATACATGTAGCCGGCACCCAGGCTAAGAATCCAAACATTACGATGACATGAGAACTATCCCCCAACCAGTGACTGCCCCATTTAAAGGTAACCACTATGCTGACCTCTTTTACCGTAAACCAGTTCTACATCTTGTAACACTCATGGAACCATACAGAATGTATTCTTTTCTAACTTTTTTTTTCTCATATTCTGCTTTTAAGATGCATCTGTGTTGAGCGTGGTTATAGTTTATTCATTCTCTTTGCTGTATAGATTTACATTTTGTAAACAGACTACAATTTATGCATCCTAATGTTGGTAGATATTTAAATAGCTTCCAGTTTGAGGGGATATGGCTGCCAAGAACGTTTTTGAGTAAGTCTTTTTGTGTACTTATGCTCTCATTTCTGTTAATTTGTTCCCAAGAGTAGAACTGCTGGTTATGCATATCTTTAGCTTTGTTAGATCTTGCCATGTGATTTTTGTTTTCCAAAGTGGTTTTAGCAATTCACTTACAGTACATAAGGATTCCAGTCAGAATACAACCTGTTCTTCACGTTGTAATGTTTCTTATTTATAGAAACAGTGGTAAACTCTCATATTAATTTAAATATTTTATTCACATGATATAAATTACCATTTCAGAATAGTAAGCTACCATTCTGAAAAATGAACTCACCTTAGTCATCAAGTTATTTTGTATATGGTTGGCTCTAACAAGTTTTTGCTAATAAATTTTTGGTTTCTGAATGTTCGTGACAGAATTAAGCTATAATTTCCTGTCTCGTGCTGATCTTATCTATGGGCACAAAATTTATATTTGCCATGTAAAATCAATCAGGGGAAGTTTCCAATATTCCTCTTCTCTGTAAGATTTTATTTAAGATTAGAATTTCCTATTCCTTTGATGTTTGGTAAAGCTTGCTTATTAAACCATTTGAACCTGACATTTTCTTTGTGGGGGTATTAGCTACTGATTATCAAGCAAATTCTTTAATTTCAGATTTTTCAGGACTGTTTAGATTTTCTATTTTTTCTTTAGTCAGTTTTTATATTTTTCTAAGATGTGTTCATTTCACCTAATCTTTCAGATTAATTTGCCTGAAAATGATATTATCTTTTATATCACTGATACATTTATTACTTTCTTCTTTAATATGGGTTATTTGTACTATCTTCCCCTCCCTTAATCTTGGCAGAGGTTTGTCAATTATTTCAGCTTTTATTAAGGAACTAACTTTCACTTTGTTGATCTTTTCTATTGTACATTTGTACTCCATTTAATTAAGTTCTGCTTTTACTCTACTTCTTTTCTATAGTCTTTGTTTAGTCTAACTTTGAAGTCAGATGCTTAGTCTATTAAATTCCAACTTGAAGTCTTTGCTAATATAAACACTGTATTATCTAAATGTCTCTCCAAATATTGCTTTAACTGCATTTCATGCATTTTGATATAGAGTATTTTCATTATTATACAGTTCTAAATATTTTCCAATTCTTACTGTGATTTCTTCTTTGAACCCTGAGTAACTTAGGAGGGATTAAATTCCCATGTAGATTTTTATAAAATTATCTTTTTATTGATTTTATGTTAATTATTTTATAATCTGTGCAAAGTGAAATAAAACGGAGTCAGTTATGTCTAGGGGTTTTAAGAAGGGGCTGGAAGGCCATTAAGGAGGTAGGCTTTATGCCCACTGGATAGAACCACACACTTCTACATTAGGCCAAACCCCAATCATCCAAGGACTCCGCAGAAAACACCTGCAATTTTCTAAGGTTAACAGACTTGCTTAGTGATTGCTGTAGTGACTGATTATGTTTAGCCAAGATTAGTTTTCTGTCACCAACACCAATCAAAATTCTTAGTATACAATATATGTAAGCATTCCCTTTTCTCTTTCAGAACCCCTGATTTTTGTTCCACAGTGGGACACAATTTGGGTTGCTACCCAAATCCATGCTGTGTGAATTGCAATTCTGAGATCCCAAATAAATGCTTTTTTTAAAAAAAAGTTTAGCTCTCTTTTCTCCATCCACAAATTAAATACCACAGTATTTGTGGTATCTGTGTGATACAAATTGTCTTGAGAACCAATTCATGTCTAATACATGGACACTTTAATTAAATTCCTATGAATGCTTGAAAAACCCATGTCATTTTCAGTTACTGAGTACTTTGTAATTGTGTTGCTCGAATATCCTTACTAATAATGCTTTTATTCTGATTAAGATAGCACTAACTGAGAGAGGATACGTTGACATTGCCCACAATGATGGTGTATTTGCCACATTGTCCTTGAAGCCCTAACAACATCCGCTTTGCAGTTGAAAGCTATGTTAATAGTGCCATACTCAGTTTAGAATGGGTTATACCTCCAAGATGAATGGAGTATCTGTCAGTATATAATGGGTACATTTACCTCTGGTCATGTACATAACCTCTGGTCATGTACATAACATAAGCTTTTGTTTTTGTGTGTGTCCTGACATACCATTTTCCACTAATTTATCCAGGATATTTATCTTATATTTAAACTCTGTCATATTTGCAGGTTAACCATTGTTTCCCTTCACTGTGTGTGTGTGTGGTGTGTCTTCCTGCTTTTCCTTTTGACTTTGTTCATCTTCTTTATGGTATATTTTTCTATTTTATTAATTTCTATTCCTGTGTTATTAGCACCATTCTTTTATTTTGCGTTTAATAGTTTATTTTTTCACTTATTAGTTTGAAAGACTAGTTTACTAATTTTCAGCCTTTTTGAAGATAAGGATTAAAGGCTATAAATCTTGCTTTTGCCATATTCACGTGCTTTCATCTGCAGTTTAAAATGGATTTTCTATTAATTTTTAAAATTTTGAGATAATTATAGATTTATATGCAGTTCTAAGAAACAGTTACAGAAAGACCCTAAGTACCCTTTATCCGTGCCCCCCCCCCACCATTTTACCATCTTGCACAACTACAATAGGAGATCAGAATCAGTTTATTGACATTGATACTGTCAAACCCAGGACATTTCTGTCACCACAAGGATCACTCATGTTGCCCTTCTACAGTGACACCTACTTTCCATCCACACTCATCCTCTTTTTTTTAAACTTATTTTTTTTTTTTTTTTACTTTTTTAGTGGGGGGAAGAAGGGGAAGGGGGGGGAAGGGGGGGGGAATGAATGAATGAATGAATGAATGAATGAATCTTAAGCAGGCTCCACGCTCAGCACAGAGCCAGATGTGGGGCTCGATCCTACAATCCTGGGATCATGACTTGAGCCAAAATCAAGTGTCAAATGCTCAACTGACTGAGTCATCAAGGCACCCCCCCTTCTTAATACTGGCAGCCACTAATCTGCTCACCATTTCAGAAATTTGATTGTTTCAAGAACATTATACAAATGGAATCATACAGTATGTAACCTTCTGGGATTGGGTTTTTTCACTCAGCCTGACTCCCTGGGGATTCCTTTAGGTTGCTGTATGTATCCACAGTTCATTTTCTTTTATTGCTGAGCAGTATTACAGGGTATGCAAGTACCACAATGTGTTTTAACTGTTCACTCTCTGAAGGGCATCTGGGATGTTTCCAGTGTTTGGTTGTTACAAGTGAAGATGTAATAAACATTCATTCATATTCAAGTTTCTGCATGAACACTGTTTACACAAGAACCTGTACACAAATGTTTATAGTTTTATAGTAGGTGACTATATCTTCATTTAATATAATTTCATTGTTAATACATGAATCATTATTTGGAACTCCAAAAAATATTTATGTAGCTACAAGTATACAGGATTATTTTGTTGACTTCTCTCTCCTCCCTGTCTCTCCCAATGGATCTCAGGAGACCACTGGATAGAAAGAGAGACAGACGTCTTTATGTGGGTTTGTATTCAGGCTTTAAAATTTGTTGAGTCCTTATTTGATCAATTTTATGAGCTTTCAAAGTCTGCTTGACAAGAATACATCTTCCCATTTCTAAATGTAAGATTCTTTATATTTCTGGGTGATCTTATTTTCCTACTCAAATCTTTTAAATCCCCATTAATGGTTTATATGCTTAATGTATCAGTTGCTGAGACATGTGTAAAATCTTCTCCTATGAGGGCACATTTGAACATTTTCCTCACTAGTACAGTCCGCCTTCTTGCATATGTTTTAACCTCCTTTATTTGGTGCATACAAGTTTAGAATTATATCTGCCTAATGAATTTATCCTGTCATCATCATAGTTTCCTTTTTTTTTTCTCAATAATTTTTTTGCCGTAAGGTCTTTTTTGTCTGATATTACTATAGCTGCACTGGCTGTCTTTTGGATAGTTTTTGCCCATTATGTCTTACTCTATTTCAACAACAAAAAATAATGTGTTCATTTTCTCATCTCTTTACTTCCAGGCTCTTTGCATCCTTATGTTTGGGATGTGTCTCTTAAAGCACATGCAGCTTCAACAAACAGAATAAATATTTTTGTTGTAAAATGTAGTACAAATAAAGAAAATTGAATCAAACAAATATAGAGCAAAATAAATGTTTATGAAGCAAATATCCTTGATATCAAGTCTCAGGTCAACAAATAAAAATTTTCCAGCCACCTCAGAAGCCCTGTCCCAGTTACAAACCCTCTTTCTTTTCCTGAAAAACAACCAGTATCCTGACTCCTATGATAATCCCTCTATAGTTTTATGTCCCAAATGTTCATCCTCAAACACTACAGTTTAGCCCCCACCCCCGTTTTTGATTGTTTGCTTGTTCTAGAAGATATGCCTTAAAGTTTTTTCTGGTCTGTAGGTTCCTTTTCATCCCACTTACTTTTTTTTTTGCCAGTGCAATTTATTTGTTAAAATCCTGGGTCATTGGATCTACAGACTTGTGGTTTCATCTTTCATTTTCTCTACTCTAGCTCTGAAATCAACTACTTGTTTAAGGAGGCCTGGCTCCTTTTATGGGAGGATGGTATTTAGAAGCCAAGATCTGAGTGTTAGCTGAGTTCGCTGTTACTGGGGTATCTATCACTGCTTTTAGGTCTTCTCGGTAGACAGTGCTTGGAACCCATGTGCACACACACAACTATACATGCTTCTTATCTATCATCTTATCTATCATCTATCATCTTATCATCTATGTATCTATCATTTATCTATCACTATAATCTTGCTATCATTTATGTATGTATGTATCTATCATTTATCCATCATCTATCTACCTACCTACCTACCTGCCTGTCTATCTTTCTATCTAGTCTGTAAGTCAATTCATTCTGTTACCTCTGACCCCAACTAACAGTATTCTTTCTTGTATTATAAATTCTGGCCATTTTACATGAAACCAAGATAAAATATCTCTTAGATTCATAACAATGCTTTTTTAATTTAATCAAAAATCTTTTTAGTATTTCTGTATTTTGAGAGAGAGAGAGAGAGAGAGAGCGAGCGAGCGAGAGAGTGCACACACAAGCAGGAGAGGGGCATAGAGAGGGAGACACAGAATCTGAAACAAGATCCAGGCTCTGAGCTGTCAGCACAGAGCCCGACATGGGGCTCGAACTCACAAACTGCAAGATCATGACCTAAGCCAAAGTCAGATACTTAAGTGACTGAGCCACCCAGGCACCCCATAATAACATTTCTGATTTGAAGTCAGGACTACAGGTTTTTACTTTATCTCTCCCACCTTACATGTGTATTGCCTTTGTTCTCCAAGAATCCTGGTTCTTAAGAAGATAAAAGTAAAACAGAATTAGGGTGTCATATAACCACTCATGCGCTTTATTCCATATTGTAAGTTTGACAGTCTCAAGATAACAGTGTGATATCCCTACTAGCTGCACTGATTACTGAAATAGTGAAATTTTCTCACAGATCCTCTTCCTGTATCTCTGTATTCTTCATAATTGTACTGAATTCATAAAGGACACAGCCATTTAATGTTATATTTTTTCCATTAAAAATAGTTAACGTTCACCACCAGCCCTCTTGTTGCTGTCTCTCTAATCATCTTGGTTAAGCTTTTCTTGACAAGATTCTTCAGGAAGAACCCAGGAGAACATTTTCTTATTTCTTGCATGTTGATACCAATTGGTCTGTAATCTTTATGCTGAAAGTCTGTGTGGCTGTATATAAAGTTCTTGGCTCATTGGCTTGCATTTTCTTGAGTATCATAAATATAAATATGTTGCTCCATTTTCTTCTGGCATAAAGTTTTGCTGTCAAAAAGTGTCCTAATAACCTGATTTTCTTTCCTTTACATATGACTTAGTCATTTTGCCTGGAAGCACAAAATTTTTTTGTTTTTAAGTAAAAATCAAATTACTAAAATAAGTCTCAGTGTTGGTCATTCCAAGTCAATTTTCTTAAGTACGTGGGCCCTTTCAGTATGTAATTTTTTGTTGTTTCTATTGAATTGTTGTTTAACTGTTTTTTCTTGAATTGTAATTTTGGGTACTTGGACCCTTGCTTTGGGTTTCTTCTTTGGGTACTCTACTAGAGCAATGATGATCTTATCCTGTCTTCTAACTTTCTCATTTTCTCTTCAATCCATTTATCTCTTTTGTAAGTTTCTTCCTTTAACCTGTTTTTCTTTAGGCATGATCTGTTGTGTTGATTTACTCTTCAGTTACTCATTTAGTCTTTATTTCTAAAATACTTTTTCTTAAATTTCTAATTATTTTCTGAGTCCTGTGATCTCATTCTGGGTTTTTCTAATTCTGATTTTTAAGAATTGTTTTAATGTTTATTTATTTTTGAGAAAAAGAGAGACAGAGCATGAGCAGGGGAGGGGCAGAGAGAGAAGGAGACACAGAATCTGAAGTAGGCTCCGAGCTGTAAGCACAGAGCCCGATGCGTGGCTTGAACCCACAAACCTGAGATCGTGACCTGAGCCAAAGTCAGACACTTGACCGACTGAGTCACCCGGGTGCCCCTCTAATTCTGATTTTTATAGTTCCATCATATCTTCTATCATTTTCTTAGTGTCTTTAGCTTCTTTGAAATAGTGTATTATAATTTTCATGTGACTTGGAGCCACATTTCTCTGGCATGCTTTTATTATCTGGAGGCTGGTGATTCTGTTTCATGATACTAACTTTGCATGTGTTTTGAATCCAAGCATTTTCTGTCCTCTTTTTTATGTGAAGTTAATTTTCCTAAACATGCAGAAGAGAATGCAGTTGAACATTTAGTTTCTAACTCCACAGAGCTCTCTTGTCCTGTTTTTGTAACACGTTAGAAGGTAGGCTGGTTGACTTTCTGAGATGCCCCAACTCTGTTTTTCTCACTTTCTTTTATCTGGCCTTCAATTTCCTGTCAGTATTGTCTCTGCAGTACCCAATTTTGATTTTTTAATCCCACTTTTTATTCCTGGGAGGGGGCTCTGGTCGGCTACTTTTGAGAGTTCACAGGGTCCAGACTGTTCCAGATGCTTCATGCTTTCCTGCTGACCCTATGTTTTTATCTGCTATTGCACACAGTATTCAGCAACTATTCTCATTTTGATTTTCAAGCTTTCCAGTGGTTATCTGTTGGTTGGTTTTGATCCTGAGGTTCATACAATGACTCACTGCTTTCCTCTCCTGCTCCCCGCACAGTCCTGACACCATGCAGGTTTTGTAACTGTCAGTCTGATAATAACCTGATACTCTTTCCTTTATGTAAGTGATTTAGTCTTTTTGTTGTTGTTGTTGTTGCCTGCAAGCACAAGAATTCATTTTTTTTTCAATATATGAAATTTATTGTCAAATTGGTTTCCATACAACACCCAGTGCTCATCCTAAAAGGTGCCCTCCTCAATACCCATCACCCACCCTCCCCTCCCTCCCACCCCCCATCAACCCTCAGTTTATTCTCA
This sequence comes from Panthera uncia, assembly GCF_023721935.1. Taxonomy (NCBI): domain Eukaryota; kingdom Metazoa; phylum Chordata; class Mammalia; order Carnivora; family Felidae; genus Panthera; species Panthera uncia. The sequence continues at coordinate 17,430,064 of NW_026057578.1, read as the reverse complement.
GTTTTTAAGAGTCTCTCATTTTTCTTTTAAAGTCCAGAAATTTTATTGGAATATATCTCGATGTTGGCCAAGCCACTTGTCACTGGTTTGACCCTCCTCACTCACAATTTGTAATTCATGAGGATAGCTTGTCACCTAGGTATTTTGTAGGGATTACCCATGGGTTGTTGTTTTGTTGTTTGAATTTGTCTGTTTATATGGTGGAATTTGGGAAGATTCAAAAACTAAGGCACCAATGTCATTTTCCAGCATGTAGTTTTTGTGTCCTTTTTCAACAACTTAATCTGACAATGTCTCTCTTATTAGGTGAGTTGAGTACATTGACATATGTTATGGTTAGTAATAAATTTGGCATTAATTCATCTTATTTTGCATTTTTGCTTTGTTTGGAAATTTCTAAATGGTTTTTTAACCCTCTTTAAATTCAATTTTCTCTCTACTGTTTTGGAAATTAATCTATACCTTTTAAAGTTTTGTTATGCATATTTCATTTAAAGTCTCAATATTATCAGTACCCCACTTTCAAAATAACTCAAGGATGTTAAAACACTTTATGTCCATCAACTCTTTCCCACTTTATATACTATTATTGCCCAATAGTTTAGTTCTGTTGTATTTTCTGCACAGGTACACACCAAATTGAGCATTATTATTTTTCATAAAGTCAATGTTTATTTAAATTGCCCACTCTGTTTACCAATTTCTTTGCTCATCTTTCTCTCTTACATTTTAGGCCTTTCTTCCAGGGTGGATTGATTTTCCCTTTCCAGAACTCCAACCTCTTGACTTTCCTATAGTGAGATTTCATGGGTGGCCAATTCTTGGTCTTTGTTTATCAGAGTATCTTTCTCTCACCTGTATTTTCAATTAAGTATGCAATTCAAGGTTGAATTTTTTCTCCCTCTGTCAGCACTCCACAGAGGTTTCATTGTTTTCTGGCTTCCATTGCTGCTGTTGGTTAGTCATTTCTTAGTAAGGTCATCTACCTATTTTTTTCCAGCCTTCTCTGACCCCTGTTTTAGTGCCCTACAATTTTCAATAGTAAGTCTAGATATCCTTGTATCATTTTTTAAAAATCATTCTGCTGAGGATTCCCTGGACTTCCTGAAACTGAGAATCGTCTTTCATCCGTTCTAAAATGTCTTGAGCCCTCTCTCTTCTGATATCGCCCCCTCCCCCTAACTCCACTTACACAACGTGTATGTGGGACTCTCTCATCCTGGTCTCATGACTCCTCACGCCTCTTTCTTGTTTGCCTTTTTCGTCTGAGTACATTTTGGGTAGTTTGCTATTTCTATCTTCCAAGTCATTACTTCTCTTCTCATGTATGTCTCATTTCCTTCCTAACATGTCCATTGAGTTTGTAATTTCATATCTAAATTATATTTGATTCTTTTTATAATATGCCTCATCAACAGTTGGTGCTTTTTTGATCCATTATCCCATCTTTCATTTCTTTAAATGCTTTAAATATTTTTTTTTCCTCTATATTTGGCTCGTCACCGAGGGTACACTATTTCAAGTGCACGAGCTTTACTGAGAGTGGGATTTACTTCTAACTCACCCTATCGCTATTAAAATCTAGGCTCTGGGTTCTTTCTACTGACAAACTCACCTAGGGCAAGCAGTGCTTTCCACTGACTTATCACTCTGGTTCCTGGCTCTCTTTTCATTTTTGTCCCTGAATATTTCCTTTAATTACAAAAGCATAATTACTCATGTAAAAGCACACTTGTGATTTTCCAACAAATAGGTAATTGCTATAGGAGGATATTTTGAGAATACCTTATTTTCAATATTGGTCATAATGGAAGTCAGTTGGGTAATTTCCACATTTCCATTTCTGTAATTTTAATTCCAAGACTTGTGGTTTTTTTGAATGGAGAAGCTACAGCAAAAAAGGCTAGGCAGAGAACACTGAATCCATTTATCTGTTTGCTGAAGTTTATCTTCTAATAATTTAACAAGAAATGTTAATGGGAACTGTGCTCCTGGAATTGTGATGTCTTCAATAATGTCTGTCTCTTGCATTTATATGTAAATAGAAGTTTGGCTAGTTACAGATTTTGAGGGCCAAACTTTATTTCTCTAAGTTTCTAAAGATGTTATCCTATTGTCATCTAGTTTTAATGTTTCTTTGGAAAACCTTTTTTTTTTTTTTTTAAATAGGTCACCTGATATGTTCACTTTTTCAACAAATGACTCCTTGTTTAGAATGTAAATCTATTAATTTCACAATGATATGTATTTGTTTGGATATTGTGAATAATGTTTTCTGAGAATTTAGTGTGACCTTCCATTCTTTAGATGTAAGTCTCCTTTAATTTCTGGAACATATTCTTGTTTTCTATCCTTGATTTTTTTTTCAATTATATTTCTTTAGTTTTCTTCTTTGGCACCCCTAGTTATGTGTATATTGGAACTCTTTCCAGGCTTACTATTTCTCTTTAATGCTTTTTATTTTTTTAATATGAAATTTATTGTCAAATTGGTTTCGATACAATGCCCAGTGCTCATCCCAACAGGTGCCCTCCCCTCCCTCCCACCCCCCATCAACCCTCAGTCTGTTCTCAGTTTTTTAGTTTTTTATGTCTTTAATGCTTTTTAATGCTTTGTTGATTTCCATTTTTTTCCCCACTGTTAGTGAGGCCATTTAATATTTTTAGGGCTGTTCATTCACCTTTTTAATGCTTCGGGTGTGCCTCTTTCATTTCTATGACGGTTTTCTTTTGTGGAACCACTTCATTTCTCATGAAAGCAAGATTGTGCTTTGTCCCCTGCTTGATTTTCCTGTGTTTTGATATGAAGAGGTAATCACCTAATTTTCTTTCAAGTTTTTGATGCTATATTTGGCCCAATTTCATTTTATCTGTGGTAGTACTTTCCACCAGTGTGTGTGCATGCATGTGTGTGTTTACTTGCCTTTTACTCCATTCCTTTCCTTAATTTCTCGTATTGTCTTTCTGTAGAACCCATACTAGTTCCTTTTGACACAAGTATTATTACCAATCTCTGAGTTTTACTTGCATTAGCTTTTTATAGAAGGTTTCATTGGAAGTGAGGCAGGGCCATCCTCTAAGTGAGCAGGAATTCTACCAAATTCACAGTAAAAACTATTTATGGTGCAGTGTTGGGTATGTTCATTGATTATTTTACCCACGAAAAGGTCAATGTCTCTGCTACCCTGATGCCCTAAAACAAACTGCTTCTTTCTTTCTTTCTTTTTTTAATTTTTTAACATTTATTTTTGAGAGAGAGAGAGTGCATGAGAGAGTGCAAGCAGGGGAGGGGCAGAGAGAGAGAGAGAGAGAGGGACACAGGATCTGAAGCAGGCTCCAGGCTCTGAGCTGTCAACACAGAGACTGACATGGGGCTTGAACTCACAAACTGCGAGATCATGACCTGAGCTGAAGTTGGACACTTAACCGACTGAGCCACCCAGGTGCCTCAGACTGTATCTTTGTTTCTTATTCAGTCCTTCCTTCAGTGCTTCTCTGTAGTGCCAAACTGTACCCGGGGACTGCCCTGCCCCACCCCTATGTACTCTATTCCTGACACAGATGCCAAAAGGACTATTGGTTTTGTCTCTGAGGTTACACTACCAATCTCACAAGCTGTTCTACTGACATTGTTTGATGTCTGCAGGCACAAGTGTCTTCTCTCAGCACCTGGCCACATGCTTGATCTACATCCTGTAGCCCTTCCTCATAGTTACTGTCCAGCATGATACAGTCTTCCCAGTTTTACCAGAGCACTTGCATTTCCTTTTCTTCTGATTTTTCTTTTTATGGAGGGGTAATTTCTCAGAGAAGAAGGGGGCAGAAGGATCTTTACTCTGCTATCTTAAAACCAAATGTCTGTTACTCACCTTTCTTAACAACCTTTGATATGGAACATGTTGGAGGCTTTTCACAAGTCTAAACAGATTATAGGCTGCCCTCCCCACCAAAGTGTCATTTGTAAATAGGTTGCCTGGAATTTGGAATCTTTTTTTTTTTTTTTAATAGAAACCAAGTTATAAACCAAGTTGGCAACCAAGGTCAGCTTTTCAATAGGCTGTTTAGCTGGATACATTGTGCTAATAACATTATTTCAGCTTCACAGAACTACTCTCTATTAAGTTATTCTATAGAAAAATGAATTCCAAGTTCTAGCTAATAGAATATAGCATGTTTTAAAATGTAAAGTTATGTCACTCTCTTGCTTAAAATCTCCCAGTGGTTTCTCATCATTCTTAGGCTAGAGACAACATTCTTAACATGGTCTGGTAGGCCTATGATCTGACTCTGTTGGCCCCTCTGATTTTGAACTATTACTCAAACTGGCCTTCTTACTGTTAAAGGAATGTGTCTTGCTTCTGCCAGCCCTGAAGCCTTTGCAAATTTACTTCCTTTTGCCTAGAATATCTTTTCCTTACCGGTCAGCCTACTCCACCCTTCAGACACAGTTCAACCCAAATTCCATTTATTTGGGTAACCTTCATAGATCTTGAAATGGGACAAATCACCCTTCTATATACATTCTAATAGCATATGGTTGTCTTTATGTTTGCTACTATATGCCCTGCACTCCTCACAGTGATATTCCAATAAGCAAGTGTTAGATAAACAAATGATTACATGTTTTCTGTCAAAGACAGCGCTCTTAGACTCAAACCCACTTGCCTGGAGCCAAGGACATTTTTTTTTATCTCTTAAACCACTTCCTATGTCATTGGCCTCAGTGGATCATGTGCATGTTACATAGAACTCCAAGTTTCATCCTTATGATGACCAATGCTATAAGCAGTCCTTATTACAATTATGTGAAAACTCTGAAAAGTCGTTAAAAATAGCTTATTATCTGATTCCACATAGGATCACAGTTTTAAATACCTAAAACATAAACACATGATATAAAATCAATTGCATGTAATGGTTATATATCCCTAGAAGTCTCCACTTCAATATTACAGAACTGCACATTTTCTGGGATAGTCTCTCTCTCGCTTTTTTTTTTTTTTTTTTAACAATTGGGCTCTTACTCTTTGACAGTGCATCTCACCTGTCGGCTTTGTGCCCTAATTTCTTTTTCCATAAAACCTGGCCACTATCCATTTATGGTCCTGTCACTCAATGGTTTGTCACAACTGTCTTTTTGAATCCTCTTATGTTTCCTGCCAGGCTTTGCTCTTGTGGAAAGAAGTTAGATAAGTTTGCAGCCCTCTATGTGAATCAGAAATGACCGTTTTTATTCTAAATTTACTTGCTCCAGTTTCTATGCATAGACTTGATCCAGTTCTCTCACCTATGAAGGGGACTTAGTGGCCAGCAGTATTCACGGCCCTTGTAGGTCCACTTTGTAGGAATGTCATTGTTGAACTGAGAAGGGGAAGGGTTAAACCTTAGGAACTGAGAAGGGGAAGGAAGGATGCTCATTAAAGGATCTGTCTGGTCAAGCTAAGGAAGGACATCTTAAGGTTGGTGAACCCTAGTGAATTAATCATGTGGATGAAAGGGGCCTGAGACAGCCATTGCCTGACGAATGGTCTGATGCCTGGGAAACAAGAATGGCCCCAACTCTGGAATAAAGAATGGGGTTTGGTGGGATGGGGGGGCAGACCCAGCTGTTGATAGTTTAGAAACACCCTCTAGGATGAAATTTAATAAAAAGTACATTAAAAATCTTGACGAAATCATATTTATTTGTGAACAACTTGTTAGGGTCAAAACATGACTTAATGGGTTTGTCATTTGGACAAGGAATGGATTTTTTATTTAAATATTAATAACTGAGCTACTATGAAATGGGCTTAGTTAGCTTCACCCCTGCCTCTTTTCTGTACTTTCTTGTCCTTCCATTATTTCTTTACCCAATGTTGGGTAGAAAAGGCTGCTAGAAGACTTCAAAGTCCATGAGCTAATTAAGCCTGTTTGTTAACTTGAGCTATGTTAATATGGATGAGTTTATAAGGCTGTGGACGTGCTGTTTGCTTCTAGCTATTAACTGATTTCATCTATCCTGAGAAACAAAAGGGCTTGGACATAGACTGATGAGGTAGTTTCCAAAGATTTGTGGAGAAATTAGAAATGGTTCACTGTAACAAGACCAGATAAATAATTTTGGAGGGGGACCACACTTTCTAGGATCACCTTCTTTCACAGAATGTGCAGACAAACTAAGCTCTCTTATGAACCCTTGCTAACTCACCCAGCCATGCATTCCTGTCACTTTGTGCCTGCTGCAAGCCAGGCACTGTGCACCATGGCTCCCCTCCATAAGGAGCACAGAGCCTCACAGGAGAGACAGACACAGATCATCTCAACATGATATCCCTTCAAGGAGGCATAAGCTCTTGTGTGAGCTTTGAAGAGGGTGCAGTTAGCTTAGACTGGAGATCTGGGGGCAGGCTTTGAAGATGAGACAACTTTGGGGATCAGAGTTACAGGGAGAAGAGGAGTTAACCAGGTCAATTTGGGATAGAGAAACAGATGTCTTGAGCACAGCGTGGTCTGGTCTTTGCCTTCATGTATGTAGAATGCCTGCACTTTCCCTGTGGACCAAGGCTTCTTTCTGTCCCACTGGTCTGTGCCATTATCATACCAAGCTATTAACTGAGGCCAGATAGAAAGGGAACAGAGGGATTAAGGCATTCAAGTTAGCAGTAACACAAGTCATTCATCCACAAGCAAGGCGTCTGACATGGTAGGGCTAGGGTGGGGCCCAAGTAAGTGCTTTCTAAACAAGACCACAAATTAAATGTGAAACCTCAGATCCCTGGAACACATTTAGACAAACATGGCCCTAGAATCATCCCCGTGACACAGTATTCAGCACAGGGACCCACACATTCAAACTCAACCCAAAACACAGGAAATGTATGTGATATACAGGAGCAAACAACTTAATCACTACAATTAAAATGATCAAGCATAACTCCTTGCCAACTGTTGGTGGCACACAGCTTTGACCCACCTTTGGTTTGGAAGCACATTTTTGGGAATCTAGGAAAGTTGGTAACAAATCTGAAAGTTAGGGAGGCATTAATATGTGCTGAAGCACCAACAATGGTTTCTTTAGGGGTAAAACTTTCTCTGTTTAAGCTAAGCTGTGATGTTCTGACATGTTATTAGTATTTTGCAATAAGCATATCTTCTTTGTATTCAGAACAGAACAAAAATAATAGCAAATTGAAAATCTACCTAAGAGCAGGGGTAGACAAAGAACAGTCTATATATTTTGTTAAAACGAGTTATAACTAGTGAAAAGGGCATCACCAAAAATTGGGAAAGAAGGGAAGCCTCTATAAATTGATTCCCATCTTATTTATTATAGTGTTTACTTTGGGACAGTAGATGTGCCCTACTCACCAGGGCATGTGAACCTGGACCACTTTCTTACACCACACACAAAAATAAACTCAAAGTGGATGAAAGACCTAAACATAAGACAGGAAGCCATCAAAATCCTAAAGGAGAAAACAGGCAACAACCTCTCTGACCTTGGCTGCAGCAACTTCTTACTTCACATGTCTCCAGAGGCAACAGTGAACTACTGGGACCTCATCAAGATAAAAATCTTCTGTACAGCAAAGGAAACAATCAACAAAACTAAAAGGCAACTGATGGAATGGGAGAAGGTATTTGCAAATGACATATCAGATAAAGGGGTATTATCCAAAATCTAAAAGAACTTAACAAACTCAACACCCAAAAAACAAATAATACAGGGAAGAAACAGACAAAACACATGAATAGAGACTTTTCCAAAGAAGACTTCCAGATGGCTAACAGACACATGAAAAGATGCTCACCATAACTTATCATCAGGGAAATACAAATCAAAACCACAATGAGATACCACCTCACACCTGTCAGAATGGCTAAAATTAACAACTCAGGAAACAACCAATGTTGGCGAGGATGCAGAGAAAGAGGAACCCTTTTACAATGCTGGTGGGAATGCAAACTGGTGCAGCCACTCTGGAAAATAGTATGGAGGTTCCTCAAAAAATTAAAAATAGAACTATGCTATGACCCAGCAATTGCATTACTAGGTATTTATCCAAAGAATACAGGCATGCTGATTCGAAGGGGCACATACATCCCAATGTTTATGGCAGCACTATCGACAATAACCAAAGTATGGAAAGAGCCCAAATGTCCATTGACCAATGAATGGATAAAGATGTAGTATATATATACAATGGAATATTACTCAGCTATCAAAAAGAATGAAATCTTGCCATTTGCAACAACGTGGATGGAACTAGAGTGTATCATGCTAAGTGAAATAAGTCAGTCAGAGAGAGACAAATATCTGGAATTTAATTTGCAACACAGGTGGAATTTAATATGTAACTCACAGGTGGAATTTAATATGCAGCACAGATGTACATAAGGGAAGGGAAGCAAAAATAATATAAAAACAGAGAGATAAACCATAAGAGATTTTTAAATACAGAGAACAAACTGAGGGTTGATGGAGGGCTGTTGGGTGGGGGTGGGCTAAATGGGCAATGGGCATTAAGGAGGCCACTTGTTTGGATGAGCACTTGGTGTTATATGTAAGTGAAGAATCACTAAATTCGATTCCTGAAATCATTATTACACTCTATGTTAACTAGCTTGGATTTAAATTAAAAAAAAAAAAAGTCAACAGCCATTCTTAGGCAATCATTCAGCAAAGAGGTACTGAATGCCTCTTGACTACCAGGCCCTCTTGATTCCTAATCCTAGCACTTTCATTTTGGAGTGTAACCAGCCATGACAAGAAGAAGCTGTCAAGAGAATCCAGACTATGAGTAGAAGCTCATGCGAGAAGCTCATGCCACGTGCAAGAGACCAAGTGCAGAGGCAAGAGTTCCTAGTACCCCAGGGTGAGCAGACACTCACTCGAAGAAGACAGTCTTCACTTTGGATAGATGCTAGCTATCTTATAACAGCCCTATGAATGCACTGCTTCATAGCACATCAGAGATGGAGGGGACCCCAGACCTCACATGGTCTTACCCTCTTGTTTTAGTGAAAGGGAAACTGAAACACAGAACAAGGAGACTTGGCCAAGCGTGGGTTCTCAGAGCAGCAGTGCTTTTGTCTGTCTGCCAGATGCTGGAGCTAGAAAGAGGAGCATGGCCCCTCCAAGACATCCAGGACAGATGCCCAAACTAACAATTTCACAATGGTGTGGTATGTGGTGATAGAGTTGCAGGATACCTAACTTGGTTTGGGGATAGGCAAGGTTACAGGAAAGAGGAGGCTGGGCTGTGTGACCTTTTGTCTGCCTCATGCTCGGGATGGGAATGGAGGCCCCTAGATACTGACCAATGGAGAAGTGTATAACTCGGGGTGCAGGGTCAGCCACTATGGGCTCACAGGTTCAAGTCCCAAGTGTGTTAAGTTCTTTGAGCCTCAGCTTCCTTTCTGTAGTCTCTACCTCATAGGATTGCTTTTGAGGCTAATATAATGGGTACACAAGTGCTCAATGCATAGGTGCTCAGTAGACGGCATAAGTCTAGAGTCCTTCGGGGACTCATTCATACCCTTCTGTGAAAGGGTATACCCACTGTGACCCGCTCCATTTTAAATGATGGAGAAGGCCCTGAGAAAGTGTATTTGCTGTTTTAGGTCCCAGACCATCTCTCCAGATCTGAGATCACTCTTCTAGTTTCTGTTCTGAGGCCCTTGGAGGTGCTAATGTTGGCTAGCCATGGGCTCCAGGTACAGACACCAATCCTTTCTACTCTCACTTCTCCTCCTTCCCAGAGCAGACCTCCAACTCTGAGGGGGGAGGCTCCCAGCACCTCCTGCAAAAGGAAGATGTCCCACTGAGCCCCAGAGCTGGCTATGAAAGTCATTTAACAGAAGCCTCCCAAACACCCTTCTTAAAGCTGGGAGAGGTGTGGGAGCCCCAGTAGCTCTCTTTAATGCAGCTGGATTAATTGCCTGCTTGGAAAACAGCTCGATTCTAAATGATCCTAAAAGGCCTCTAATACCTGTAATCTTCCCTCCACCACGTTGCCCTGCTGCATGACTAAAGCAGGCCTGGTTTCAGGAGCTGGTGTGCTCAGTAAACAGCAGGCAGCGTTGCGGGAGGCCAAGGAAATCAGGCTCAGTTCCAAGGGAAGGCTGAGAAATTGATGAAAACGCCACTGGCCTATTCACTGGCCTAATTTGATTCCAGAAAATCAAGCCGTGGAATGTGGACTGGCCTTTTCCACAAGTGTGGGGTTCCTTTGCAGGGCTAGGTACTCAACCCTTGGGCACACCACTGGCTCTTAACCCCAGGTCCTTCCTGGATGCATAGTGGGTGTCCCTCTCAAGGATCTTGTTTTTCTTTCTGAAAGCCACAGAGAGAGGTGACAAGGCACCGGATACTTTCAGTCAATCACCTATCTGGGGACAAGGCACCTGATACTTTTAGTCAATCCACTATCTGGGACACGAATGGCTGGACTGGGGTGCGCATCCACCTGGAACATAAGTGAGCATCACAATGAAGAGAATGGACTCCAGTTGGTGTCCCAGCTCTATCACTCCTACCTATATAACCTTGGGCAAGTTACCTCTTGGTACCTTGGTTTTGTCATCTATGAGATGAGGATGATTATAAATAATAGTGTTGGCTCAAGGGGTCATTATGACAGGTAAATGCCTTGATAGATAGAAGGTGCCTCAAGAGCACCTGGGTCACAGAAAATGCTCTGTGCCTGATTTCGTTGCCCCAGCTTCTCTGCTTACGTGTGGCCAGGTACGTGGTCTTCCTCAGACTCACCTCCCTTCTCTGAGGAGGATGGTGAGTGTGTGGCCAACAGGGAGCATGGGGTATGGCACTGAGCTATCCTGAGTGTTAGCCACCTTCCTCTCCTACTGGTCAAATGCTGGAAGCTTGGCCACCTTCTCATGAAGCTGCCAACCTTGTGAATACTCCATCTAGCTGGCTGCCCTCTCTGACCTTATCTGTAGTTTCCATGGAGACCCACATAGAACACTGAGGGAAGAAAAGGGCACCTGGGCTGGGATGCAGGTCAGGAGAGGGGAGGCTAGCCCCACTGGGAAACAGAAGGTGAGCAGACAGGGGTCTGTATCCCCTCCCTTCAGGCCAGTGATGTTAAGGGTCAGGGAAAGAAATCAAATACGCTGTGTTTGCTTGAATTTCTCAATATTTGAGCCTGCCACTGTATTTCCTGTCCCCTTCACCACACTGATGTCCAGCCTTGAGAGTTGTTGTGAGTTCTTGGCAGATACCAGCAGAGGCTGTGTGTGGATCTTCACAAGGACAGCATCTTGCATGACAAAGACATCAAGGACAAGACACACAGCTGCAGGGCTCGACACCACACCCAAACAACACTGTCCACTTCTTAAGCAACATTATTTCTAGTGGCTTAGATGCCCGAAGCCAGGCTTGTCCTCATTCTGCAGCCACCAGACCTCGTGTAGATGCCTATTTCTCTACTTACTGGTTGCTCTGTAATTGCTCTGCCTCAATTGCTTCTGCTGTAAGATGGGGCTAACCATCAGGCCTACAATGTAAGGGGATGTGGAGACAGAAGGCGTGTATCAACAACGGTCAATGTTTGATGAAAGCCCACAATGCAACCAGTTCTGTGCTCAATACCTCAAGTGCACTGTCTCACTGAGTCTTCCTATGACCCATGCAAAGCCAGCCCTGCTAGCAATCCGCACTGTACAGATCAGAAAACAGAGGAGGAATGAGGCTAATGAACTTACCCAAAAGTCATGCAGCTATTGTGAATGAGGAGCTATTCACAAAGTCCCTGGCACATAGTAAGCACATGATAAAAATGCACCTGTCCTGGCAGCTCCTGTGAGTGCTACACTTTGACAGGGAAGGTGGTCCATGGCCTAAGGAAGGTACAAAATCAGAGTGGGGGGCTGATGGGACTAGGCAATCATTCCTGGTAAGGTCCTGCAAGTGACAATGTCCTGCCTGAAGTGACTGAGGGCATCTGTCTCGAGTCCCCATGACAGGGGAAGTTTTGAAGTGCCTTGATTCAGATAGGGCTGGGAACACGAGACCCAGTGCTCTCTCCAACACTACCAGAAGTAGCTGGCACAGAGAAGGGACCCCACACAGACAGCAGGGGCTGTCAGCAGTCACTTCATCACCTTGGGTCTCCGTGATCCCATCTGTAAACCAGACATGCTGGTGTGTACCCTGTCTAGCAACAGGAGGCTACAGGATCTTGCTAAGATTAGCCATTCTGCTTCTTTCTTACCATCTCTCACAGAGGAAAGAATGGCTTTTGGGGTTTAAGGCAAAAACAACTGCTCTGGAAGGCAAAGCCCAAAAGCTCTGGTGGGAGCAGGCATCGGAGAGTGTCAACATTTAATTGTTCCATAAGCCCATAAACCCATGTGCTGGCCAAAAAAAAAAAAAAATTTTTTTTTTTCAAATGGAAAGAGAAACCACTGTTTCTCAAAAGCCACCTATGCCCTACCTGTTCTCTTTAATCCTCACAGCAATCATATGAGATTCACATTATTCTGATTTTACAGAAGTTAACGCCGATATTCCTAATCGGGTAAATGGCTCACCCTGTGGCACACAGCTGTTGACCAGAGAACCCCAGGTTGGAACCAAAAGCTTGGTAGCTCCAACATTCTTATCAATGATTTTTATTCCACTCTCAGCTCCTAACTCTCCTTTACTCTGTCTCAGGACACCTGTCAGGAGACATCTGCTCTCCTGTGTGTGAACACGTGCCACTGTTAACGTTGTGGGCTACAGGGATGTTATGAGTGACCGTTTGTTGCACATTTATTTTTTTTTAATGTTTATTTATTTTTGAGACAGAGAGAGACAGAGCATGAACGGGGAAGGGTCAGAGAGAGAGAAGGAGACATAGAATCTGAAACAGGTTCCAGGCTCTGAGCTGTCAGCACAGAGCCCGACGCAGGGCTTGAACTCACGAACTGCGAGATCATGACCTGAGCCGAAGTCGGACACTTAACTGACTGAGCCACCCAGGCGCCCCTGTTGCATATTTATATAATGAAGGCACTAAGAGTTCACCCACTGGATCACCTCAAGGTTAAATAAATATGCCCACAGAGCATCTATCACAACACATGAGAAAGTGCTCAACTTCTGAATTAGTTGGGTGATGTGATACCATTTCGGGGCAATTTGATTGGCAGAAATGAAACTATTCCTATCATATCAAGTATTGACAAAGTTGAGGAGAAACAGTCTTATTCCACTAGTACCAGAGTGAATGGATGGAGCCACTTAGGAGGACAACTTGGCAAAACTTAGTAAAATCTAAAACACTACTTCTGTATAGCCGCCCAAAGGCAACACCCTGCGCCTCAAGACACGATATGGTGGAAGTCATGAAAGCATTTATTTTGGTAATGGCGAATGAAGTATAGCCAACCTAAATGTCTATTGATGGATTAATGACTGAATAACTATGTTATATCCTTATGTGGAATATTCTCCAAGAAGTAGGGATAAGTGGGGGGGGAAATTCTATACTATAAGCAAATATCATTTGAGTTTTTAAAAAAAATGCCCTCAAACATGACAATAAGTTTTGAAGATACATATGTATGTATGAAATGCATTGGATTAAGCCTCTTCCATGGATAAGCCTCATGCCTAGGAAGCCTGTGAGGGAGGGCCACAGGCCTAGGGACTTGGTGTTATCTGATCTGTTCTCATTTTTTAGAAGGTGAATACATGTTCACATATGACTTGGGTGCTTACTTACAAAGGCAAATATAATAACAATAATAATTATTATTATAATGATAATATATTGGGTGTTAAGTCTGAGTATTCATTTTCTTCCAAAATAAATCAGTTAATAAGTTTGTATTTTTATACACACACACACACACACACACACTCTAATTAGTAAACTTTTATATACCATCTTTTTTCTTCTTAACTGAAATAGGAATAATTATTTTCATTTTGCTAATCATGAAAGTGAAGTTCAGCTTAGGCAACTCGCCCAGGAAGTAAGGGGAAATTTCAGGATTGAAAACCGACTGTTTCTGTTTAGGGCACCTAGGTGGCTCAGCCATTTGAGTGTCTGACTCTTGGTTTCAACACATGTCATGATCCCGTGGTTCATGGGTTTGAGACCTATGTTGGGCTCTGTGCAGATTCTTTCTCTCGCCTTCTGTCTGCCCCTTGCCTACGTGTAAGCACACACACACACACTCTCTCTCATAATAAATAAATAAATATTTTTTTAAAAAAGAACACTGACTTTTCTTTCCATCTTTTCGTTCATTCAACATGACTTCTGAGCCCTGCCTACATCCCAGGTGGCATGCAAGGGCCTGGGAATGCAGCAGGGGAGAAGACAGTTGTGCTGTTTGTTTTCACTGCATCACAGTCCAGTGACAAAAGGGGACAGATCCGCATGCATTTACAGCACAGTGTGCCATGCTCGAAATTCACCGGTGAAAACTTGCTCTTTACTGACATCTGACAAATCAGGGAGCACAACTAGATTTGGGTCTGGCTCACTGCCATTAAGTTCACCACCAGCGTGGCCTGTTGATATAAGTTTCTCACTTCTCCCAACAGATTCCTGAATCAGTAATAATGACGATGGTGAGTGAGCGCTAACTAGCCGCCAGGCATCATTCCAGCATTAAATCCGCATTTAATTCTTACAATATCCCTATGAAGTTGAGTACCATTACAATTTATCTTACAGATGAGTAAAGTGAGGCACAGAGATGAAACAAAACAGTAAGACAAATAAAAGCTTGCTTGAGATTACACACCCAGTAACTTCTGGAGCCAGTTTCAACGCAAAGCCTGATATCCCCATGTTCCGCAGAAATCCCAGAGAAACACTCCAAGGTACCCAACAAAACACACCTGTACCAAGTTTCCTTCTCCAAGTCTTCTGTGCAATTCAAGCAAAATTAAGTAAGTATCAGATGCTCTCTCCTATTTTAAGAGCCATTGGTGGTCAGAGAGAGGGTGAAGGGGTGGGTTCTTTTGGGCTAAATCTCATGTCCCCTGTTGGCAGAAATTAACAGGCTATGCAAAGAGGGGACTTATTCTTCAGCAAATGCAAGTATGTAAGAGCCTCTTGACTACAGCCCCCTAATCAGAGAAGCATCCTGCTAATTGTCACTAATGTGATTAGCAGAATTAATTGGCCACTCAAAAATATTACACGTCAAGCCACATGGGGACTAACCTGTGCCATTATCGGGAACATTATTGCTCAGTACTGAGAGGGCAAGACAATTGGCCTCCATAGGGACATTGTGATGTTCTCATTTATCCCTCTCATGAGTGGTGAGTATGCTGTGTATTAGACAAAGACAGACAGATATTACTACTATTCATCTGGGCTGCTTCACTGATAGTAATCTGTCACTTCCAGTGCCATGGGCCACTTCCTGCCCACCCCCTACATCAGACCTTTTCATACTTCCATCCCATTATCTATGCCATTTGCTTTCCTGAAAATCTCCTCCTACTTGTTGTGTCTGGTAAATCTCTACTCACTTCCCAATAAATGGTCTAAATGTTGCCAATCCATGGAGTTCTCTCTAACCTTCCTCCTCTAGTATTTCACAGTGATGTGTACAAACTTCTGTTTTACCCACACTATGAATCAGTCTCCTCCACTGGCAACAGGAGCTCAGGATCAGGTACTGTGCCATTCTCACTGCTGTATCCTCAGATCCTAATTACAGGGCTTGGCATTCAGGAAGGCTCAGAACTTGCTGACTGCCTCTGGATCTCCAGACGAGGCCTGGGGATGGGTGCACACTTACTGTGGCTCTGGGCTCGAGGCTGTGGATTTAGGGAATGTGGACATTGCACTGCCAGGAAACTATGTGAAAATAACACATACTCAAGATTGGTTATACTTATTAAACTTTTTACTAGGTGAAAAAAAAAAGCCACATGCCACAGGAAACCCAAACCTATGGTCTCCCGCGCTAGACAGCTTCCTCCAACTCTATTATTCCTACTATGTGTCTCTGACCTTGGTGAATCCAAAAACGAGAGAGTCACGGTCCCCTTCTTATCTTCCCCTGCTTAACTCAGTGATCAACCTCAATATACCTATTTCTTTAATTCCTGTCTGATCGACGCCTTCTCCACCAGACTTGCCTTAGCTTAAATCTCAACATTTTTCACCAAATTCAGATATATGGGGAAAGCATCCAGCAAAGAGAGACAAAGATCAAAACAAACAAGCAAAACAAAGAAATCTGGACGAAATAGACTCTTTGGAGGTGAAGACAAATTAAAACAAAAATAAAAACGACACTATTATTAACACTCCCAGAGCGGTAAGACAACATATTGTGAAATGGGGACCAAAATGTTAGAAGAGAAAGGAACTTTCAGAAGAGCTCTTGAAAATTAAAAATATAGTATTACATATTAAAACTCAGTAGAAGGGTTCTAAGATGGAGCTGAGAAGTCTCTTGAAAAGTACAGCAAACAAACAAACAAAACAACAAAAACCACTAGAAACAAAATAAAAACAAAAAACCCAAAACCCAAAGATTCAGAAAAATTCAAACAGCCGCAGCAGAGGACCAACCCAGCAGTTCCAAGATCCAAATAGTAAGGTTCCAGAAAACGAAAGAACAGAAAATGAAGGGAAGGGGTAATCAGCAAAAGACTTCAAGAATATTTTCCTAGAAGTAAAAGATGTATATTGTCAGAATGAAACAGCCCACCATGTGCCCAACCAAATAAATGGATAAAAATTGCTCTGCATTCAGACATATAATTGTGGAATTTTAGAGTGATGAGCCACTGATAGCATCCTACACGTCTGGGCAGGAGGTGGGAAGCAGGTCATAATCAGTAACCAGAATGGTTTTCGCCTTCCCAAAAGCAACACGGGGCACTGGAGCATAACAGAATAAAGTGTTCAAAGTCATGAAGGAAATTATTTACAGTCAAAGTACTAACCTAGTGTAAGGGCTGACTATGGAAGGCATTCACATATTGATCTCCTGAATATATCTCCTTAAGAAGCTGTTGAAGGAAGTGTTCCTCCAAGATAAGTCAGTAAAGTAAGAAAGAGGGAGCCTGAGACAATGAGAGTACAGGACAGAGAATCATGGGGTAGACAGGGAAGGAAGATCCCAGGAAAACAGCTGAGCACCAGACAGAGAAAGTGAAACACCAGACCAGAACTGGCCAGAGGCTCTGGGAGAGCATTCTGTAGGAGGATGAAGTTGAAAAAGTAACTGAAGCATCTCAGTATCTTAAGAAGAACTTCAGATAATTGCCAAAGAGTTTGGGCTGAATTAGTAATAAAAACATAAAAATGAAGCAAGCAAACCATAAACAAGGCAAATATTAGCTTCAGGGAAAATATAATAGTTGTGCAGGAAGGGAAAATAATCATAATTTACTGCATGGCTCATTGTGAATGGTATTTACATAGCCTAAATACTGTAAACACTGAATGCCAATCTAACTAAAATGAGGATATAAGTTTACTGGAAGGATGGAGAAGGTAGGTGGGAAGGATGCCTATGTGTGTACTAGGTCAGATAAGCAGGGAGAGCTAAATCATCTTCCTCAGGAGAAGTGAGTAGATTATGATAAAGTGGAAAAATCACAAATATCAATAGAAGTGGCTAATTTAGAAGTATGGATTTAACATAATCATGAGCAGGTGAAAAGTGATGGCTACTGGTTGAGGGGAGATGGGGGTCTACATTTATTTTTAACATACACTAAAGAACAAGACTGTGCATATAGAACGCGTATAAAAATTTTATAATATAAAGAAAATTTCACAATGTGATATCAACACTCCCTAGATTAATGAAAATGTAATGCTATCCCAATAAAAATACCAAGAAAATTATACCAAATTTCATCAGAAAAATTAATAACCAACACTATCCAACAACTCTGAAAAAGAAGAACATTATGTGGGGGGAGAGGGGCGGGAGGGGTCGATTCACTCTCTAAGACATTAAAGCATATTTTAAATTTCAGCACATAAAGCTGCATGATGTTGGTACAGAGTGGGCAAAAAAAAAAAAAAATACACTGAAAAATACAGAAGGAGGGGCGCCTGGGTGGCTTGGTTGGTTGAGCGTCTGACTTCGGCTCAGGTCATGATCTCATAGTTCGTGGGTTCGAGCTCCGCATCGGGCTCTGTGCTGACAGCTTAGAGCCTGGAGCCTGCTTTAAATTCTATGTCTCCCTCTCTGCTCCTCCCCCGCTCATTCTCTGTCTCTCTCTCCTTCAAAAGTAAATAAAAACATTGAAAAAAAATTTTTTTAAAAATAAAAAACACAGAAGGAGATAAAATACAGCATAGATCTAGCATATAATAAAGGTGAAACAGATATCAGTGGGAAAAGCTATACATTACCTAGTAAAAAGTGCTGGGTGGCCACTGAGGTGAAATAATGCAATTGGATCCATACCTCACACAAAGGTAAGCCTCAGATGGGCTCCCCCAGAAATGCAAAAGATCAAAGTATGAAAGTAACAGAAGAGACTTTTGTTCATTGATAATCTTGGAGTGGGAGATAGCCAGGTATGACACAAAGTCCAGAAGCCAGAAGAGGAAAGACTGATATAAGGACTTTAAAAAAATAATAACATAAATCATCAGCATGGCTAAAACCACTAGGAAGCAAAGTTGAAATACTTTAAGTTGGAATAAATTATAGCTCAGCTTTCCTGATACAGAAAGAACTACTACAAATCAATAAATTAAGGAACAACAACCCAAAAGAAAAATGAGTACAAGAGAAAGTTCCTGGGGAAGAAAAATATAAATGACTCATATATTTGAAAAGATGCTCAAATTAATTTATAATTCCACCAAAGAAAATGACATTTTACTGAGGTACAATTTTCACATATCATATTGGAGAAGTAAAAAAATGTGTATAATATACTTTGGCTGTGAGAACATACAGAGAACACACGCTCTTTAGTACTTCTGTAATAACTGAAACATTATGCAATCTCTATGGAGAAGATAATTTGGCAAATCTATGAAAATTACATCTGCAACCACCTTGGGATCAACAATTCTACTTCAAAGAATTTTTACGACTAATATACTCACACATACATGAAACAATGTTTATAAGAACAAGTGACTACAAACTACTTATATATCTATTAGTAGGGCATTCCTAATCCATGAAGTTACATCTATATTATGAAATACTAAACAGCCACTAAAAATGCTATGTAACTGAACGATAGCCAAGCTATACTGATAAGTGAATAAAGCAATGTGCCCAACAGTAGGTCCATTAACATCTTTGTTCAAAAAAAAAAAAGTGTTGAGAGGTGACACACACATATTTGCTTACACATGCATAAATACTTCTATACCTATCAATTCTGTGCACCTATTAAGCACAGGAAGGGGGGAACTGGGCAGTGGAGGAACACAGACTGGAAGGAGAGTTACTTTGTACTGTTACCGTTTGGTGCTTTGTGAATTCTGAGCCTCAGAAATGTATTATGTAGTTTAAAAAAACTACAAATGTGCCAAATTAACTTAAAACTTTTTAATATAGGTCCTGTTAGATGCGTAGAGTAAGCATGAAGTTTGGGAAAGCATTGAATGTTTTCCTGATATGGATGCCAACAAACAATAAAATCAATTCTGACTCATACTATGTACTTATATTCACACTTTATACCCTTCTTTAATCAACGGCAGTGAGGTAAGTTTGCCATGTGCATGTGGTAGAAACACTGTAGAATTCCCACCAACAGTGCAAGAGGGTTCCTGTTTCTCCACATCCTCGCTAGCATCTATAGTCTCCTGATTTGTTCATTGTAGCCACTCTGACTGGTGTGAGGTGGTATCTCAGTGTGGCTTTGATTTGTATTTCCCTGATGATGAGTGACATTGAGCATCTTTTCATGTGCCTGCTGGCCATCTGGATGTCTTCTTTAGAGAAGTGTCTATTCGTGTTTTCTGCCCATTTCTTCACTGGATTATTTGTCTTTCGGGTGTGGAGTTTGGTGAGTTCTTTGTAGATTTTGGATACTAGCCCTTTGTCCAATATGTCATTTGCAAATATCTTTTCCCATTCCGTTGGTTGCCTTTTAGTTTTGTTGATTGTTTCCTTTGCAGTGCAGAAGCTTTTAATCTTCATGAGGTCCCTCCCAATAGTTCATTTTTGCTTTTACTTCCCTTGCCTTTGGAAAACAGTGTGGAGGAAAACAGTGTGGAGGGAAACTGTGGAGGATAACAGTGTGGAGGTTCCTCAAAAGATTAAAAATAGATTTACCCTATGACCCAGCAGTAGCACTGCTAGGAATTTACCCAAGGGATACAGGAGTGCTGATGCATAGGGGCACTTGTACCCCAATATTTATAGCAGCACTTTCAATAATAGCTAAATTATGGAAAGAGACTAAATGTCCATCAACTGATGAATGGATAAAGAAATTGTGGTTTATAAACACAACGGAATACTACGTGGCAATGAGAAAGAATGAAATATGGCCTTTTGTAGCAACATGGATGGAACTGGAAAGTGTTATGCTAAGTGAAATAAGTCATACAGAGAAAGACAGATACCATATGTTTTCACTCCTATGTGGATCCTGAGAAACTTAACAGAAGACCATGGGGGAGGGGAAGGAAAAAAAATTATCAGAGAGGCAGGGAGCCAAACCATAGGAGAGTCTTAAAAACTAAGAACAAACTGAGGGTTGATGGGGGGTGGGAGGGAGGGGAGGGTGGGTGATGGGTATTGAGGAGGGCACCTGTTGGGATGAGCACTGGGTGTTGTATGGAAACCAATTTGACAATAAATTTCATAAAAAAAATAAAAGTAAAGAAACACTGTAGAATTAAAGAATTAAAAATACATGCTTAAAGACTTTCTATTCATAGCAGGTAAAAGACTTCATTTTACACATAAGGAAATAGGTATGTAATTTGAACTAACAGAAAACCAGGTAGAGTCTCAGGAGGAAAGAAAATCACATCATTAATAAATAAAAAGAGAAAAATCACAAAATTATTGCAGACAGAAAAACGGATAAAACTAAATTTCTACTTGTGATTAAAATCTCTAAGCAAACTAAGAATATATACCTAGAGATATATGCAACCCAATCCTATAATAACTCTCTTTGAGAGAGTTTAGTAACATTCCTTTTAAGATTGGGAACAAGAAAAGATACCCACTATCAATTTTTCTGTCAAAGAACAAAGAAAGGAATGGACTGAGGGGCAAATATTAGAAAGGAAGAGATATAATTGTCATTATTTGCAGACCATAAACCATAAGCACAGAAAATGTAACACAATAAACAAATATGAGAATCCATAAAAGTTTTACTAGGTAGCCAGATACAGCATCAACTCAGAAAAATCACTAGCAGTTTTCAACACCATCAATAACTAAAAAACAGAATAAAAAAGGATATCATCCACTATGGCAATGAAAGCCATAATATATTTAAGAATCAACTTAACCAAGAATTCACAAGACTGATATGAAGACAATTTTTAAATATCTAGTAACAGACATTTGGGCGCCTGGGTGGCTCAGTCGGTTAAGCATCTGACTTTGGCTCAGGTCATGATCTTGAGGTTTGTGAGTTCGAGCCCTATATCCAAAGGAGCCTGCTTTGGATTCTGTGTCTCCCTCTGTCTCTCTGCCCCTCCCCCTCTCACACTCTGTCTCTCTCTCTCAAAAATAAATAAATAAATAAATAAAATAAACATTAAAAAATAAATCTAACAGACATGGCAAAACTTAACAAACCCAGTCATTCCAAGTTCTTGAATAGGATGAAATGATATAACAAACCTGCCAGCTTTTTATTAATCTATCAACTCAATGCAATTTCATAAAGCCTCTAATTGGGTTCTTCTGAGAACCAGACAAACTTAGTTTAAAATTTATAAGAAAGAACCAAAGTCCATGACTACCTGAGGTGGGGCATGGGGACTTGCCCTATCCAATCCTGAGACAGATTCAAAAGGTGTAGTTATATTGCAACTGAACAGCAAGCTCAAAGGCACACCACTGAAAACATAAAATGTATGATACAATAAAGGTTAAATTGCACACCAATGAATAAACAAGGGGCAAATTAATAGATGCGCTGAAAATACGGGATCGCCTTATGGAAAACAAAATAAAACATACAAAAATGGATTCCAAATGGATCAAACACCAAAACATGAGAAGTAAAAGAGTAAAGTTAACAGAGCAAAATACAGACCATTTTTGTGATTTAAGAATGGAAAGACTTCTACTAACTTTAAAGGCGCACACACGCACACACACACACACACACACACACACAAATGAGGAATTTTATTATATAAAATTATGGATTTATGTTCAGTAAAGATGACAGAACACATATTGGAATGAGATACTTGGCAAAATCGACAACTGAATAATATCTGAAGTACAAATTCAACTCATGAAAATTTAATAGAAAAGATAAGAATCCTTCTTCTGAACACATGGGCAGAAGTTCTATGAATAGACAATTAATAGAGAAGAGGAAACCTAAAATGTTAATAAGCATTGGGTTAATGCTCAAACTCATTAGTAATCAGAGAAATGAAAATTAAAACAATGTACTGGCATTTCAACTTAATAAGACTGGCAAACACGTAGGAGAGAGAGTTCATCCTAAGTGAAGCCAGAGCGGTGTGAGAGGTAGGAACACTAAACCACAACTCAGACTGGCCATGTTGGAAAACAGTCTGGGTTCTTAGACCACCCAGGACAATCTATGATCCAGAAATTCAGGCCCTGAGTTATATTATGAGAACTTCTTGCAGAACTGTGTGAATGAACATGTATCAGGAGGTCAGATGCAGTGGGTGTGACTTGAAGGCAATCTGGGCCCATTCTGGGAGAGTGGATAAGGAAAGTGTAGAAAATAACACGGGTTAGAAGTCGTGGGTGAAATGTACATATACTAACCCAGATGGGACTTAAAACATACAGTGGATTGAAAAAAAGGGTGAAAAAGAATGAGTTATAAATGATTCATTTGTGTAAATTTAAAAAACTCAATTAAGTACATCTTTCCAGAACACAAAGAAATGTAGATTAAATGCATTAAGAAGACAGAGGAAGTGGTGTTGGAAATGGGAGATGGGAACAGGAATATAAGGAATGACTAAGTAAATGAAACCAGAGAGGGGTCCTTGGAAGAACAATGTGATTAGATGTCATAAATGAAGACATAACATTCACTCAACTACCTTTAGTAGAGGTCAAAAGGGAAGTCAGTTTCATTTTACCTCTATGCAATAAAAATTGAAAAAAACATTGTAAAATTATCCATGTGAAGAAGTATCTGCATATTCATTTGCCTAGAATCCTGTATAAGACACTTCCTTCAGTAACAGTCCCTCACCACAGCTGCAGAACGGGAGGGGAAGGTTGTCATTTATATTATGTACAATTCTAGTGGCTAGCTATGACCCACTGCCTTCTCTCCCACTGATCAGACATACATAGGGTATCTCAACAGCACTGCGGAAAACTGTGATACCAGGTCAGGATGTTCTCAAGGGCAGAGATCCTCCCTGATGCATTTCTATCTCAAGGACCTATCTCAATAATTCTTGAATAATTTTGAACTTAATCAAAATCACTTAAGCAAAGACTAAACTACTTCCAATTAAAAATGAGAATGAAATGGGAGCACCTGGGTGGCTCAACCAGTTAAGCTTCTGACTTCAGTTCAGGTCATGATCTCGCAGTTTGTAGGTTCAAGCCCCATGTTGGGCTCTGTGCTGACAGCTCAAAGCTTGGAGCCTGCTTCACATTCTGTGTCCCCCAATCTCTCCCTGTCCCTCCCCTGCTCACACTCTGTCCCTCTCTCTCAAAAATAAAAAATATTAAAAATTTTTTTAAAAATGGCAAAGAACTGTGAATAGTGTGAGATTGTATAATTTTGGGGAAACTACAGGCTGGTTCAAAATAAAAAATCATGGGAGGCATTTATTGACTATGTGTCAAGCACTCCCCGTTTATTATCCATTACCTTCACAACCAAACTTGTAAGCCCATTTTGTGGATGAAGAAATGATGGTTCCATAATGAATAATTATCTATTGTTTTGTCTTCTGTATACCCTCACTTTTGTGAACTGTCACTCTCCTTCTCTGTGTTACCCTAATAGGCTGCTAAATACCTGCCCAACTTTGTTGTGACCTCAATAAGGGCAGTAAGACTCTGTCATAAAAGACTGCAGGTATCTCCAGAGCACCTTTCCAATTTTTGGAAGGGAGTCCCTGGTAAATGAAAATAGCAAAGAGAAAAGCAATGACATGAATGAGAAGGGAAAAGGAAGAGAGGGCGAAGGAGAAAACAGAAGAGAGACATCAGCAAATCCTACCCTAATCTTTTTAGGGTAGGATCAAGTTACTTGATCAAGTTAGCCATCAAGTTACTCTTTTGGTTAAGGTTTTTTGAGTAAGGTTTCTATCCAGTGAATTGAAGGAACAGATGGCCTGCCCAAGACCTCACAGCCAGGAAATGGCAGAGCCAGTTGTTTTCCTGATACAAAGCCATGTCACTTCCTACAGAGCCATGTGGTCTCTTGCCTAGGCACAAATTCAGACTGGTTCAAAGGGGCCACCTCAGATCCCAGCATGTTGGACATTCCACTTTGGAACTGCTTTAATGTGGAGCCAAGTTTCATCCGTTAAGATAGCTTCCATTTTTAGAAATTACCCAAGAGTGGGTTTATGGAATGAAAGAGGAAGATCCAGAAAATATTCTTTTTCAAAATTTTGGTGGGACTGGAACAAAGAAGAAGGACACAGGGTAGGTCAAACACCTGGGTTCTGAAAGCTCTTCTCGGTGAGTCCAATCTGCTTTGAGAAGTGGCTTCCTAACTAGTAAGTTATCTACCACCCAGGAAGGCTTCTTTGAAGAGACAGAGCCCACAGAGTGTGGGCACTGGAATCAGACTCAGTTCCTCTCTGTTGGGCATGTCAGTTGGTCACTTATTTGACCTCTCTATGCTTCAGGAACTTCGTCTGTAAATTGGGGATGATACCTTCTTCACTGGGCTACAGATGAAAGCTATTCACATACATAAAGCATCTGGAAGAATTCTTGTATGTTGCTGACCCTCAATAAATTACATATCTTTCTCTATAAGGTATATGTTATTTGTATTTATGCATATTAGACTTTTTAAGGCATTAATCCTGAAGTGTTGATTAAAACATCTGCCTTGTTACTCTATCATCATACCCTGCAAAGAGCAGGGCCACTCCCATTTCATACACTTCCCAGTGGTCTCATTCTTTTAGAAATAGTCATCAGGCACACACAAAAAGCAATTTAAATGGTTCATCTTTCCTCTTTTCATCCATAGACAAATTTCAATAATTATCTTAGTCAACCCATTAATTAGTCTAAATTTGCCCAAGCATAATTGATGCTGCCTACACAATTTTCTATAAAAATTTGAAATGGATGGCTAAACAGAGACTTTTTTTTTGTTTGTTTGACTAAGTGCATTTTCCCCTTATGCAAAATGTGTTAGTCAATGCTTATTTAGTGTAATAAGCTAGCTTGGTGTTCTTGTCTGCATCTGTGATAGAAAGAAGTTTGAATCTCAGAGTTCAAATTATGCATTGGCCATTTCTAACTTGCTGACCTACGATCTGTTCTTCAAACTGGGAAAAGCTCCCATTGCCTTACTTGTTGACTGGGGATCTGGTAGCCTTAGGTCTGCCCTCTGGAAACCCTCTCTTGCCTTGGCTTTCTGAGATGAACACTGCTCCAACTTCTATACCCTACACCTTGAATACTTCTTGTTTTTCTGGGCCTTGCAGACACTTACTTGTTGGGTTGCCCAAGGTTCCACTCTTATTTCTCTTCTATGACTTATTAGCTCTCCATTCCTGGGTAATCTGGTCTCAAACCTTCATTTCCACATGTACATGAGGGGAATGCCCCTTCTACATCGATATCCATCTATAACTCCAGCATTGCTGTGCCTGATTTTTTCCAGTCTCTGGACCATTCTTTCCAACAGTGTCTCTTCCTCATGGAAGTTATTAAGGAAATAAATATGGGGAAACCTGCAACATCATAAAAGCTTCAAGGCATTTTGCTGGATTCATTAAGACAAGACCATAATGAAAGAAGAAAGGAAAAGAACTTAACTTTCAAATGAGCTTCTTTAGAAATTTCAGACGCCCTAGGAATCAGATATAGGAGAACAATACCTCCTTAGCCCTCATTTTTTAAAAATATATGTATTTTAAGCTTATTTATTTTTGAGAGAGACAGAGTGTGAGTGGAGGAGGGGCAGAGAGAGACAGACAGACAGACACACACACACACACACACACACACACACACACACACACACAGAATCTGAAGCAGGCTCCAGGCTTCAAACTATCAGCACACAATCAGACACGGGGCTCAAACTCACGAACCAGGAGATCATAACCGTCACCAAAATTGGATGCTTAACTGACTGAGCCACCCAAGCGCCCCTTCCTTAGCCCTCATTGAGAAGGGTGATGGTTATAGCTACAGAAGAAGCATATATAGAGTAGAATGTAACATGCAAACACAATCTCAAATATAAATAAAAATTCAGAATCTAGAGGCATTTCAAAGCAACAAAACAATGTTGGCATATTTTGCTGAATATAAGAAAAATATCTTACCTGGCTTCCAAACAAACGCCAGATGGAATAAAACTCAAAGCCGGCAAAAAATGACACAATTTAGATATTTGTGAAATAGGTTTACACAAGAAGCTTGCAAAGACAAACCATTAACAATGAATAAACTTAATCACATAACAGATAGTATTTTCTCATCAAAGACTACTAACACATTCAAAAGTACATGTATAAATGGTAAAATATTTTCCAGACACAGAACCAGCCAAGGCTGATGCTGCTAATACATAAAGAGTTCTCACAAATCAATAAGAAAAAAGATGGGTGCCTCCAAAGAAAAATGTTCAAGGGAGGTGAATTTGTAACTTGGGAAAGAAAAAATATAAGTAGCCAGCAAACATGAAAAAACTGTTACACTTCAAGTGTCAGAGAATTAAAAATTAAAACACTAAGATTTTTGACATATAATACTGCTATGAATTAAAATGAAAAATATCAGCAGGCATTGGTGAGAGGGCGGGTCAATAAAGAACTCCCTTTACTAGTAGTACAGTCAGTTTTAGAGGGCAGACTATCTACAGTCTATATCCATAGTTAGAACCTCAAAAATGTGAATAATTTTTCACAGCAACTCTATTTCTAGTAATTTATCTGAAAGAATCATATGCGTCTGCACTGATGCATGTGTAACAATGCTTTCTGAAATGGTATAAGAAGAAAATTGGAAGTAACATAAAATTCAATGATAGCCTAGCTTAAAAGAGAATCTCTTCTCAAAAGAGTTCCTTAAACTCATTTCCACTTCCTCAAATCTACATCTGATCCCTAAGTCCTAATGAACTCACAAAGTCACCAATGGCCTCAGTCACTAAATTCAAGTAAGTTTTTTGATCCTTAGTTCACCTGCTACCCCAGCAGCATTTTACATAAATGGCCCCTTCTTTCCTGAAACACTCTGTTTCCCAAGCCAATTACTGCCAGTGACCTTTCCTTGCTACTTCTCCTTTATCTTCTTATTTAATGTTGGCATTCCTTAGGCCTTTTCCTGTTCTTTTTCCATACTGGTGCTTCTTACAGCAAGGCCCCAGACCAGCAGCATCAGCATCTGGGAACTTGTTAAAAATGCAAAATCTTGGGCTCCTGCTCCAGACCTACTGAATCAAAAACTCTGGGGGTGGGGCCAAACAGTCTGTATTCTAACAAGTCCTCCAGAAGACTACGATATGCACATTAATGTTTGAGACCCACTATATTAAATTACCCTGTGCTAGTGAGAGGAGCCAGGACAGCACAGAAGTCTCATGCAAGGGCATGGGAGACAGACCGTCTGGGTTCTATACTCTTCTCTGCACTTATCATGACCTGCAACTTATTATTTAATGTGTCTGTGCCTCAGTGTCTTCACTCAAAACATGGGACAGTATCTATGACCGTCTCCTAAGCTTGTTGTGAGGATAAAAATGAGATATCCTATGTCAAGGTCCTGGACTAGTACCTTGCACAAAGTGCCCACTAAATACAAGCTGTCCTCACTCACAAGTTGATGTCATTAGACTGGACCTCTTCTTTGAGTTCCTCATCTATAGCCTCAGTGCTGGCCTATAGTCTCTACTTCAGTGTCCCACAGATGCATGTCCCAGAATAGACCCCCCAGCTTCTCACCAAATTGTACACCTCTGGTACTTACACCTCAGCCATGACCACCATCAACCTCTCAGCTTCTCACAGAAGAAACTCCAGAGCCATCACTGATTCTATATTCCGTCTTGCGGCAGCCAGCCTAATGCCCGCTCCTGAAAACCCCTGGAATGCATCACACACGTCTTCCTCTGCTTAAGCTTCCTCACTGGCCTCCCCACTTCTGCTCTGCTCATCTCCACCAAACTGTTCTCCCCAGAGCAGCCAGAGTGACTGCTCAAACACAAAAGCCCCATCAGATCACTTCCCTGCTTCAAATACTCCCAATACTATCTACTGTATTTGGAAAAAATCCAAACTCCTCACCATGGCCTGGAGCCTTTCCAGGACCAAGCATCTGTCAGTATCTCCCTCCTCATCTCATGCCTTCTTTTCTTTCCTCACTGATGAGGCACCCAGTTTTCCTTCAGGCCCTTGGATGCACAGAGCCTATCCCCCACCTTAGCGCACACTTGCACCTCCCCAGTCTGGTCAGTGCTTGTTCTTCAGGCTCCAGGTAACACACTCATCACTTCCATGATGGTTAAATTTATATATCAACCTGACTGGGCCACAGGGTGCCCAGACACTCGAGCCAACATGGTACTGGGCATTTGTGTGACAATGTCTTTGAATGGGATTAACATTTAACATTTAAACGAACAGACCAAGTAAAGCAGATGGCTCTCCCTACTGTAGGCAGGACTCAATGACCGGCTGAAGGCCTGGGTAGAATAAAAACCCTGATTTTGATCTGAGAGAAAGTTCCTCCAGCCTGATTGCCTTCCAGATGATAAACTGGTTTTATCCTGCCTTCAGCCTGGAACTTAAACATCAGCTCTTCCTGGGTCCAGACTAGGGCCTGTGCGTGGTCAGGCTGGAACCACACCATCGCCTCTCCTGAATCTCCAACTTGTCAACTGCAGACCTTGAGATTTGTCAGTCTCCATAAATGTGGGTCAGTCCTTATAATAAAAAATCTATATCTACTCTGTGTTTATATCTGTATCTGTTTTTATTACATTTCTCTGGAGAACCTAATACACCTTCACATAGCTTTCTTGGACTCCCAAGACCATTTCAATTGGCCTTTTACACATCCACTCCACAGGCTGTAGGTCTCCTTTCCAACATCTAGCTTTCCAGAAACTCCTTGTCCAGACGACAGAATATGGCTGATTTTGTTCATAGCTGTATCCCCAGTAGTGAGCACCAGCGCTTGGCAATTACTGGACTCTAATATTTGTGAAATACAGATCTATATGGACTACCCTGTTCAGTTACAAAATAATTATCATAAAAGATTTGCTATCATAATAAAATTGTGACATACATATATATGAAAAAAGCTACAAAAATGTGTATTTTATATAATAACATTTTTCATATGATAGAAAATACTGAGTACAAGACAAAATTGCTTAGCTCTGGTTGGGTTTTCTGCCTTTCCTGCTTTTCTAGTTCTTTCTCAGTTCTTTGGCTTGAAGATGCATTTCCTTTTGTGATTAGAATAGTTAGTAATAAACATTATGATCAAATTCTGCGTATTTAAGACACAATCCACATTAAAGGAAAATTGAAAGTAAGAACACTATCTGTAACATAAGAAATACCATGATTCTACTTTATGTAAAGATCTCTACAAATCAACAAGTAAAAGACAATCAGGGAAGTTTTTAAAAGTGGGCAAAGGACAGAAATGGATTGTTTACATTTATAAAAGACATTCAGATGACTGATGGCCTATAGGCACCATCACTATTAGCTAAGAAAGTACAACTATGAACAAAAGATGTATTTTGCTCTTGTTCTTGGCCAAGATTTTTTTAAAAAAGAAAAAATGGTGGCTTTCATATAATTTGACTCAATAATCCAATTTCTTGTATTTTATCCTAAATAAGAAGTTGATGTAAGATGTAGATGCCTCTCCTCAGTTAATGGTAGTGAAAATTTGGAAAATCCTAAAAAAAAAACACCTAACAACAACAACAACAAAAGTAACAAAACCAAAAAAAACCAAAACAAAACTTTTGGGAATTATTTAGATCAATTACATGCTATCCATAAACGAGAATGCTATTCCAACTAAATATGATGTTCCAGAGTATTCACAATATGAAAAACTATTTTGATCTATTTTAATTATAAAAAGAGTGCACTGAGAGTGTCCTCAATTTTGGAGGGAAATACATACATTGTAGAAAACCATGTAGGAAACACAATGAATTATTATCAGGATTAACCCTGAGTGGGATAACTGCTCATTTGTTTTGCTTTGTTAAAGCTTTGCCAATTATCCCACAGAAAATGTCTTCCTTTTATAAACCCAGAAGAAATGACACTGTGGTTAAAGAACAAAAAAGACGGGTCAGAAGTGGTGAGCATGGGGGAGTAGAGTGTGTTAGGAGCCTGTGTCTATGCTAAGAACAAGGGGGTAGTTGCTGTAAAAGATGGAAGGGATGATACAGATGAAAGTAATCCAAGACAGATCCAGAAGGAACCAAGAGAATATAACCAACAAAAGGGCATGTCTACAGTCAGATGTCTCTGCCTGTCGTGTTTTGAACAAACAGGAATTAAGACTACAATAGGTACAATAGGTAGGACAATAGGTAGGACAATGCTTGGTTTGCGGAGAAAGCCAAGGGATGTGTAAGTACTTTGGCAATATTCCAGGGATAGTCCAGAATCTCTCACTGTGTATATACACAGGGGCCATGTAGTAATTCTGTTTTCCTTATTCCCAGCACTGAGCTAGCCTACAGGAAAGTCCTTAGAAACTTCTCTCAAAGATATAAATGACGCAGTGGGAGAGCTCCTGACTTGACTTGGGAATGATTTGAAGTGGACTATTTGAACATTACCATGCACAAATCAAGGATAAATCACACACACACACACACACACACACACACACACACACACGCAAATCATTCTATTCTACTTATAGAAACCTTACTCATAAGACCACAAAACTTTTTTTATTCAATCCAGCTCTTCTTGAAAAATACAGTCTCAAGGATCGACATGGCCTGAAACACTGAATATTCTTTTTCTTGAGAAAAATGATAGTGCATTAGATTTATGTAATGCATTCTATTTGGGCATTCATTAGTAAGTCCAGTTTGATAGAGTTTCTTTCTGTGGCCTGTGTTTAAATACCACACTTCTGCTTTGACATTTGCATTTGCTCTCTTGTCCCTGAAGAAGAATGACTTGCCCTGACATCCCACCTCCAGTCTGAAGCCAATGTATAAGCAACACAAGACAAACTGAAGATAACATGTAGAGAAGCCCTTCACGTGTTTATTTTCATATCTCTGCTGATGTCAGTGTCTATAAGCACTCCTGCCCATACTTCAACTGATGTTCTGTCTAAACACAAAGCTTAATTGGGACAAGGGTTAAACAGAAACCTAACTGGTGTTTCCTGCCAAAGCAACGGGGGCCAAGAGTCAAACTTGGTTAGGCTGGTGTCATCCTTCTGTTTTCCTACAGGAAAACTCGTCTTGGTAGCTTCCAACAACTTGCGTTTCCTTAACTATGAGAGTGGGAAAGGTACTAACTAGTTCTAGTGGTGGGGACTAGTATCATGGAAGGGACTCATCTCAAAATAACGTTCCCCTCCCCAGTCCCCAAATCATCAACTGTGGTGGCTTGAGATTCCACCTGCCAGGATACCGGTCTGAACAGAGCCTCTGCAGGCCACACTCCAGGTGCACAGGGATGGTGTGTCTGACACGGTGCCAATCAGGTCTCCTATTTCTGAGAAATGATGAGATCCAGAGCAGGCTGAACAGGAGACCTGCTGGCTTGCTGACACTGGGGCAAGGGGCACCAGGTCCACGTGATCCCGGAGACCACGTCCATCTGTCTCTCTCACCTTCTCCCTCTCCCACTCGCCCCCCCTCCCTCCTCTCCTCTTTCCACAATTTCTCTCAACTTTTCATGTTTACTTTCTCTTTCCCTCCCTGACTCACTTTTACTTTTTCCCCTCTCCCTCCACCCGGCCTTCCTTTCCCTCTCTCTCCCGCCCACACTTCGCTTTCTCCTCTCCACTCGCTTTTATTTTCTCATTCCCCACACTCTCTCTCCTTCCTCACGCCACTTCTGCTTGCTCTCTCTCCCCTCCCACACGCTCACTTGCTCTCCCTCGCTTCCACTTTTACTTTGCTACACACTTTTCTCCCCCCCCTCCCCCCGCCCCCGGCCCAAATGACATCCACTTACTTTCCTTCTCTAACCCACAGAATTTTAAGTAAAGAGTGAAGTGGCCAGATTAGGGTATTCTAGAACAACGTGAAGCCAGGACCAGATTGAGACCTCAGGCAGGAAGGCTGCTGCAATACTCCAGGATAGAGCTGAGTTCTCTGGACTCAGCGGCCGCAGGGGGAAGTGGTGGGTGCAGGAGGCATTACGGATAAACTCAATGGGCCTGAGTAACTGCTCGGATGTGGGGTGAACCAAGGGCATAATCTAGGGTGAGGCCAGGGTTTCTGGCTGGGGCCAGATATGTCATCAAGAACCATGGATAGGTTCTTGACCAGGATATGTCATCAAGAACCATGAAAATTGATAGAAGCAGCAGGCCTGGGCTTCCCATGATCCTAGAGCCACTTTATCTAAAAGAAATACTTGTGGCATTTCAGACAGGAAAGAAAGTTCTTGGAAGGAGAGAAAGTAATTCATAATTACACACAGTCACTCCTTGAAATTTGTTCAACTGTTTTCTAATGTTTATTTATTATTTGAGAGAGAGAGACAGACAGACAGAGACAGAGCACAAGTGGGGTTTGGGGCAGAGACAGAGGGAGACAGAATCCAAAGCAGGCTCTAGGCTCTGAGCCGTCAGCACAGAACCTGATGTGGGGCTCAAACCCACAAACTGCAAGATCATGACCTGAGCAGAAGTCGGACGCTTAGCTGTCTGAGATACCCAAGTGCCCCTGTTTGTTCAATTTTTGAGCAATTCTCCCTTTTGTGTATTATTCAGGGACATCCTTAAAACACATTTTCTCGGCAAAGCTTGAACTTTGTGCACTAACGGATGAAAAAAATAGAGTAGCTTTTGCCATTCACCAGTTAAATGCTGGCTGTATCACGTCTTTGCAGGATATTATTGATGCAAATATCTACCCAGAGGGTCTGCAAACCCCCTGAGGGTAGGGAGATTGCTCTCTGCTCACCACCAGGTCTCAACTGCCTATTGGTGTAACAGGCTGTTAGTAGGTGCTCAGGAAATAGATTTGGAATAATTTTTTAAATATTCTATCGATGCTGTCATTGGCTATTATTCTGTGAAAACAGAATACTGAAATGAAAATACGGAAGCATGTACATTTGTGATGAGAAATGCACTTCTCTAGCCCCTAGGCAATGATGGAAATCATTAAGCATCATTGAACTTGGTAAATCTTTAGCTGTAATTGGATGCTCACTGGTCTTACACTGGTCAAATTTATGTTTATTTGTCATTGAAAAGAAAAAGTCAAATGAAAAGAACACAAAAGAACGCAGGAAATAAGGCACTGAAGATTTTATGTGAAAGGTGAGGATAGTTTGGGGATCATTCTTATTCTTAGGCTCCTCACTCCTACCAAAAATACAAGAAGAAAAAAAACATGTTAACTATTCTAATATTGGACATCTGACTTTTAATTTTGTTTTCAGAGAAGTACCGAGTGGTAGATGTTTGACCCCACAGCTTTACCCTAGTATGTTATGTACAGAGGGAGGAGAGTACTTGTCAGCAGACCAGACTGCGGTGCCCCGATGACAGGCCACCTTCTCAAGAGTACCTTTCAGAATACGTCGAGGCACTCCTACTAGGGCACCTAGGCCCAGATGTCAAACTAATGGGTATACTGGGTGTTCTGTGTAATTTAGACAGTTTTTAAATTGTCCACCTCTCTGTGTCTGAGATATACTGGGCCTGGAAGAGAGGACCCAATGCTCAGGGAGGCATTTGGAATATGTTCTTTTTTTTAACAATCTTTATTTTAAGAGAGAGAGGCAGTGTGTGTGTGTGTGCGTATACACACACGTGAGCGGATGAGGGGCAAAGGGGGGGGTGAGAGAGAGAGACAGAGAGAGAGAGAGAGAGAGAGAGAGAGAATATGAATCCCAAGCAGACTCCACGCTATCAGTACAGAGCCCAACACGGAGCTTGATCCCACGAACCATGAGATCACAATCTGAGCTGAAATTAAGGGTTGGACTCTTAGCCAACTGAGCTACCCAGGTGCCCCTCAGGGAAGCAATTGGTACACATCATCCAATGTTATTGTCCAATAACAGATGGGAGTAATGAATCAGCTCAAGGTATTTATGCTACTGTCCCAGGATCTGAGGATATGTGCCTTTTACTAAAAACACAGACAAAAATGCCTGTCCCCATGGAGTTGACATTAGAGAGTGATCAGACACAGAGAGATGGACAATTTAAAAACTGTCTAAATTACACAGAAAGATGACAATGGAGGATAAAGCATAAACATAAAACAAGACAGGGGCACCTGGGTGGCTCAGCTGGTTAAGCATCTGACTTTGGCTCAGGTTGTGATCTCAGAGTTTGTGGGTTTGAGCCCCGCATCAGGCTCTGCAATGACAACGGTGAGCCTGCATGAGATTCTCTCTCTCCCCTCTCTCTCTCTGCTTCTCCCCCACTTGCATGTGCACACACACACTCTCTCTCTCAAAAAGAAATAAACAAAACTTAAAAGATAAATAAAATAAAGTGAGACTGGGGCAAGCATGCTGGTGTTAGAAGCAATTGCAGCTTCAAACGGGGTAGTCAGGGAAGTTGGGGCATGTTGTGTTACTGCTCAGAATCGATTACTTCCTCTCCTCCAAGGAGATTCTACATCCTGCCCTGGCCATGGGACTTGTACTTCTTCCCTGCCTCGAGACAAGACCCTTGTCACAGGACTTGTTTTGGCCAGTGGAACGTGAGCAGATGTGACAGGTACCATATCCAATAGTAAGCTCTGAGTGCACTTTGTGTGTTTAGCTCAGTCTCTTGTTTCTGCCTTCCACCATGGAAACTGAATGTCTGGGCAAGGGCTGGTCCTTCTGTCTGGGTTCTGGAATGAGAAAGTACATGGAGCAGAACCACAGCCTGTGAGCAAGGAAAAAAAATGTTTCTTCAGTAAGCCAATCATCTATATATTTTTTGTTATCACAATAAAGCCAATGAATACAACAAGGCTTTCTGAGAAGGTGACATTCCAGTGAAGAACAGAAAGAGAGGAGATAAAAGTGAGCCCAGAGAAGTGATATCACTCTCTTAAGCCACTTATCTATGCGGTGATATCAACCATACCATTTTGGAAGCCCTCTATCTGGGCTGCTTCACACCAGCCTCTCAGGCAGGGACCTGCCCGGGTCCACAGTCACACTGGCACAACGCCTCTCCATCCTGGTCAGCCACACATCCTGTCTCTCTGAACAAGATCCGATAGCAGCAGGTCCCCAACAGTCAAACCAGCCCTAATTACTTGGGGCGTGGGTTCCTCTCCTGCAACTGAAGGCAAGTGTGACCAAGTCTGCAGCTGAATTTTTCCGTCGCCTCATCAGTTATCTCTCACCCAAATCCTGCAGTGAGCCTGTGACACAAGGCAGGACAATAATTATCATCACCTCCTGTTTACAGATGAGAAGTCTGAGGCTCAGAGCTGAGCAGCTTCCTGAAAATCATGCAGAAGATGAACATTGATGATGTGTGCCTGGCTTTTCTGAATCTGGGAATGACATTACGTTGCCAGAACTTGTGCATATTTTATTTGTTTGGGTTTGTGTGTGTTTGCGTGTGTGTGTGTGTGTGTGTGTGTGTGTCAACTTGTACATATTTGATTGGTCAAGCCTCCATAGAGTGAAGTGAGGTTGTTTGTTATTCCTATTATAGAGGTGAGGAAATTGAAATGCAGAGATGTGAGGCAACTCTCCAAGGTCTCACAACTTAGAGGAACAAGGTCCAAACCAAGGATTTTTCGCCCACCCAGAATATGTGTGCGGCATGGAGGCTTGCCCCCTGTATAGGTGTGTATGAACTATAGAACTCTGGCTGTTGGCTACGAACACACTGCACATTGTGGTTAAAGAAAGTCAATGTATGTTGCTACTTCATCAATTCATCCCTCAGTCGATGACAAGAAAGCAGCTGCTGATGCCTAGGGAGAGGCCAGACTCAATGTGCATGAGGAAACCCCATGTTATGCTGAACTCCATTCAGATAGGACTACTCCTCACCAGGGTCTGGCCTGAGACCACAGAAGCCACATGACAAGGAATGTGTGTCTCTCTCCTGCACTTCTGCCCTGCTGGGCACTTTTCTCAATTGGGAACTATTAGTGTCCTGTCAACATGAAAGGCAACCCAGGGTGATAGAGACAGGAAAGTTGGGGCTAGAAGCTCAGCTCTTCTTCCATGGAAAAGCTATATGGTCGTGAGCAATGGCTTCAAAGGTTTGATTTAAGTATTCATCTCAGCACTCATCCAGGGGTTCCTTCATTCATTTTAATTGTATATGGAATGCCCACTATATACCAGTTAATGTGCTAGGCCTTGGAAATACAGCAGTGAACAAATAGAGAGTCCCTATTCTCACTTGATCTTAGCCAAAAGGCCGAAAAGTGATGAGAGTCCCTATTCTCCAAACAAACATCCATAAATGCTCATCACTGTCTCATTTTTAACACACAGAATGCAAGTTCTGCCCTTACCCTTTGCTCTGCAAAGGGGGCCTCTATACCAGCAAAATAATCCACCAGATCACAGGAAGTCCCAAAGCCAAGGAGAGGTGGTAGGGATAGAGTATCCTCCTAGAGTCTCCATCCCTCTGTCAATACATAACACCACCAGTCCTGGACAACCCTGATGCCAGAGGTCAAACCACTGGCCAATCTGTTTCTTTGTTACTGGAAGAGTAGATGGGTTCAGACAGTCAAATAGCTAAGGCACAGGAGAATCATTTTAAACAGCAACTTTTGTTGTATAAAATTGTTTTTTTTTAAAGTCATACAAGGAAAATGGTTGAATTGCCATAGTGAAGAACCAGAAACATCTGCTTCGCCTTGTTTCTTCTATTGAACCAGCTCTGATCCCAGAATGCCTAGACAAGAGTGCTTAG
The DNA here is from genome assembly GCF_023721935.1 of Panthera uncia. NCBI lineage: Eukaryota > Metazoa > Chordata > Mammalia > Carnivora > Felidae > Panthera > Panthera uncia. Next base: position 17,392,661 of record NW_026057578.1, on the reverse strand, counting down.
GAAAGCTGAAACAGTCATTCATCTGACCCATAAGTTCTTGCCTGTAGCAAACACATTTAGCAGTTACAGGTAGGAATACTCATTTGGTTAAATAATTCATCTATTTAATGTAAAGGTGGTTAGTACTGTCGCTGTCAGTCTTGACAACCCCATCATGAGGGAAATAAACCTCCATGGCACAGAGGGGAGGGACTGGGATCCACTCTATAGCTTCTGGGAAGGCAGGCAAGAAGTTCAACTCCAGGCAGTAGTAACTAACACACTTTGGATTCCCAAATTGGGCTGGGCATCTGCTAATGTCAAACCCACCTCATCTTCATGGATTTACTGACATTCTTAACACTAATTAATGGAAGTGACTCTCCTTATGAATTATGACTTGATATAACCACCTGCAACCTAGCCATATCCTTTTATGGCTATTATTTAGTGCCAGTTATGATTGATGCAAAGCTAACTGGACACAAATAGGATCCTTGGGATTCATGTCAACTAAGGCTCAGCATCCCCAAGACTCTGAGCATTATCTTAGGTGTGAATGAGTTGGGAGCACCATGGCTAAGATGGAGGATGTCAAGTGATGCCTGATGGTCCACATCAAGGATGCATGAGTTTGCTGGGTAAGCTCTATCAGGGCAAGTACCTCCAGAAAGAGGACAAAAGTCAGATGTTCATGTATGGTCCTTACACTGTCCTCAGAGTATCCTCAGTGCTTACCTTGAACTGTGGGTTGCTATGTTGATGGCACAGAAATGCAGAGGGGTGGGAGAAATTATTGGAATGTACAAAGGAACCTGATCTATATCAATCTTTGCAAAATCCTTCTCTTTGAGCAGGGCTTAATTTTGGTTCCACACTGCCTGCTTTGTGATGTGTGAAGGAATTCCAAACTATCTAAGTCCCCTGGGAAAGCCACCTTGCATCTTGTCCTTACCACTTTTCCTTTTTGTGACTCCAGAGGCCACAGCTACAGCGAAGTGAGGGTGGGTGATGGAAGCTCTGTTTCTGGAAACAGAGATAGTTCATTAAAGCACTCAGCAGAGTGCCTGGCTCCCAGTAGGTGAACAACCAACTTACGTTCTCTTGCCCCCATATGTCATTCTTTTTTTCCAGGGAGTTCACTTAATAGATGTCCAGCTTACTCGTATTTTCTGCCCCATGGTGTCTAAAGACATGCAGCTATTATTAAGGGAGAGGTAGTATGTGCCCAAGAAGAGAACGGAATGCCAAGGCTGGAGGGCATGGCCTGTCCTTACAGCACCTTCCACTGATGCTCTTTGACCCTTAACTTGAAGAAGCTGGACTCTGAGAAGACAGAACGACTTGATCTCCAAAAATCCCTGCCGATGCTATTCTAAATGCAAGGAAATGTCAAAGCTGAAATAACCATAATGCAATTGTACTGAGCCTGTTTACTTAAATATCAGTCATTGCTTTGCACGGCAATTCCATTTTTAAAGTTCATTGTGCTAGAAAAATGTTGCAGCTCCTTAATTCTTCCTTTCTCATCCAAGCCGGGTAGGAGGTGAGAAGTTTTTGAACTGTATGAAAATCCACATGAGACATTTCAGCTGCATCTCAGAGCTCTCTTCCAGCATCCTGCACACTCTTTCTTCCCTGAATTTTCAGAAAAATCCCACCCCCAAGGCCTGCCCTCATTCTGACAGCAAACATTAAAAGAATATCAGCACAAGTAAAGACAGAAAAGAGGACAGTACAGGGACACTGAGCATCTGTGGGTGCTTATGGGTTGAGTCTATCCCTTTGCACTCTTGCCTTACAGGGGATATCGGCATCAACAACCAGTGTTGAGGAAATTAAATCCTATGGATTGCCCCACAGGGCTCTCCCAGTCTCTGGCATCTGATTGAGTTCAGCCAACAGGAAGGTTGGATAAGAGATGACAGGACAGGGACAAGCAGGGACATTCTCTCCCTGCCTCTTCCTGGTTTGGGAAGTGACTACCTTCTTTTATAGCAGGGTTGCTTTACCTCAGTTCTACTGGCATTTGGGGCTGAAATATTTATTGTGAGGGGTCGTTTTGTGTATTGCTGGCTGTTTCACAGCTTGCCTGGCCTCTATGTGATATAGAACAGCAGCACCTTTCCTAAGTTGTAATGAAAATGTGTCTAAAAATGTCAGCAGACACAGCCAATATTCTCTGGGAGGCAAAACTGCCCCCATTTGAGATCACAGCCTTCATCTTGGTGGCCAGCCCTTCATAGAACTCCCTTTACTAACCCACTGAGCATGCCATCTGCCCACAGCTGGGACCCTGTGACATGTACATACACCAGCACAAGCACACCTCAATCTGGATTCTCCTTGTAAGCCACTGAGAGTATGCTGTGTCCCTCAGTAGCGTGTGATCTTCTGGAGGACAGGGACCAGAGCCCACACATTTAGGGCATCTCCACCCAGGACTGTTCCCAGGTATCTAACTGGAACCCAATGTCTGTTGTGAAAGCCTCTCTCCTGGCTTCCTCCTCAGTGGAATCAGAACACAGACACACTGCTCCACCCACTCTCTAGTTTCTTTTTATAAAGACTCTTCAAGATTGTGGGAAATTTTCTCCCAGGGACTGAAAGGTCTAGGAGGCTTCTGAGGTGGCACCAGTGCCCTGTGGTTAACCCATGGCTGGGAGCAAATGCGGCCGGTCCTCAGGATGCGACAGTCACCTCTAAGGCAGGTCTGCCTTTGCCTTCGGTTAAGGACTGTAACAATTGCTTGTTCTTCCTCGGAAATACAACCTTGGAGATGAACCGCTCTTGAATCAGTCAACGTGTGTGCTAGTTTCCTTTGAGTTCCACGAGGAGGTCCTGGCCTCCTTCTACAAACTCCAGAGGAAAGCAGAGGCAAGCAGTCACTGCCTGTGCTCCTATGTCCCTGCAGACGGCTGAGGCGGTGGGCTGCAGGACAGCTTGAGCTCCCAGCAGGAAGGTACACTCAGTCTGACTTGTTTCTGGACTGCAAGTATCATCAGTGAATATTTAATAACTACAGGGCTATCCCAGTGGCGTTGTCACCGTTGCATGCATGCCTTGGGGACATCTTAAGACAAAAATTGGCATGAATGATCTCACGGGATGTACCTGTGAAGCTAGGTGTAAAGTTCCTCCAGAGTATATTTAGACCCTTTTATGGCTTCTCCAGTTCTGGAACTATATATACTTCTACTTATCTCTCAGCAAAGACTCGTTTCTCTGGGTGTGGGGGATGGGGGTGGGCTGAGAATGCTGGTATCCACACTTCATCATGCTTCCTGCTTTTGTCAAGCTAGATGTGTGAGGGAGCCGGGAACCCCAATATGCATAGACTTCCAGCTCATGGCGACAGGGACTCGCGCCTAACACGCCAGATTCCTGTTGGGACTGCAGCCTCACGGGCTCTGATGCTAACACTGGCTGTGGGCTCCCACCCTGGGGACCTCTCAGGGCCGGATCCTGGGATGCATTCCATTCTACCACTGATCAAAGTAATCACAATTCTATCAGCACCTGGCTCCAGCCTTGAAATGAGGCAACTCTGTTCTGAAACATCGACTCAGAGCAAATCACATCACCTCTGTGGGATTCAGTTGCTTCATCTGTAAATTGAAGTCGAACATTTTTTTATGCATTCCCAGAATTTTTTTCTTTTGAATATATAATTTGCATTCAGTAACATACACAAATTTTAAGCATGCAGCCTGGTAAATTTCTATGTATGTGTATGTAGAAGCCAAGGGCAGGCTACCCTAAAATGCGTACCACTTTGACATATTGATTATTTTAAATAAAAGTTACTTAAGAGACAGCCGGCATAAGAAGGACATTCAGACCCTCCTCTGCTGCCCCAAAGGCAGGAAATACATCTCCCACGTGAAAAGTACCCTCCCTGGACCTGGTCCCCTTAGTACCAGAGAGCCAAGGAGGCTGAATAAACAACTCTGGCTCCTTTTTACTATATTACTCCCCTAGCCCAAATTCTGTATAGAATTCCTTACTAATTGAAGCTCCCAAAGGTAAGTTTTCTTTTTCCTGTCAATGCCTCACAGATTTATTGTCTCTTCGTCTAAAAAGTGTAAAATCTACTTGCCTTGATCATTTCCTTAGATCTCAATTTGAATATTGGGTCTCCACACACATGTAATATAACTCTGGGCTTTTTTCTCCTCCTCTGTTACTCTGTCTCATGTCAACTTAATTCTTAGTCCAGCTGGAAAACCTGGAAGGGCAGAGGAAGAATTTCTCCTTCCCTACATACACATCCACCTAAACTGATACAGAGAACATTTATTCCTATCACCCCAGAAGTGCCCTCCACACCCCCAGAGAGAACTGCTATTCTGACTTTAATCAGCATGAGGGCAGTTTTGCCTATTCTTGGCAGTCATATAAATGTATGCATTCTTTTGTTTAGCTTTCTTTGTTCAATGTAAGGTTTTGAGATTGCTTTATTGAACGTGCCAACAGCTTCTGCCTTTGTATCGCTGAGTAGTATTCCACTGTACGGACATAATATCCCAATATGTGTAACCATTCCCCTGTTCATGGCCATTTGGACTGTCTCCAGTTTGGGGCTATAAAGCTATTCTAAACATTATTATGTGGACACAGGCACTCATCCCACTTGAGTCCACTCCAAGGTCCAGCCCCAGAGAGTTAAGGATGCACTGCAACCCACACCCAAGTCCCCACTAGCATATCTGGATGTCCCATAGGCCCCTGGAGTCAGCGTGCTGTACACGATGCCCATCGCCCTCAGCAACTGCCTTAACGATCCCACCAGCCTTGGTGTGACTCATCCTCTTCCAGTGCTACAGGCCAGCCATCCCAAACTTCTTTTAGTGTTTTGAACATGTCTGGTTCTATCTCCCTTCTTGGCCTTTAGAGTAAGTCAAAGCCAGATGACAACATCAACTTGATATGAAAATACATTTTAGAAAGATCAAAGGCTTACAAAGGCCTTTGATAAATCATAAAAATGCTAGAAAATCTATACAATATTTTCATAGTCTGGCCTTAGTTTCCCAGGAATATAATAATGCTGAAAGGTGCCTAGGTGGCTCAGTCAGTTGAGCATCTGAATTTGGCTCAGGTCATGATCTCGCAGTTCACAAGTTCGAGCCCTGCATGGGGTTCTGGGCTGATAGCTCAGAGCCTGGAGTCTGCTTCACATTCTGATCTCCCTCTCTCTCTGCCCCTCCCCTGCTCACGCTCCGTCTCTCTCTCTCTCAAAAATAAATAAACATTAAAAAAAATTTAAAAATAATGCTGAAAGCAATTAAGAAAAACCAAAATAATTAAAAACTTCTTTATAGAAGGAATAGAAAGAACATAAATATGCCAAGAACTAAATAAACTTGAAAGACATATTAGTAATTCATTATGTCTAACATGTAAAGAGCTCTTACAAAATAATAATAAATGTGTGAAACCCCAACAGAAAAAAATGTTTAAAAAAGAGGCAACTCATAATAAGGTCTGATAAACAAGAAAAAGTTTCTCAACGTTATCAATAAACAAAGAACAACATATTAAAACAAACTATTTTTCACTTATAAATAAGCTTAGGGGCACCTGGGTGGCTCAGTTGGTTAAGCATCTGACTTCGGCTCAGGTCATGATCTCACAGCTTGTGAGTTCGAGCCCTGCATCGGGCTCTGTACTGACAGCTCAGAGCCTGGAGCCTCTTCAGATTCTGTGTCTTTCTCTCTCTCTCTCTCTCTCTGCCCCTCCCCCGCTCACACTCTGTCTCTCTCAAAAATAAATAAACATTTAAAAAAATTAAAAAAAATAAGCTTAGTATTCAGATAGTTGATGGTTTTGGTAAAGTATTCAGATAGTTGATGGTTTTGGATCTCTCATATATTCCTAACAGAGTGCCTCTTTTCCAAAAAGATATTCCTATGATGAGAAAAAATGATTTAAATGTAATCCGGTAATTCAGTGTCTAGGAATGTGTCCTAAGCAAATGGTTGGATACGTGCACAAAGACATATATCATCCAGTTCATAATAAAGTATTTACAAAATTTAAAAACTGGGAACAACCTAAATGTCCAGGAACAAAGGAGTAGTTCAATTAATTATTGCACATCCATATAATATAAAGTCTATATAAAGTGTTTGGGTAAATGTATCTTTACCTTGGATGTTCACATCACTTTTAAGAGGCTAAAGCAGGTTGCAAAAAATAATTAAAGATAGGACTCCATCATTGTATGTGTAAGTGGGTGTATATATTCAGGCACAGACACTCAGTGTTTGGCAGCTATTTTATTCAGGCCAGGCTAACATGTGTACCCTCAGAGACTCAACACAAGAACTTCTTTTCTTCCTATCATGGTCCAGTATAGATCTGTGCGGGGAGGCCTTGCTCGGTCACTGAGGAGTCCAGGTTCCTCCTGGGGCTGAAGGAACCCCAGAGTGCTGACATCCTCCTCTTGGTCCTCTGCATCTTGCCATCATTAGAGGGAAGGGACAGTTGGGGCGGGCCTTATAAAGGGCAGGTGTGGGGGTGACGCAGCTCACATGTTCCTAACACAATGCAGCCACAACTGCTCACGCTAACTGCAAGGTGGGGGCTGAGGAGGCAGCCTGGCTCTTTCCCATAAGGAAACAGACACAGAACAAAAACCCAAAGTGGTCAGGTCTGGCTAGAAACATTTAGAATCAACTTTGGTTTCTCTCTCTCTTTTTTAATTTGAGAAAGAGAGAGAGCACGTGCAAGGTGGGAGGAGGGCATGGGGGGGGCGGAAAGAGAGAGGGAGAGAGGGAGAGAGGGAGGGAGGGAGGGAGGGAGGGAGGGAGGGAGGGAGGGAGGGAGAGAATCTGAAACAGGCTCCAGGCTCAGCATGGAGCTTGATGCAGGGCTTGATCCCACAACCCAGGGATCATGACCTGAGCAGAAATTGAGTCAGATGCTTAACCAACTGAGCCACCCAGGCACCCTGGTTTCTCTTTTCACTCTTCTGCATTGTCTGAATCTTCCCTAAATGACCTGTATTATTTTTAAGGTAAGGAAGAAAAAGCCCAATAAAGCATTGCCACTCTGATGGCCACATGGAGGAATCAGAGCCCTCCACTGTGACTCAGGCTGTACCTTGTGTCCTGGTGCCCTGGGTCCCTCATGTCAGGGCTGCATGTGGCCGTTCACTAGAGCATTGCTTGCTTCCCCTCATGCCCCCCAAACCACAGACACCAGCACCCTAAGCAGTCTGGAGCCCCACGCGTGGGCGGGGCGGGGGCGGGGGCTCACACTGAGAGGCAAACTCCCAGTGCCTGATCACGGGATCTGTTTTTGTCAGTCTAGGTGTGCAAGCCCAGCCTGTCACTCAGAGGAGTAGACTCCCCACACCACCATTTGTCACTGTCAGCCTGGGGAGCAATTATATTTCATCCAGCCAGAAATAAACAGACACTGGCATCACACGTGAGATGACAGGCAGACACACTGTCTCCAATGTGTCGCCATCCCCATCATGCCCAGCCATGATGGAGCCTCTGGGCACAGATGCAGCCTGGAGCCTGGTGGGAAAAGTGAATCAGTCTGGAGCTCTTTGGGTGCCTCTCTCATCCCTTGCTCTTTTGGGGGAGAATGAAGGAATCTGGGGAAAAGCCTTGTCCTTACATCGAACAATTGTAAAACTTGAGATAAAGCGTCCTTACAGAAATGTAGGAGATAGAAACACATCCCTGTGGCTCATCTGGCCCATCAGGCTGCTGTCCTGAAGGCCTTCTGAGCACAGGCTGGTTCCGTGCCAAGGCAGACCTGGGGTTGCGTTCCTGCAGCGGCACTCACCAGCTGCACCCCAGGTGAGCCCTGCAACCTTCTGGCCGGTACAGTGTGCACGACAACACTTGCCCTTTCTCTACTTTAATTAATGCAATGTCTTCTGTTTCCAATGCACTCCTGTATCTTCCTGGGCACAGACACCTAACTCCACCAAAGTCATTCTCTCCCCTTTCACAGCTTATACAGCTGTGGCTAGGAAACAGCTATTCTGCCTGAGAATATATTTTCCACCCACATTCTATGGGTGGTCTTGTGATTAGTTGTTGTTGTTTTTTTTAACAGGCTTTATTTTCTAGAGCAATTTTAGGTTTATGGCAAAATTGAGCAGAAGGTACAGAACCTCAAGACTGACTCGCACCGATGAAATATGAGAAGTGACAGCTAGGACTTCCCTCTGCCCCCAAGTGCCTCACATGCACCCCTCCATACTCTTCCCTGCTGGCAGTGTGCTGGGGCCTAGATGACCAGGACAACCTCAGAAGCCATATGCTGAGGATGTCAGGGCCTCTGTGCACCCAGGTCCCTGAGTGATGGAGTGGTCAGAAGACTGCTCATTCTATCCATCCAGAGTGAGCAAAATGCAAACTTCAGTAAATGCACTATGGGATCCTAGACTACATCCTGGAATGGAAAAAGTACATAAATGAAAAAAAAAAAAAACCCTGGTGAAATCCAAATAAAATCTGCTCGTTTGTTTTTTAAAGTTTACTTATTTGGGGAGACAGAGAGAGCACGCGCGCGTGCATACGTGAGAGAGTGCTCATGTGCAGGGGAGAGACAGGGAGAGAGAATCCCAAGCAGACTCTGAGCTGTCATTGCAGAGCCCAACACGGGGCTCAATCCCACAAACCGGGAGATCATGACCTGAGCCGAAATCAAGAGTTGGACACTAACTGACTGAGCTACCCAGGTGCCCCCAAATCTGGTGTTTTTTTTAATATCAACCTACCAATGTCTTACTTTTGACAAATGTACCGTGGAAATTTGAATGGTCAACATTAGGGGAAGTTGGGTGGAGAGTAGATGAGAACTCTCTATACCATCTTGGCAACTTGTCTCTAAATTTAAAATATTCCAAAATTTAAAGCTTATTAAAAATAACTAAAAAACATTTTGAGTGCATTGAGCCTTTATATATTTGGGTATATTTGGTGCTATAGTCTGGCCTTCCCTGAGTAATGCAGTCCTCTTATCTATGAAGCTCCAGTCAATTCCGAGACTCAGAGTTGGCATCTTGTCCACCGAGAAGCTTTCTGTGACCCCTGGTGGGGTGAGATGCCCTTCCACTGCACACTTTCTTCTTCTATCACACTCAAGAGCAGCAACTAAGACACCTGCCCATTTCCAACCTCCACTTTGAGTCAGGAGCCTCATCTCCGTCAAGGCTACAACAGGCCGCATGGGGCTCAGAGAAGACTGTCCAATGAGTTAACGCCAACCTCACCTATTTGTTATGAACGTTTACTACCCCAACCACTGTAAAATTGCTTCATTAACTCTGAAGTACTGCATGATGTAGGGGATGATTAATCAGTTGCAAAGTAGTTATTGAACACCAGGCCTGCTTTACAGTTGTGATGTATTTTTCTGGTGGCCTACAGTGTCTGCATTGATAGATGGTACTTGGTCTCATTATTGTGATTGTCTTAATTAGTATTGATGCAGCAAAATAGCTGGAATAATCAATACAATGTCTTCTATTGAACACCTGAAGACATTAAAGGTTGGAGCTTCCATTCACGGAGTGCCTACTGGGTGCCAGCAAGCATGTGCCGGGGAATTTCACTCCCATTATTTCCCTGAATTCCAGAAGAGCCCTCCGAGGTTGGTATCATTATCCCCACATTACGAGTGAGAAAATTGAGGAGCAGGGAGAATAAGTGATGCGTTTACCATAGCACACTTTGTAAACGGAGCCTGGTCTCCAAAGTCCGCCTATAACCTGCTTCCTTTCAAAACAGCATCTTGACGTATGATTGATTGCCAGTCTCCACTAAGAACTGTCATAAAAATAAATCCAATTTCTTCCATGCCTCTCTGGGTTGAACCTCAAATAAAAGCTGAACACCAGAACTCAAACCAACCGCCGTAAATGGAAGTCCAGTTGTTGGAATTGGCGCTTGGGGTCAGAAGGGCCCCACCCAGCCCACAGAGAGCAGTCTGAATCTCTAAATCCAGGATCCTTCAACAGTCCTGGAATCATCTGGGAATAAGGATGATATTTCAGCTCTTACTACATGTAGCTGGGCGCTTCACACAGAAATAACTCAATGAACCCTGACAACAACCTTAGGAGGAGACATTGTTATTATGGCAACTTCAGAGATGAGGAAACTGAGCCTCAGATATGTAAGATACAACTGCTGTGAATAAATCATTCACCATGAAATCAGCTGTCCAAATCAGCTTCCTTTCCCAATGGACTGCAAGCCATGAGAGGGCACGGACAGACCCTGCCTGGTTCACCATTATATCTAAAATACACATCACTGTCCTGCACACAATGGGTGCTCAATAAACAGCTGCTGAATAAAGGCACGGGATGATCAAGATCACAGGAAATCTGGGGAATGACAGCATCTTTGGGAGGCCCTAAATGGAAGACCTAATGATTTATGCTATCACATGAGTATCAGTCAAATGCCTAAACTTGCACCCTATCTACCAACCCACTTCTGCCTGCTCCTCCTGCCCAGCCTTGTCTCTACTGTGCTCCCCTAGAGCAGCCAGAAGGGTAGATCTTCCTGAGGCCAACAATAGTGAGTTCTCTACAGGCCCCCCAGTGTTCTTCCACACATTATCATTTGCCCTTGAGTTAACATGTCTTATATGCAAGGTCACAAAGTCCCCTGTGAAGACAGTTACCAGGATCCAGAAGATACTGCCCAGAGCCCCTCTTCTTTTCTCCATCTCCTCTGTGTCCCTCTAGACATCCTCCTCTCCTCCCCCTTGTAGGACTCTTTGTCCTACGTGCACGTCAATTCATGCTGTCAGATGCCTGGGAAGGCAGGACACAAGATGACCAGTTCAGCAGAACGCTTAGACTCTGAATTCCAGTTTGGGCTCATGTGGGACACAAGATACCCTGTCCACTGTGAACTTTCTATAAACGGTATGCCATAAACTCGGGGAGCTGTTTGGGGCTGAGGAAGAAGGACACTGCCTTTTCCTGTGGGGCTGCCTCACAGCCGAACACCAGCATGCAAAGCTTGGTGAGCAGAGCACATGCCCAACTCCCACCTTGGCTGTTTTATACCATGCACATACTCGTAGCTGTCCACAATGACCCGGTTTTACCGAATGCCTACCATGTTCCAGGTACTCTGCTCAAGACTGTATCTTGGGGACCCTTATTAGAAGTCCCTATTAGCATCCTTTACATTCCCTTTGTGATATTTACAACTGTCAGAAATTAACTTTTGTGCAACATACAGGGTTATCTGCTTCATGTTGGACAGGCTCACTGAGCTCTAAATTGCACAAAGGTGCCTTGTTCGAAATTCTATACAACATGACCTTCTCCCCCACAAAAAGCAGAGGTTACACTATTAGTTCACAAATGCTACCCTCTCTTTATCAGGGTCCTTTGCCCAGTGACTTTCCAGTTCTTTTAACTGAAGGAATGGCCCAGTCTTTGGGCCTGGCCTTGTGACCTGCTTTGACTGACAGAACGAGGCAGAAGCGATGATGTGCCGGTTTTAACACTAGTCCTCAGAGGACTCTCATGTTCCATTCACCCTCTGTGCCTCCGCCATGAGATGATCAAGTCCTGACTAGCTCACTGGTTCCAAGAAAAGGGAGACTCAAGAACAGATGCAGATCAACAGAACTACATAAAGAATAGAGCCAGCCTAGCCACCTAGACCAGCTGACCCCCAACCTGCAGATGTGTAAACAGACAGCTGGGATCATTCAACCCGCACACACGAGCTAAATAAATGCTCACTGTTGTATGCCCCTGATACTCTGCGCTTGATTTCTTGCACAGTAGTAGCTGACTAATATGCCAGTGCTGCAGAAGAGGAAACTGAGGATCAGCGAGATGAAGTAACGGTGCGCAATAAGGGTGGAAGCTACTATTTAAATTTAGAGCTCTCTGTCTCTAAACACTGATGTGCTTCTCCTACCACCCCACATTGTCTTCCTTCATCCTTTGGAAGGCTTGTTTACATCTGGTGGGACATCCAAGGTGTGTCAACAGTGTCTGGGGCATCTCTCCCATCTGTACCTCCCAAAAGTAGCACAGAGGTGACCCCTGGGCAGACGCCAAAATGAGTCGGGACACTACACCTGGAAACCCTGCTTGTCCTTGCTGAGTAACTACCCTGGACTCCAGAGCTCTCTCAGCACGTATATATATTCCTCACTGTAATGTGTAAATGCCATCCCAAATAAGCAACCAAATCCACCAGGTAGGGGAGCTCCAGGTGATTAATGCATCTCTCAGGTGGTGAAAACCACTTAATCCTCAGCTGCAAGTTTCTGACTCCACCAAACACAGCTCTAATCACCCACAAATGCACTGCCTGATGGGACTTTATTGCTTAATTACCAAGGTGAGAGGCTTGTAATTAATACACCATTTACTCCTACATTTAGATGTTTTCAGGAAATGCAGGCAAAGGTTTTCCAAGGAAATTCACATTATCTGTCATCTTACTCCGTATCTCCTACTCCCTGTGTTCATCAGTGGGTCACCTATCTCAGTGGCTCCCCAACTTTTCTGCCCACAGCTAACTTGAACAGGCCAAGTGAAAGAGGCCGCAGCTATCCCCTCGTCCCTGTCCCACTTTCTGACAATGAACTTGGTGATTCTATTAAAAGTGAATTATAAAAACCGTAACAACTGACAGAATTATCAAAATCGTAACAAGGCAGCAACATCACAGGAACGAAAGTAAAACTTAACAGTAATTTTGGAGATACATTAATGCAAGAAAAAGAGCTACTGCAAGTTACAGTTGTTCACAACCACACTTAGGATGTATAACAAAACGCCCTTTCCAAAAATCGTGGAGATTCCTACTACTTGTAAGCGTGCAGATTCGCTGGTACCTCTTTAAGTTGTCGAGGCATTGGCAATGGCAGACAGCCAGGGCTTTTAGGAGAGTAACGAAGTAGATCCTCAAAGCTCTCCTAATGAACTAATTTTAGTTCAAGAACACAAAGTTTCATTTCCCTTACACACCAAGCGATTTTGTGGGTTACAAATGAGTAGCTTTCACTGCATGTACAAAGCAAGCGCGACATGGCTTGAGTTGCTATAGTATTTGCTACACTAACAGTGCAGCACATTCCTAAAGATGTCCATTTGGACCCACTGCTTAGTACCCATCCTTGCTTGGAACCACTAAGCGAGGCTATATGTTCTGGGTGGATATACAGGCTGTCATCAGGAAGCTCCCACTACAGGGTCTTAGACCACACTTCCAGAAACATGAGTAGCCTTGGGTAGCAAGTGGACCGTCGTAACTAAGGAACACCAGCATCTCCACGAGGGAAGAAAATTAAACAATGTCTTTCGATGATCACACTCACCCCCATCCCCCTCACTGACCTCAACAGGAGAAGGGGGAGTTAAGAACTTTTGGATCCCTGAGTCAACAGCCTATTTTCGGTCCAGAGAGTCTTTAGAATCTTGGCCTGGTTCTTTCCAATCTCTGCTAATTCCAGGCTGGCTGGCTTCCCCTCTCTCCCTCCATGCCAATGCTGGTAGATTCATTTTTTAAAAATCAATGTATTTACTATAGAAAATAAGGGAAACGCACAAAGTTAGAAACCAACACACACACGATTCAACTACCAGGTAGCACAAATGTGAACCACTAGTCTCTCGCAACCCTATTTGTTCACAATTGTTCAACATGTTAGCACATCATGCAAAGCACAGCACTTCTTCAAACTGCACAGTTTCCTACCACATATGATGGCATCAGCCAGGGCCATGTTATAAGCAGTTCTTCACAAACACTGTAATGCGGCAGAGGTGAGGAGGAGGAAGAGATTATTTATTTTCTTCTAAAGGATGCCTCAGGTGTTTCTAACCTGCCTCCACGACAGCAACATGGGGATGACGATGTGGTGGATAGAAAAACACCCTCTCCAAATGTCAACAACCACATCCTAATCTCAGGATTTGTGAACACGGTACCTTACCTGGCCAAAGGGTTTTTGTAGATTAAGTTAACTAGTTAAGTTAATTAAGTTACTAAGTTAATTAGGGATCTTGAAATGGGGAGATTAGGCTGTATTATCCCAGTGGACTCAATGTAATCAGGAAGCTCTTTATAAGTGAAGGATGGGGGAAGGAGGTAGGGGAGAGAAATCAAGTGGAGGGCAGGAGGAGATGGAGAGGAGAAGGAAAGAAGGGGGGAAGGTCGAAAATGCTACCGAGCTGGCTTGGGAGACAGACAATGAGACTGCAAACCAAGCAATTACAAGAGGCCTCCAGAAGCTGGAAAAACCAAGGAAATGGATTCTCCCCTAGAGCCTCTCTAAGGAATGCATCCCTTCTGATATCCTGATTTTAGCCCTGTAGGGCACATTTCAGACTTCTGACCTCCAGAACTGCAAGGTAGTACCTGTGCATTGTTTTAAGCCACTTAGTGGGTGGTAATTTGTTACAGCAGCCATAGAAAACCAATAAAAACTTCCTTGTAAATGAAACTGTTTATAAAGCTTCGTTTTCTATTAGGACAGATTTCTAAAAGTTAGAATTACTGGGTCAAAGGGTGTCACTATTGTGAGAGCTCTACACTGCTACACTGCTTTCCAAGAGGGCTGCAGGGCATCGTCGGTAGATGCTCCAGACAGAGGACCCCAAGCCCTGGGAGGCTGTATGCATCTTTACATCTTCTTTCCCTCCTTGCCCAGGCTGCCCTCTCCTCCCCTTGGAAGTATGCCCGACCCCTTGGCTAGTCTCCCTGCTGCCCTTCTTGCCAGCCACAGCCCATCCCCCACACAGGAGCCAAGAAGATTCCATTAGCACATGAATCAGAAAAAAAGCATCCCTCCTGACTTGCACCCTTCTATGACTTCCCATGCAGGCTGTTGACAGAAAGAGAAAGGCCCTATTCAGGCCCCAAGGTTCGGCCTCTCTGCCTGCCCACCCTTGGACTTCATTTCCCAAAGGTACCCCTTGCCCTTTGTTTTTTCTGCTGTAGCCACACAGGTGTTCCCTCAGGTTCTGCTAAAAGTCCATACCCCTGCCTACCTCAGGGCCTTTGCCCATGCTGGCTCTTCTGCCTGAATGTGCTCTCTGCCTTCCCCTATGAGCCTAGATCACTCCCTCTTGTCCTACAGAGCGGATATCAAGTGGCCTACCTGCCACTTTCCCAGGAACGCCACTCCTGTCCTCCGCCTTGACATCTGGGCAGATGATCCACTTATACATTCTCATACTCTGCTCTCCTTCTCCGTAACAGTCACCATGATTACAATTAATTAACTTTTTAATTAGTTATTTAACTTTTAATCAAAGTTTAATATCCATACAAAAACGTGCATATAACATCATCCCTACGAATTTTCACAAACTAAACACATCTATGCAAACAGCACCTAAGTCAAGAAATAGAACATTCTCTACCTTCTACCACTTCCCCATGCTCCTTTCAGTCACTAACCCTCCCCGCAAAGGTAATGTCTACCTTGACTCTAATGGTAGAGATTAGTTTTTTTACATAAACAAAATCTGCTGTTATTACATTTTTAATATTTTTTTAATGTTTATTTATTTTTGAGAGAGAGAAAGAGTGTGAGCAAGGGAGGGCAGAGAGACTGAGGGAGACACAGAATGTGAAGCAGGCTCCAGGCTCTGAGCTGTCAGCACAGAGCCCGATGTGGGGCTCAAACTCACAAACTGTGAGATCATGACCTGAGCCGAAGTCGGACGCTTAACCTACTGAGCCATGCAGGCGCCTCTGCTGTTATTATTTTTCATATTGGCCTCCTGCATTAGAATCTAAGCTCCTTGAGGGAAGGGCCCACATCTGTCTTATTTGCCAGCACATCTCCAGTACTCAGCATCTCTGCTGGACAAATGTCTGTCACATTAAAGAACATGTTATTTAAAATTAGCCATGAATGCTGCAGAATCTGGGCAGTAAGACACAGGGTGCAGGAGGTACCCTGGCAAGATGCCCACAATAAAATGCACACAAGAGAAATGAGGTGTTGTTCTGATGGACGACACCCCTCAGAAGGAGGAGACAGAGGCGTCCGGGCTGCACTGGATCTGGATGTGGGATGTCTCCTCTCAGGAGGACAGCAAGTGTCTGGCTAAGGAGTGGCTGGCAGGGACGCAGGGGTGGGAACATAAGGAACAACCTGGGCAGTACAAGCCCGGCCTGCCCTGGGCCAGGCAGGCACTGCGGCAGCTAGGAGGGCCTCGCCACTGGTGACAGGAGCACCCACACTGGCCCTGCCCATGATGGTCTCCATGCAGTATCTTCCCTTAGCAAGAACAGGCTTTTCTAGAAGAAGGACACAAACTTCTGGGCCTCAAAGAGGAGTCTCAACTGAGTGGCAGCACTGTGGTGGGAATTAAGCCAGCATCTGTCAGTCTCAGACTGGGAGAAATTGTGGCCTGTAGCCCAGGGGCAGAGCTGGGGGCATTGACCCTCACCCCCATTCAAGTTCTGATGTCACCAGACCCTGCTTGCCTGCTCGCTTGCTTCCTCCCTTCCATTTGAACTTCCATCTACAGAGGTATCACTCCTGCTTGGGGTGCTGGGGGACCAAAGGCTCCCGTGATCAGCATGATGGTCTCACTGTAGAGCAGATGGGCTCCTCCCGCCCCTCTGACCAGGTGGTGGAGGCTGCAAAGCCAGGAGGCTCCAAGTCTGCAGCTGTGGGCGGGGGCTGCGGAACCTCCAGAACACTGCAGACTGGGCCTCTGACACTCCCAGCCAGTCAGAGGGCTGTGGCAGCAGGTATTTTATTTAAGACACTCAGGGTTTACAGTTAAAAAACCTGTAAGTCTGAACAAATTCTTTAACTGGCAATTCCCTGCAAAGGGCTCTGCAGTTCGTAGCGTTTCCATCGTGCACTCAATCAGGGGATATTGGGGACATAACTGTACATTATCACTATTGACATTTTCCAGCTTGCTTCACTTTAGTTAAAAAGTGGGCGCCCAAAGATGCCACTTAATAACTTTGGGCATCATGAAAATGTCACTTTGACAAGCAGAAAAGTGGATTTACACACCCACCAAAAGTGACCTGCTTAGAAAGAGACAGCAGGGGTTGTTCCCTGGTTTCAAAGAAAGACAGTCCCAGCCCAGGGCCCTGCAGGTGAGCAGTGCTGGAGCAGAGGGGAGGAGACAGAGCCCAAATGGCACCTGCAGCCCCCGTGGTTCTTGGTTCCCTGAGGCACAGGCTCAGGGGCACTGACAGGCTGCTGGGGCTGCAACAACACAGCTGGAGGTGGCGGGGGGAGGCAAGGGGGTAGGGACTGTGTGGCCCAGGGCTGGGAAAACAACTGGATCTAGTCTGGTCCTAGATGGGTTACAAGAAAGACCCAGGAAGGTGGGCACTGGCCTGGAGGCTCAGTCCTTTGTGCAGGCTGGATGGGGCAGCAGGTATCCTGTGGTCAGATGAATCCAACGTCACTGCTTTCGAAGAACATTCAAATCCCAGCAGAGTTCCAGCTAGACAGAGAAGGAAGGGCAGGGCCAGTTTCCCTGGGGAGGAGGCTAGGGAGAGCCAGGCAAAATATCAGGATCCAGTTAAGGATCAAGGCTGATTCATGGCTGAGACACCAGGACAGTCCCTTCCCCACCTCTTGGGGTTTCTGTCTCAACAGCAGGCATACTCAAATCCCTCCCCTCCCCTACCTCCCCCAGGGCCTTGTGTCTAACCCAGGGTTGACAAATATTTTCTGTAAAAGACCAAATGGTAAACATTTTAGGCTTTGCAGGCCACAGGGTCTCTGTCACAACTACTCAACTCTGCCGCTGTAGTGTGAACATGAGCTGATAAAAGGTCACAAAGCCAGGCCCTAGGCCAGATTTGGTCTATAGGCTATTGTTTTTGAACCCCTGATCTAACAAATTGTCAAGACCTATCAATTTTACCTTCTAAAAATCTCTCCAATCTGCCCACTTTTCTCCAGTCCCGTCACCTGCCTGATAGGCAGATAGGTCCAGCCACAATCCTATCTTGCCTGAACAACCACAAAGCTGCCTCCTTGGACATTCTGATGCCACTTCTGTCCCCTATAACCTTCCACCCAGTAGCCAGAATAAGCATCCCAAAATGCAGTTCTGATTATGTTATCTCTCTGCTTAAAACTCAATGCTTTTGCAATGAGATCTATACTCTGGCTGGCCAACAAGCCTCTTGAAAAACCAGCTCCTATCCACCCCTCCACTCTTCATGCTCTATAATTCAGTCGGGGTAAGCATCTTGGGGCATCAGTTGATTTCTGTCCTCTGGACCTCTGCACCTGGATCATCCAGCGTGGACCTACTTTGTGTCTCCATCACACTATTCCCTTTTATCTCCTCACTAGATTTATCCCACACCTCCCACATCACTTATTCTAGGCAGTCCTCCCTATGTCCTGAGTTAGTGCTGACTGCCTGCTCTGGACCCTCAGTTTACTTGTCTGCTAAATTGTGAGCATGCAGAACGGAGTTATGTGCATTGCAGCCATGCCTTGCAGCACACCTATCCCAAAGCCAGTGCTCAGGAAACATCTTCTGATTAGCTGGGTCTATCAGTGAGTCAATTAACTAACCCAGGATGGCAAGATGAAGTCAGAGATTATCCAGGCACCCACCATTCCCCAGGGACCTGAAGATGAAGTGCTTGGGGTCCTGTGGCCCTTCATGCTGTGGTCACCATGGCTTTATAGCTTGGTGTGATCTGGAACTTACAGATCTGGAGTTTTCCTGGTCAGGAAAATAACCTAACTTCCAGAACTCTCTGTGCTTCGTAAGATGGATGAGGGTCCAGGGAGACATAAAGGCATGAACATGTTTACATATTTTAGAACTCTTAAAAGATAAACTGAGGCATGTTAAAGTTTTCAAGTTTATCTGAGCATAAATCAATTTGAATCAGGCAGCACCAAACCAGAAGTTAGGAGTGCACGCGAACAGGAGCCAGGGAAAGACTTGCATGTAGAAATGACGGAAGCAAAGGAAGGAAATTATTTGAGTGGCTATAGCTTAAAGCCTAGTTGGCTGTTTGTGACCGACTACCCTCAGGGTTTTGATTTTGTAACCTTGAGGCATTTAATAGACTGGGATTTGGGGGCTTACATAGGTCGCCACAGTATTAGAGATCCACAGAAGTCTGATGGCCCCCTTGTTTAACAACTGGTAGGAGTAAATCTACCACCATCTTTTCCTGTGGATGACTATTAATTTATTAATTCCCTCACCTAATCATTCATCATTCCCTGAGCTCTCATTCCTGAACTGGTTGCTGCACCCAGAGAGATGGCCAATTCCCAACTCCTGCTTCACTGCCCAGTGGGGGAAGGCAGGCCATTTTGATAGACTGTGGTAAAATGCTATGATAAATGGATGGTCAGGGATGATGCCAGGGAGTAAAATGAGGAAGGATAAAACTGACAATAAAGTATACTAGAATGTTCAGCTCAAGTAGCATTTTCAAAATGAATAGACTTAATAGTGTGAAGAAAAACAGGCCAGTACCAAGAAAGAGGACCAATATAGAGAGAGTTAAAAAAAAAAAAAAAAAAAGCTAGATAGGTCAATTTACCACCAACAGTTGTGATAACAGAAAGGAAACATCAGGCTTTTTTCAAAATTGGATCACAGAAGCATAATGCAGTTTGCAAGGAAATCAACTAGTTTTAAAATAATTGACTCCCCAAAAAGAGCCATACAAGAGCTATCAGGGGGTCACCACCTCCCAGGAGGAGGTGAATGAGTAAGTCTAATGGGATTCATGGAAGGAAGGAGCTTAGATGGACAACCTAGGTGGTGGTGTAGGTACCCCCAAGGGAGGAGAGAAGGCACATGGAGGGATAGCCAAGCATGCAGATCTTAGGACACTGGAAACAAACTTGTTTCCTGACCTGAACACCTTTCAGTATAAATAAGACGGTGTTCCAGATTTGTGATGTTTACCTCCTCTCTTTATTAGAACCATTGAAAAGAGGTGACGGGTTCATCCCCTTGGCAGTGACTGTGGTTATACCAAATAGACTGCCAAATGGCTGTCTGGTGTGGCCACCAGCAAGGACCAGGCTGCCGGACTATGGGCCACAGAGGAAGGAGATCTATAGCAAAGAGATCTGTGTGCCTCCAATCAAAAAGGGCTTGGCCAGATGCAGTCATTGACATGCCCAGGGAGACGGGATCTGTCCAAACAGAAGAAAATCTGCAGGGCTGCTCTGGGCTAGGCTGAGTATATGTGTGTGTCTCTGTGTACATGCACACACATATGCATGTTAACCCCCAGGGTGAGGCAGGATACTGGCAAGTTGGAAGGCAGAGCCCCTCCAACCCAAAGTCCTCACATTCATGCAACCTTAGTGCCAAGGCAAGCCCGAAAGGTTATTCCTGTCAACTTTCATCTTACAGAGGAGGAACCTGAAGCCAGAGTTGGAGAAGGGAGTTCCTGGAGAGCCCATGAGCTAAGAGTAGATTCAATCCCTGATGTTTCTGGAAATATACTAAGCAGGGACTCACCTCTACAGCTAACTTTGCTTCCATGACACACCCACTCCATTACTGTATCTTCATCTCAATCTCCAGTAGAGTATATACAGAGAGAATTGTCTCCATTGTAGGAGCATAAAATCTGAGACTCAGAGACATTAGTACTTTTCTGAAGGTCACGGAGCTACCCAGTGGCAGAAGTCTGATTTCAAATAAGGCCTGTTTGACTCCGAAGGTATCTTTTACACAGCTTCATGTTGTCTAGTAGATATCTGGGGGAGATTCCAAACTTCACATGCCTACAACTAAACTGATGGTCTTCCCCCAATGAACCTGCTCTGTCCACATTCTTCTCCATCTGTGTTGACAACAATTCCAGCCTTCCAGAAGCCCAGGCCTAACTCTCCTCTTGTTCTTTCCTTTCTGCCACGGATCCACCAACCCATCTGTTGGCTGGATGTTTACCATCCTCTCAATCCTGGATTTGCAGTGACCTTCTACAGTCTGTTCACAAATCTGTAGCCAGAGCAATCCTTTTTACTTTGCAAGCAAACCACCTTCTTCTTCTGTTCAACACCAGTCAACTGCTCCCATTTCATGCAGAACAAAAACCTAAATCCTTTTAATGGGCTTCAAGGCCTTGCATGATCCAGTCTCCAGTTACCCCCCTGCCTTCATCTCCTTGCACTCTGCCCCTCACATACTTGGCCCCTGGTCCCCCTGTGTTCTTTGAACACAAAAAACATACTTTTGCCTCAGGGTCTTTGCAGTGGCTGTCCCTATTCTGGAAAGTCTTCTCTCCTCCCTTCTCCCCAACCCTTAAAGATTCATTTGACTAAATCTTTCTTATCTCCTTCAAGTCTGTCAATACATGACACCTTCAATAAGGCCTAGATTAGCCACTCTCTTTAAAATTATAAATCACTTCTACCACAAGCATTCTCAATCTCCCTTATTTTGCTGCACACTTCCTTAAAGTACTTAAGGCCATCTAGTACATCATAAAATTTATTCATTGATTACGCCTATTGGTTGTTTTCTGTGTCCCTTACAAAATATAAGAACCATGAAGGCAAGGTTCTGTCTATCAATGTATTTCCAACCACCTAGAATGGTGGCAGACATCTACTAGGTGCTCAAAAAATGTTTACAGAATTGAATGGTCCTTCTAATTGGTGACTGAAGAAGAGAGAGGCCTAAAGTCACAGGAAGGGAAAATGTGTTAAATCACAAAGTCATATCTAATTAGTACCTCATCCCCAATTCAACACGAGGGGCTGAAAATATAGCCTTAACAAAGGAATTTGAATAGAGAAGGAAGTCATACTTGAAAAGAGAATATAGGGGTGCCTGGGTGGCTCAGTTGGTTAAGCATCTGACTCTTGATTTCAGTTCAGGTCATGATCTTACACTTTGTGAGTTCAAGCCCCACATCAGGCTCTGCACTGACAGTGCGGAGCCTGCTTGGGATTCTCTGTCTCTCTCTCTCTCAGCCCTTCTCCTGCTTGTGCTTTCTTTCTCTCTCAAAATAAAGAAATAAATATTTAAAAAATTAAAAAATAGAAAAAAATAGAAAAGGAGCTCTTGGGTAGAGACAATTGTATTGCCTTTAAATGGATAAAACATCAAAAATTTAATAATATGTGAAACTATAACAGCAATTTACCCTAATATGTGAGAGGGGAAAAAAAGTAAAAGAGTAAACTATATGAATTCTATTGAAGTTAAGTTGTTATCAGCTTCAAATAGGTTGTTATAATTTTAAAACCTATTGTGTAAGCCTCACAATAGAAAATCTTATTGTAATTACACAAAAGAACCTGGTAAGAAGTCAAGGCTTACTGAAACCAAAAGAAATCAAAACACACAAAAGATAAGAGGATAAGAAACAAGGAACAGTGAATCTACAAAATGACCAGGAAACAATTAGCAAAATGACAACAGTTGAGTCCTGACTTAACAATTACTTTAAACGTAAATGGATTATATTCTCCAATCAAAAGACACAGAATGGCTGAATTGATAATAAAACAAGATCCAACAATATGCTGCCTCCAAGAGACTCACTTTAGTCTTAAATATACACAGAGACTGAGAGTGAAGGCATAGAAAAAGACATTTCAAGCAAATACTAACCAAAAAAAAAAAAAAAAAAAAAAAAAAAAAAAAGGCAAGGAGGGGTAAGTATACTTAATATAAGACAAAATAGACTTTAAACTTCTTTAAACTTAATGATAAAAAGAAACAAACAAGGTCATTATGTATGATAAAGGGGTCAATATATCAAGAAGATATAACAACTGTAAATATTTATGTGCCCAACATGAGAGGACTTAATATATAAAGCAAAAACAAAGATAAAGGAGAAATAAACAGTAACACAGTAATAGTTGGGGACTTTAATACCCTACTCTCAATAATGGATGGATCACCTAGAGAATCAATCAACAGCACATAGTGTTGAACAACACTAGACTAAATGGAGATTACAGACACATACAGAACATTCTTCTCAAGCACACATGGGACAGTTTCTGGATAAATGATATGTTAGGCCACAAAACAAGTCTTAGTAAATTCAAGAAAACTGAAATCATTCCAAGTAGCTTCACTGATCACAATGACATGAAACTAGGAATCAATAATATTGGAAAATTCACAAACACATGGAAATATAAACTCTCCTGAATAACTAATGGATCAAAGAAGAAATTAAAGAGGAAATAAAATTGTTTCTGTTTTTTAAAGTTTTTAATGTTTGTTTGTTTATTTTGAGAGCACCAGTGCACAAGCAGGGAAGGAGAGGGGGGCAGAGGAGCCAAGGCAGGCTCTATGCTGACAGCAATGAGCCCGATATGGAGCTTCAACTCACAAACTGCTAAACCATGACCTGAGCTGAAGCTGGATGCTCAACTGACTGACCACCCAGGCACCCCTAAAATTATTTCTTGAGATAAAATGGAGGCACAACATAGCAGAACTTATGGAATGCAGCAAAATCAGTTCTAAGAAGGAAATTCATAGCAATAAATACCTGTATTATGAAGAAATATCCCAAAGAAACAACCTAACTCTATACCTTAAGGAACTAGAAAAGGAATAAACTGAGCCCAAAGTTAGCAGAAGAAAAATGAATAATAAATATTAGAGCAAAGATAAATGATACAGAGAACAGAAAAAACAATAGAAATAAATGACTGACCAAACTGAGAGTTGGTTTTCTGAAAAGATGAGCAAAACTGATGAACTCTTAGCTATACTAACAAAGATAAAATGAAAAAGGATCCAAACCAACAAGATCGTAACTGAAAAAGAAGCCATTACAAAGGATACCACAGAAACTCAAAGGCTCACAAGAGATTACTCTGAACAACTATATGCCAAAATACCGTTCAACCTGAAGAAACAGAGAAATTAATATAAACATACAACTTACCAAGACTGAATCATGAAGAAATAGAAAATTTGAATATACCAATTACTAATAAGGAGATTGAATCAGTAATCAAAAATCTCCCAATAAAGAAAAGCCCAGGACCAGATGACTTTACTGGTGAATTTCACCACACATTTATAGAAAAATAAACCCCAATTCTTTTTAAACTCTTCTAAAAAATCAAAGAGGACAGAACACTCCAAAATTCATTCTATAAGGTCAGCTATCCTGATGCCAAAACCAGAAAAGGATGCTACTGGGAAAGAAAAATTCAGGTTAATATTCCCTGATAAATAAAGATGAAAAATTCTCAGGTAATTCTAGCAAAACCAAGTCAGCAGCGCATTAAAAAGCTCATGCACCAGGATCACATGGGATTTATCCCTAGGATGAAAGGATGGTTCTAGATATACAAGTCAATCAATGTGATACATCACATCAATATAATAAAAGAATCAGATGATCATCTCAATAGACGCAGAAAAAAGCATTCAACAAAATTCAGCTTTCCTTCATTATAAAAACCCTGAACAAATTAGGCAAAGAAGGAACATATCTCAACATAGTAAAGGTCATATATGACAACCCCACAGCCAGCATCATATTCAATGGTGACAAGTGGAAAGCTTTTCCTTTGAGATCAGGAACAAGTGTGCCCACTCTCATTCCTATTCAGCTAATACTGAAAATCCTATCTAGAGCAACAGGCAAGGAAAACAGAGAAAGGTATTAGAATTGGAAAGGAAGAAGTATAATTATCTCTATTTGCACATGACATGATTTTATATATAGAAAATCCTAAAGACTCAACAACAAAAAACTGATCTAATCAACAAATTCACTAAAGTTGCAAAATACAAGATTAACATACAAAAATCAGTATGTTTCTGATGAGCTAACAATGAAATTTCTAACAAAGAAATAAATCTCATTTATAATAGCATCAAAAGCAATAAAATACTTAGGAATAAATGTAACTAAGGAAGTGAAAGATCTCTATGCTGAAAACTACAAAACAATGTTGAAAGACATAGGAGACAAATAAATGGATAGGTATCCCACATTCATGAATTGAAAGAATATTTTTAGATGTGTTAACTAAAGCCATTTATAGAGTCAGTAAACTCCCTACTAAGATTCCAATGGCATTTTTATACTAGTAGAAAAAACACTGCTAAAATTTATATGGAACCACAAAAGACCTCAAACAGCCAAAAAAAAAAAAAAAAAACCCAACAACAACAAAACAAAAAACAAAACAAGACAAACCTGAGAAAGAAAAACAAAGCAGGAAGTATCACACTTTCTGATTTCAAGCTATACTATAAAGCTATAGTCATCAAAACAGTATGGTACTAGCATACAGACAGAGACCAATGGAACAGAATCAAGAGCTCAGAAATAAACCTAAGAATATATGGTCAACTAATATTTGTCAAGGGAACCAAGACTACTCAAAAGAGAAAAGATAGTCTCTTCAATAAATGGTGCTGGGAAAATTGGGTATTCACATGTAAAAGAATGAAACAGGACCCATATCTTATGCCACTCACAAAAACTAACTTGAAATGGATTAAATACTTAAATGAAAGACCTGAATCCATGAAATTCCTAGAAGAAAACACAGGAACAAAACTCCTTGACATAGGTCTTGGCAATCATTTGTTTGGATAGGACATCTAAAGCACCATCAGTAAAATAAAAAAAATAAACAATCAGGACTATAACAACCTGACAAGCTTCTTCACAGCAAAGGAAACAAACAACAAAGTGCAAAGACAATCTATAGAATGGGAAAAAATGTGCAAATCACATATCTAATAAGGGACTGATATATCCAAAACATATAAAGAATTCATACAATTCAACAGCAAAAAATTCAAATAACCTCACTAAAAAATAGGCAAAGGACCTGAACAGACATTTCTCCAAAGAAGACATACAAAAGACTAACAGGTACAGGTAAAGATGCTCAAGGTCATTTGTCTTTAAGGAAATGCAAATTAAAATCACCATGAGATATCACCTCACACCTATCAGAATGGCCATCACCAAAAGACAAAAGAACACTGGTACTGATCTGGAGAAAGGGAACCTATGTGCACTGGTGATGGGACTGTAAATTAGTACAACCACTACAGAAAACAGTATGGAGGACCCTCAAAAAATTAAAAATGGAACTACCATATGATCCAGAAATTCCACTTCTGTAAATATAACTAAACATAACAAAACACTGACTCGAAAAGACATATGCAACCCATATTCATGTCAACATTATCTATAATAGCCAAGACATGGAAACCACCTAAGTATTTGTCGATGGATGATGGATAAAGAAGTTGTGACACACACACACACACACACACACACACACACACAGAGGAATATTATTCAGCCAAAAAATAAGTAACAACAACAAAAAAAGGAAATCCTACCATTTGTGACAACATGATAAACCTTGAAGGCGTTTATGCTAAATGAAATAAGGCAGACAAATACAAATGTTGTGTGATCTCATTTATATGTGGAATCTAAAAATGAATGAATGAATGAATGAATGAATGAGAAAATTTTGTAAAAACCAAACTCATAAAGAAATCAGACTTACAGATACCAGAGGTGGGGGTGGGAGTACAAACTTCCAGTTACAAGATAAATAAAACCTAGGGATGTAATGGACAACATGAGGACTATGGCTAACACTGCTGTATGATATACAGGAAAGTTAAGAGAGGAGATCCTAAGAGTTCTCATCACAAAAAGAAGTTTTTTCCCTTTCTTCTTATCTTTTTATTGTATCTATATGAGAAGATGGGTGTTTACTGAACCTATAGTGGTAATCATTTCACAATATATGTAAATCAAACTACCATGCTGTACACCTTAAACTTATATGGTGAAGTGTGTCAGTTCTTTCTCAATAAAACTGGAAAAGAGAGTGACATCTAAAAGCAAAGATGCTTATCACCACTCTAGCTGCTACTACACTGTAACTGAGAGGCTGAGGGGCTGCTGCTAGGCGTGGTAGAATTCTTACTGCTCTCTGGCTCCTGCCTGGAGCATTACTGGTCAATTTACCACCCAAATCAATAAACAGCTTAAATTCTGCTATAAAGGAATAACTGAAATGCATGTTCAACAGCACAGAACAAAGGGGCCAGGATCCTGACTTTGATTCTCCCAAGTGGACCCAGAACTTGGGGTTACTTGCCAAGTACCAAGGGATGAGCACAATAATAATGGTGGTTTTGCTGGGAGAGTGTCAGCTCAGCCCTCCCTCCCTAGTCCCCATAGATGCATCTGAATCTGGTCTCTTCTGCAGAGAGAAGGGAGGAGAGGAGGCACCTGTCTCGGTCCTGTCTGCAGTTCCCCTTTGCCAGGGTGTGGAGAGCCTTTTTCAGATTTTTTGGGGAGGGCTGGACCTGAAGGCAAGGTCAGGGGTGCACACTTTCAGGGATAAAAACAGAAAATGAACCTCAAACACACGTCTGCCAAATGGAGCCCTGAGGTTACAGGTGGAATGAGTGGCTGAACCATGTTGCCCAGAGCAAAGATGGGCAGACACAGGATCAGAGCAGGTTACACAAATGACCTAGAAGGATCCAAGGCATCTGGGCTGCCATCTATGATTGTACAGTACATAAAGCCATAGGTCAAGGGGACCAATGGGCTAGAATTAAATTAGGCTGGGACCCATTATCCTCCTATGGAATGGGTTAGACTGGAAAGAGAGGCATCTTTTGCAATTTGTACATCAAGAGGGGTTGACTTTTAAACTTTTCAGAGAGACCCCCCCCCCCGCAAAAATGCTGGTAACTGTGGATGTTTGTGATTACCCTTTGTTTAATGGTCTGCCACTACCCTTTGATGGTTTAATGTATAGAATTAGCAGTGCTAGCTTGCTCAAAGAGCTGGACATACACACAGATGAAAAGCTTTTGAAACTTTCCAGACTTCATTTTCAGAATCCTGATTTGAACTACACAGTTGATTCCCCACCTTCCCAAATTCATACCAAAATGGTTCTGGTATCTATTCACCTAAGTATTCATAGGGTTACCACAAAATACCGGTCTTGGGTCCAGGCCAGAAAAACAGAGATGACAGAGCTGGTTCCATAGCAAACTCTTTATGAACAAAGAACCTACCTCATCCATCTCTACAACCTGGGGCTTAGTAGAGTATCTAGCACATAGAGCTTACCTCTCCCTACCTTGCCCTGGCACCTTCAGTCATATGGTACCGCTGATGGTCTGGACGAATGGATGATAAGACTATTTGTGAGTTCCCTGACTACCAGGTCCACAGAGATGATCTTGAGTCGGATTTTGACAATGGAAACATTACCTTAGAGACCCAGTCATCTCTTAATAGAGCTTCAAACACAATGGTTATAAAATCAAATACACCCTGGGTTTAAGGTCATGACAACGGCATCCAGTCTGTTTAGTCATTTGAGCAATGGCTTGCTTGCCTCCTGTAATCCATAGTTCCTGTTTAATGGTCAGTGGAAAGACTTCGAAGGGACTCACATTGAGGAGAACTCTGTCCCATGCAAGAGGGTAATAGACACCTTGATCACTACTGAAAGAGTGATACACCTGACTCTTGTCATGGCTGAACATTGACCCTCCCCAGCCTGAAAGTTTTTCAAGAAGTGTGTATATGGACACACATACATACACATGTAGGCATGCCCTATCAACAGATACTTGTAAATGAATGAATCAATGAATACATGTCCTTGTATAGAAATCTTTTTATGCATTTCTGATTATTCCTCAGAATACCTTCCTATGAGTTAAACTGCTGAGTTACAGGAATCACCCATTTAAAAATTTTTTTAGCACTTATTGACAAAATCCCTGACAGACTGCTCTGAACTAGTTTCTACTCCCATTATGAAGGTGTAAGAGGGCTAATGTCCTTGCATCATCACTGATATGATAAAATAATTCAAAAATATTTGCTGAGTACATAAAAAATGATTCACTCTTTGTTCAACTTTGCATTTGATTCTTTTTGAACTGGACTCCTTGTTCATGTATTTATTGACTCTTACAATGTACGTTCCTTGTGAGCAGGGGCTTATTTCCACCCACTACTGTACCCCAACTTCCTGGAGAGCCAGTGGATACCAGGAACATGGTAAATATTTGCTGAAAGAATGAATTCATATGAATGTCTTCTTTTGTGATTGGCCTATTGAAATCCTGGTTCCTATGTCCTTTGAGAAATCTACTTCTTTTCTCTTATTGGAATAACTACACATAGAGAAAGTTTTATTCTCATTGATTTGGAACAACTACACATATAGAATATTTACCCATTTTTTTCTGTCATCTGGGTTGAGTTTTAATGTGCCATTTGCATTTTTGTTTTGTGTATGCTATTTTTTGACATTTGGAAATTCTACAATTTTAGAGTCATATCTATCATTTTAGTTCCTTTATTTGAGATGTTTAGAAACAGATACAATAGTTAATACTTACATAGCGCTTACCACGTTCCAGGCACTTTCCTAAAGACTTCTATTACTCATATCACATTACATTACATAGATTACTCATTTGATTCCCACAGAAATCCTTTAAAAAAGATACTTATTATTTCATTATATAGATGAATAAACTAAGGCAAGGAATTATAAATAACTTCCTATATGAGATTTTTTATATATGTACCCATACATTATTCAAATTGTTTTATGATTTCAGTTTTAATATTTAAGAGTAACCCCTGGAGAAATTTTTTTTTTTGGAGTTTGGTGTGAGGTGAGGATATAATCAATTTTCCCCCAAAGAGTCGCCAAGTCCTCCAACACAGCTTATTGACTAATTTATCCCTCCCCCACCAAAAGAAAATCAAACTTCATTTTATTTGAGAGAGAGTGAGTGAGAGAGACAGAACAGGCAGGGGAGAGTAGAGGGACACAGAGAGAATCTCAAGCGGGCTGCATGCTCAGTGTGGACCCTGAGGTGGGGCTCAATCCCACAACACTGGGATCATGACCTGAGCCAATATCAAGAGTCAGACACTCACCAACTGAGCCACTCAGGGGTCCCCAAAATTATATTTTTACTCTATCTGTAACATATTACAATACATACACACACAACACACATGCACACATACAACCACACACACATACAGAATGTCTATTGGTATTTAGTTCAATTGTACTGTCAATCTTTTTAGTTCAGTAATTTTTGTGGTATGTGCAGCGAAGCAAGTTTATAATACAGAAATATAAAGAAGAAACATAAAAGGATTACCAGTGATTCCTTACAAATCCTGATTAAATACACATTCAATGTTGCGCTCATGCAATATGTATCTGTCAAATAAAAACATAAGCGTTCCTAAACTGCATTATAAATGCACAATACTTTTTAGAAACAGTTTGCTTTAGACTTTTGGCAGACACAACAACAGCACACACAAGCCTCTTCTACCCCAGAGGAATTATGTGCAGTGAATGGACGTTTAGTTCTATCACTGTTCACTGCTTCGGGTTTCTTGAAAAATCATTTCGATTTTAGTTCAAACTAATAAAAAGCAAGCAGTTTAATGGTCAGGTCCACAAAGCTTGCTGTGGGGAGGAGACCACAAAGAGATAGCAACCAGTAGGTGAGGATTTACTTGGCTCTCAAAGGTAGGGCTCCTTCACCTGACCTTCCTCCCCCACTCCTAGCCACACTCAGATGACCATGTGGCCCCTTGAGACCTAAGTGGCAGGAATGAAGACCCATAGCCCTCCAGTGTGAGGAGAAGCATCAGTTTTTGGAGTGGCTTGGTCCCTGAACTGAGCTCAGCTCCTTGTTAAAAAGACCCTCCTTGGCAACCTCTGGGTAGTAACTTTTATTAGTATCACATGCATCCTTGGGCATTTACATTTTTATTTCCATGTTTCCTTACACAAAGAGAACATACTATACACCCTGTTTCCACTTTGCTTTTGTCCTCGCGATATATTTGAAAATTACTCCCCATTCATTTCTCCAGCTGGATAATATTTCACTGGATAGCTATACCATCGTTTATTTAACCTGTGCCAGAGGTGACCCCTTGTGGCCCACTGTCTGGTATTTGACTCATTTTAACAAACACAACCTTCTGGGACCCTGCTGGTGGTGCCGCCCACTCAGCTCAGTCCTTAGGAGCAAATGGCATGCCAAGCCCTGGGCTGTCCCAGTGCCCTGATTCAGCCCATAAACCAGCTGCACTGGCTGACACCCCGTGAGATCCGCCTGCCCTTCCTGCTTCTCACCTCACCACAACCACTCCATGCAACACAGCTACTAGAATCTTCTTTCATAGATCCTGGTCCCATCCAACGTAGACATGGTGGAGGCAGCAGGCCACCATGTGCCTTTAACATTACCCAGGGAAGTTACAGCTTCTCCTGAGACCCTCACCTTCACTGCAGCTGTGTCCCCAAATTAGCATTTGCATCACTCCCCAGTTTTCTACTCCTACAACTAGGCAGCTGAGAGACAACGGCCTGGTTTTTCCCAAGGCACTGCCAGGCCAGGTGTCTGGTGTACAGGATTGACCTTAAAGGTTTGAACTCCTGTGAGTTTGCTGCATGTACCACGCTGCCCCTTGGCCAGAAAATGAGCTTAGACCTTGACCCAAAGTGGAGCCCTGACCTCTGCCTTGGGTCAAACTTTGACCTGGCCCAGATCAAGTTCTGATCCTGGTCACAGACTCAGTTCTTGTTCACAGACTAAACCCAGATCCCAGCCTTACAGAGAGTCATGACCTAGGTCACAGACACAGCCCCCAAATCTGGATTTATCCTGAGCACTGACCTGGGACCCACACTCAGTCCACGGCCTGTTTGTGACCAAGCCCAGCTGGCTCTCCTCAAATGTGTCACAAAGAAGGCTCGGCACACATTACAAATGTTTCTGTGAGAGCCCTGCCTTGGCTTTGGATGCCACTCATGTATCACTACCAGAAAGTCAAGCCTCTAGTTACCACCTCACCCCAGGAAGGAGATTCCGTCTCACAGACCTACTTTCAAGTACCGTTTCTGTCTAGCTGGGTCACTTTGGGTAAATTAGTTATCCTATTTTACCCTATCTATAAAATGGGGGACAAAGTATCTGCTGGCAAGATGGTCATGATTCAATTACATGGTACGTGTAAAGTGCCTGGCGCATAGTAAGTACTCATTGCCCTAGTAGGCATTTTGTCAGCTGCTGCTCAATTTATGCCGTAAACCTCAGAGCTTTGTTGTCCAATATGGTGGCCACCAAGGACATGGGGCCACTGAGCCCCTGAAATGTGACCAGTCAAAACAGAGATGTGCTACAGGAACACATCGTATGAGAGACCAAAGACTTAGTCCGAACAAAGGAATGCATAATACATCAATAATTTTATATTGATTATACAACGCAATGACAATATTTGGGGTATATTGGGTTAAATAAAATACTAAAACTAACTTCACCTTTTTCGTTTTTTTTAATGTGGCTACTAGCAAAGTTAAAATTACATATATGGTTTACAGGTCTAGAGATCTGGGGAGAGCAGTTTATGAGTAACAAAGACAATGAGAAGAATGACAATAACAGGGAAAATAAGAGCTAACATTTACTAAGTGCTCGTTATGTACTGGGCACTGTTCTAAACACCTTACTTAAGTCCTCATAACACCTACATGTAGGTACCATTATTATCTCTGTTACTGAGCTGGGACAATTAAGGCACTGAGAAGTCAAGTCACCTGCTCCAGACTGCAGTGTTAGTAAATGGTAGAACCAGGACTTGAACCCACAACATCTGAATCCAGACCCTACGTTCTATGACAACCGTCACATTTATTAAAGGTGGTCTCAGCAGAGGCCTTCTTACAGGTGGGTCATCTCACAGGGCAGAAGGTTGTACTGGATCGTTAAATGCTGTCACTGAGACACAAATAGCAGTGACACCCATTCCTCCCAGCTCCTGTCCACCCTCAATACTAGGGACCTGGGACCATCAGACAGACCCAGCAGGATCCTCCCTGGGGAGTAGGGAGTTCTCTCCTCTCATCTTGTGCCTTTCTCTACCTGCTCAATTATCTTTACCTGGTAGAACCAAGGGGAACAGCTTCCCCAAACCCTTTTAGTGTTCTCTATTAGTGACAGGTGGCTCTGAGAGCAAAACGATAAACCTGAGTGTTCACACAAGTTCAGTTCTTCAATTTGTGTACCAGTCATAAACACAGAACCTTCCATTTGAGCAGAAACCCCACATTTCAGCAGAAATACTTAATGTGTCATTTCTCCTACACCCATCTTCTTCAAAGCTCTTACTTCAGAAAGTAGAGCAGGAAAAACAAACTAATAACCCAGTACTTGGAATGGGGGAGAGGAAGTTTATGATCAAGAACTCAAAATGTTTTACCTAACATGACTACACATTCACATGCAGCTCCTGAAACTGCTCCCCGACTGGGAAGACCACCCAGCGATTTGGCTGCGTACCCAACCCAGGTGAAAGCAGGGAGCACACTCACCTCAGGCACCTGTTCTCTTGCTAATCAATCAGAAGTCCTAGCTCAAATTTGGGCCTGGAATGTAACCATCCCAGTGACCTCAAATCATGTATTTACAAATAATTGAGCACTGTGACAGATTATATTTTTCAAAGATGGCAATTACTGTATCACTTATCCCACATATTCAGCAATGTGACCTTGCCACTCCCCATGAGTGGGGTTTATGTCCTCTCCTCTTGAAATCGGATGGATCTTTGAGACTGCCTCAATCAAGAAAGTATGATGGGCATGCTTCAATGTGACTTCTGAAGCCAAGTCATAAAAGGTGATACAGGTTTCATCAGGCTTTCTTTCTCCTGAAAAGCACAGCCACCATGCTGTGAGGAAGCACAGACCACACAGAGGCCATAGGTAGTAGGTGTTCCAGCCAAGAGCCCCAGCTGAGGCCCCCACTGGACAGCCAGTATGAACCACCAGGCTTGTGAGTGAAGAAGCCTTAGCCATGGCTCCCGGCTAAGAGCCACTGTCTGGAGGAACCACACAAGGGACCCCAAAAGTAGAGCCACCTAGCTGAGCCCCATCACAGTTCACAGAAACAGTAAGAGATAATAAAAATAAACATTATTGTCTTATGTCTTCAAGTTGCAGGTAGTTGATTACATATCAGTAGACGAGTGGATCAAAGCTACCATGTAACAGGCACTGTGCTCTCTGCTAAAAAGATCCAACAGTGAGGCTGACCAGGAGCCGCCCTCAAGGAGAGCACAGCCCAGTGGAGGAGACAGAAAAGTAGCCAATCACAAGCCTGTGCCATATGAACAGGTGACAGAGGGACACACAGGGTACTCTGGAAACAAACCAGGGTTGGGAGAACCTAACAAAGTCTGAGGACTCAGTCTGAGTCTGAGCCTCTGGGAAGGCTCCCCAGAGGAGGATTTTTTTTTTTTTTTCCAGTTGAGTCTAGAGAATGAATCTGTGCCAATCAGATAAAAAGACAGCTTTTTATTCATTTTAAGGCATTTTGGGAAAAGAGAGTAGCAAGAATAGATAGAAAAAAAAGCTATGGGAAAACCTTCCCAATTTTTTAAATTAATACCTTAAATGGGAGTAATGCATACAAAAAGCCAATAATTAAATCCTCAACAGTCAGGCACCTGGGTGGCTCAGTGGGTTGAGCATCCAACTTCAGCTCAGGTCATGGTCTCAAGGTTTGTGAGTTTGAGCCCACATGAGGCCCTTTGCTGTCAGTCTGCCAGCACACAGCCCACTTCCAATCCCCTGTCCCCCTCTCTCATGCCCTCCCCCATTTGCAGTCTCCCAAAAATAAATCAATATTTTAAAAAATGAAAAAATAAAGCCTCAATAATCAATTGTCATACCAGCAGACCAACTGACCAATGGAACATTAGACAATCCACAAGCAGGTCCAAGGGCCACAAGGATTTAGTATAATAAAAATCCCAAAGGAGGATTTTCTAGAAATGCATCACATTGCATATTGTATACCAAGATCAAATTGATCAAAATTCAAACGCAAAAATCAATCCATTGAAACCCTAAAAGAAAATACATGGACATTCTTTCATAAACTTAGGGCATCTAAAGCCTTATTTCTTTACTCAAAAGCCAGAAACACTAAGCAAAAGATTAATAAACCTAACTATGTAACAAAAGAATTATGAAATGCCAAAAGAAAGACGGACGGAAAGTTGGAGTGTGCGTATTAAATAAGCTAAGTCTAAAATCAGAGTTCTATCCAAGTATAAGAGGAATACAATGTTAACCTGAGAACTGCAGCGTCTCCTCAGCAAAGCTAAGGTACGTATAGCTTCCTCCACCCATCAGAGGGCCTGGCAGAGAGTAGATGTTTAATAAGACATGTCGGATGGTGCTGTTTACAGAGATCTGGATTAAAATGGAAGTTCTTGTTGAGTCTAGTTATGTGACCTAAGACACAAACAAATAGGTGTTGTGTGTGTGTGTGTTTCTTGGGTTGGGGGAAGCAGGGAAGTCCAATGCTTCCCCACTGCCCCCTACCTGATCCTGGAAAACCCTGTCACTATTTTCCAGGTACGCTGACACCACGGTCATCAAGATTGCCACACAAAACCATGAAAGCAAGCCCACAGATCAGGAAAACAGCTAAAATATGGTATCACTTCTATGGATTTCATCCTGTTCCATTGAATCTAGGCTCACTTCTCCAATATTCAGAACCTAGCTGCATCGTGCGGAACCTCAGCTTTCTTGTTGGTAAAACAGAAGCGTGCTTCAGACAGCACGTGGGTTTCAGTGGGAGTGACGCACGTGCAAAGCCAAGCACAGGGGACCCCTGGGTGGCTCGGTCAGTGGGTTGAGGGGCCAACTTCAGCCTAGGTCGTGATCCTGCAGTTCGTGAGCTTGAGGACCACATCGGGCTCTGGGCCATCACCCCGTCAGCACAGAGCCTCTGCTTTGGATCCTCTGTCTCCCTTTCTCTGCCCCTCCCTGACTTGTGTTCTCCCAAAAATAAATTTAAATAAATTAAAAAAAAAAAAAAAAGCCAAGCTGCATATGCAGGCAACCATTGCTGTCAGGACTTCCAGGGCTTCCACCCTGACCAACTGCTGTCCAGGTCCTGACAGGCTTAGTAAGCAATCTCCACCCACATGTCTCTGCCCAAAGGAAAGGCCTTTTCTTCCTCCTCTTTGCTTGCACCTTTAGAGCACATTGCGTAGATGGATGGAGCTATTACCACAGATGCATGGAAACAAAAAGCAGGCACACCAAGGTGCTCTTCAGGACGTTCAGTCACAGGCCACAGTCCTGTGATTTCAGGCCAAGCGACAGAACCACTAAATGCCCGTACTTCTGTGTCTCGCTCCTCCCTTAATCTGGCAAAGCTGGGGATTCCTTAAGCAGGCATTTTAAGAACAAGGTGGAAAAAACAAGGTGTGGAGGTGCGTCCTGCTCAGAAGACAAAAAGCCACCCACTCTGAAGGTCCTGTCCATTTCCTGGGAGTTTACCCTTTGCGCTGACCTTATGACACTAGCATCTGGGGTTCCTACCATTCAGCTCAGCTTCCTAGTTTCCATCTTGAGGCTTCTGAGGACTCCACCTAACCATGCCTTTAGTCCCTGCCACTTTAAATCAAGGATTTGAAAGGCAGCTTCGAGTTCTCTGTGTCTTTGAAAACGAAAATGACATTGAGGAATACCCCAAATGTTTCTTCCATTTCCAGTGGAGTGAAATGGTTGGTGAATTTCCTGCATATGAACAACTCAGCCACCGGAATATTACAGGGTCAATGAGGCCATTAACGGATAGAACCAAACAGCGGGGGAGTCTTGGACTAAGTAGCATGGCAGCGAAAGCATAGGAAGGCAGGGCAGAATCAGAGCCTCAGTACCCCGCCGAGGAGTCTCTACACAGCCTGGGCCTCGGGAGGACCATGGGATTTCAGAATCACCAGAGGAGCGAGATCCTGGAGACATGCTTACCTTGCCACTGCTGGAGGGAGACATCCCCTGCCCACCCTCCTCGCCTACTGGTCCTCCAGCCTCTGACAACCTCCAGGCTGGAAGCTCTACTCTGAAAGTATCAGGAAGGGAGGCTGTGCTCTTCATTTAGACTCCTGTGTCACCTCCTCAGAGAAGCCTGCCCTGTCCACCCTCCCTGTCACTGTCCAGTACCTCACCTTACTTTGCCTTCATAGTTGTCCTGGGTCCTGTGCTACACGCTGGGGTCACACACCTATGTCATGCCGTGTGGCTGAGAGCCATTCAGGAGAGCCGGGGAGCTTGTCTATCTAGTCTGTGAAAACTAGATTTGGAGGACTTGCTGACACACTTAAGCTCTTGTGAGGAGTGGGAAGTTGCTGTTTAGACTCACGTCAAGGTGAAAGTGACAACAGAGAGTGACAGGTGCAAAGATGACAACCGTGCTGCTCATAATGGCAGTAGTGACTGCATGAAGGATCTGGTAGTGTCCTCAGCAGGACATTGAAGGGGCACATTTTAAGCTACTCTGAGACTGTTTGCTAACCTATGGGGGAGAGAGAAGTCATACACCAGTCCAGGTTCTTGACACTGGATGGACAGGGAATGGCGTTTTGTTGGAAGCAGCAGTTACTGGGAGGAGATGTGTTTTCATCTCACTGGCCGGCAGGTCTATGGCTCAGGGAGAGACTGAGGCTAGAGACACAGGTTCAGGAGCTCTCTGTAGACTCAGTGGGCTGAGGCCTTGAGTATTAATGAAATTGCCGTAACAGGCAGGAGTTGACCGGAGTGCGGGAAGAGTCCTAGACAACAAGCCAACATAGAAACAGATCAGCCAAAGCAGGAATATCGGGAGACTGATGTTAAGGGAGGGGAGTGAGAGACAGGAGGTGGCTTCTGCCAAGGGGGATTAAGAATGACGATGATGAGAACTCTCTCGGGATTGTAGGCTGGAGACAGTACCTCCATGCAAATCCTATTTGCTGCTGTCAGTCCAGATTCTGTCCCCCCGGCACCGTTTCTGAGAAACAGATTCGAGACACACAAGAAACACTTTTTTTCTGTCAAATTGGCTCACAGGAACAGAACGCAGGCATTGGTATCCTTTGTGAGTGACAGTTTAGGGCCAATATTTATTCCTTGTAATGTTTGTTCTTTACCTCTTGGGACAGAAAAAAAAATGCTGCCAACATTTAAAAAACAACACCACCACCTTGTTCCATGAGGAATCTCTTTTAAAAAAATCCTTAACATGTACGTAGAGTACACACCTGTTGACATGTAAATGTAGGGAAGTGATATCAGGCTTGAGATGCAGATAGCACTTCATGCTAATTTATTTCGGTTTCACCTGGTCTCTGGATTGCTTTAGAGGAACACCGTCCCAAGACTTGAGGATCCAAACAGTCTGTTCTGACTCATGTATAGACTGTCCAGCTTCTGCAAAGATATATCGAATATTTATCTACTTCCAGAATTTCAAAACTCCAGCCTCCTCCCTCCTCCCACAGCTGACCTCGTCTGACAGACGCGGTGCTTCAATCGGGCAAAGTGAACGGATCACCAGAATCAAAGTTGATGTCAGTACTTCTGTGGGTTGGCAGAGGACGTGGGAACCCTGCCAGATGGTAGTGAATGTTTATAAATGTCAGACTTGGAGCTTGAGAGGAAAGATCCTGCTTTCTTCACAAATGGATTTGCTTGTTCATCTATCCTCTCCAGCTGCAGGATGAGCAGAATTGCCTGGGGCCAGGATCCTGGGGGTGTTGAGTCCTCATTCTCACCCCATCCTCAGCACCAACAAGGTCAAGCAGTACCCAGAAGAGACCCCAGGGAAAAATGTAAAGGATTGGGGGAGGTCAGCTGTTCACAGGGTTTCTCAACCTCAGCACAAGTGACATTTGGGGCCAGATAATTCTTTGTTGTAGGGGACTGTCCTGTGCATTGTGGATGTTTAGAAGCATCCCTGGCCTGTACCCACTAGATGCCAATAGCAGCTTCGCAGTTGTGACAACTTCAACGTCTCCAGATACTGCCAAACATCCCCTGGGTGGGCAGGGGCAAAATGGCCCTCGGTGGAGAATCTCTGCATTAAACGAACCGAGGGACCAATTGAGGGTTTGAATAACCCACATCTGAGCTCAGTAGTGTCAGAAGGCTTTCAGGACCTCAGCTTTGTTACCCTGGTGTCTCCCCTCTACTCCCACCACTGGGAGACCCCAAGCATGCTTCAACCGTCTCTCAGACAGATCTTCATTTCTGCCATTACAGAATTTATTTTGGATGGTGTGAGGAATCTTCTAGAGTCTAGAAATAGATGAGTCTACCTTCTCTGTTCCTGCCAGCAAATTTTCATGTGATGTCTAACATCTCACTGAAGTTTGTTCCCTGCAAGGCTGAACACTCTCCTCCCACCTGCCCCCACCCCTGCCTGGAGACAAGGCTGCCCAAGGTATTGAAGGCAAAATCTATCCTGTGCCAGGCATGTCCAAGGAGATCCTTGTTTGAGCAAACATCCCTGCCAATCTGCTTAGCTTCAAAACCATAAGTCTGTCTGGTGACAGGGATTCAAAGAAAGCACACCAAAGAGTGAAGTTTTCATTTCTTAGGGAGGGAAGAAGAGCCTCCAGGAATGATTTATTCATCCACCCACTGGAAATAAAGGCAGGGCTGTGATCACAGGAGGTATGTGCTGCTTGGTCTCAGGGGATTTGCCTCTGGTGGTATAGATTTGAGGTGGAGAAACTTCCTCAGTGAACTTTGTATCCACCGATGCAGGCAGGACCATGCATCACTTACTTCATCTAGAAGTCTCTATTCCCCATCCATAAAAAAGTCAGTTCTGAATACACCAAACTTTATGAATTTCATTTCCAAAATGTCTCTGAACTGAGATCTTTTTTTTTTCATCTCTACAATACCTAAGGCAGTTCAGGCTTCATCTTCATTAACTCACCTGAACCAATGTGACTGCCTCCTCACTTTTCTCTCTCCGTCAATCCATCTTCCACACAGACTACTAGAACAGCCTTTCTAACACTCAAAATGATACAACATTCAAATCCCTCCTCACCAGGGTGCCTAGGTGGCTCAGTTGGTTCATCATCCGACTCTTGATTTCAGCTTGGATCATGATCTCAGGGTCCTGAAATCAAGCCCTACATTGGGCTTCACTCTGGGAGCAGAGCTGCATAGGATTCTCTCTCTCCTTCTCCCTCTGCCCCTCCCCACATTTGCATGTGCACCACACTCTCTTTCCCTGTCTAAAAATAAAGAAAAGAGAAGAGAAGAGAAGGAAAGAAAAGAAAAAAGAAAAGACAAAACTCCTCACCAAATACCATAAACATCTGAAATAAAAACAAAATTGTCAAGCTGGAAAAATAAAATGTACTTGCAACATTTGTAACAGATAAAACAAGATCTGTATTTCTCTGCATATGTAAAGAACTCTCACAAACCAATAAAATTGTTTTCAAAAATAGGCAAAGGATACAATGAGGCAATATATTAAAAATGAGTTTTAAAATAAAAGTATGGAAAATATGCAAACCTTATTTGCAACTGAGGGTCACAAATAAAACTATTTTTTTTAAATCTTAGATTAGCAAAGATTTAAAAGGTTGTGAATACACAGTGTTGGCAAAAAGTCTTGGAAATGGGAGATCTCATACTGGTTGGGAGGGTAAGTTTGTCTACAATTTGTCAGAGGCATTTTTCCTATACTGTATTAGTTTTCTACTGCAACATAATTAGTCACCAAAAATTTATCAGCTTAAAACAGCACGTATTAACAGGCATTTATTACCTTATAGATGCAGTAGGTTAGAAGTTCAGGCAGGGCTTAGTTTCTCTACTCTGCTCAGGGTCTCCCAAGGCTACAAGTGAAAGTGTATACCAGGGCTGGGATCTCATCTGAGGCTAAGGGTCCTTGACAAGCTCATATGATTATTGACAAAATTCATTTCATTGGAGCTATAGACTCAAGGTAGCTTAATTCTTTAAGTCCAGCAGGACAGACAGCCTCTGAATTCTACTCCCTCTATAAAAGGTCTCACCTGATTGGGTCAAGGTCACTCAATAATCTCTCTTTTGATTAACTTAAAGTAAATTAATTAGATATCTTCATTATAGCTGCAAAATTCCCTCACTTGTGCCATACAATGTAACATCACAGGAACGAAACCCCATCATCACCTTTGCCACACTCTACTGGTTAGAAGCGATCATAGGTCCCACCCACACTCAAGGGAAGTTAATTAGAGACATAGGTCATCATGTGGTAATTCTGTCAACCACATATACAGATCCAAAAGTAAAATGTTCACAATTTTTGTCATAGCAATGTCACTTTGGAACCTTATACCAAAGAAATAAGTGGACTGTAGCACATATATGCTCATACAAACCTTTTCATCATTCTGCTGAAGTTAAAATATCCATAAATATGAGATTAGCCATATAATTTAGTATGCATCTATGTGGGATATCACTCAAAGGAACTTCCCTTTGGATTAACTTAGAGTCATATAGATGTTATAATACATGGTTATATCCTATAGATATTAAAAAATAACACAGTATTCAAAACACATTTAAATAAAAAGAGAGCTATAAGGTATTAAGTGGGCAAAGTAGGTTAAAGATATATGTGTGGGGGGGTGTATAATACCCCCCCACACACCACACATATATTTATACTTATATCTAACTGTCTATATGAACATAAACTTCTAAAAGAACATACACACAACTGTTAGTAGAAGGCATCTATCTCCAGGTATGGGAGTAGTAGGTGGTCTTTGTTTTACACTGGTTTTCATCTTTTAAAATTGCGTGA
Organism: Panthera uncia; assembly: GCF_023721935.1. Classification (NCBI taxonomy): domain Eukaryota; kingdom Metazoa; phylum Chordata; class Mammalia; order Carnivora; family Felidae; genus Panthera; species Panthera uncia. Next base: position 17,350,996 of record NW_026057578.1, on the reverse strand, counting down.
AATAGCTATGTATTCCTTTTAGCAAGAAAGAACAAGAGAGCTGTTTTTTTTCTTTTCTTTTCTTTTCTTTTCTTTTTTTTTTTTTAACAGTTCTGTTGTTCTTTCTAATGCTATGGTACCCTTCGGTAAAAAAGAGTTGTGTACAGGGGCTCCTGGGTGGCTCAGTTGGTTGAGCGTCCAACTTCAGCTTGGGTCATGATCTTGTGGTTCGTGGGTTCGAGCCCCGTGTCAGGCTTTGTGCTGACAGCTCAGAGCCTGGAGCCTGCTTCAGATTCTGTGTGTCTACCTCTCTCTCTGCCCTTCCCCTGCTCACGCTCTCTCTCAGTACTAAAATAAACATAAAAAAAAAAAGAGTGTGTACAAAATAGTATAGCCAAGGGCGTCTCAAGTTTTGTAAGCTATAACTGTGAAGAAGAAAACTTGTTACAGAAGACACAAAATCGTAATAGTAGCTGGACAGAGGTTGAGACTATAGGAAACCTTTAGGCTTCTATTTTAGCTGTTTTCTTCATTTTCAATGTAACAAATAATATTTTCATAGTTTTTCAAATGAATCCCTGGTAGTTTTTTAAGTGTGAGAAAGGAACTATAGGCAGGGAAAAGAATAAGGCAAAAGACCCTCTCTCACTTTTCTGCTGGTCCTGGTCAGGGCTTGCCTCTACCCTCCGAGCCCCACAGCATAGAACACAAAATTCCTTTAGCGGTTCAACACTGCCCTTTACTAAGGCTGCCTCCTCCATCAGCACCTTGTCTCAGTGACCTCTGTACCCATCACAGGACCTGCCACACAAAGGGTACCAGGCTGTGCAGTCTGTTGGGTGTGGGACATGAGGACCCAGCACCAGGACAATGGCAAGACAGATACACAGGATGCAGAACGGACAGAATTGGGGGAATATGGGGCTGGGGGTTCAAGGCAGGCAAGCACCGAAGGCAACTAACTCTGAAGGTCTGACTTGGGCATGGTGGTGATATCAGCCTTAATAAGGAGCAAATGTTTTTGAGGGAAAAGCAATGATGAATTCAAGTTTGGACACATTGGGTTTGAGGTCTATGAGTGACATCCAGGTGGAGACATTCCTGGAGTTGTCACAAAGGGCCTCTTATGTCACTCCCCTAGCTGTCACATACACATGGCTGACATTGCAAATCACAGGAACTTAACAGATGCAGGCCTCATGCGTAAAATCCATCTATCCCTGCTCAAAGATGAAGTCCCGCCCCCCCCCAAACCCCCCGCAGGATTCTATTACTCCCCAGAACCTGGGGGAAAAAAATGGCATGATAGAAGGGCTGGGTCAACACGAGGCACCCCATGAGCTGAGTAACTTCCTGGGAAGCAAGGGCCAGCTTTTCTGCTTCCAGGGGGATGCTCACCTGCATGGTTCCCCATCACAGTGTGCATGTTCTCCACCTGGCCTCCCAGGATTGTGCAGGCTATCTGCACTCCCACCCTGGAAACCTTCCATGCAGAACTGGCTGCACACTTCACAAAGCTGTCCGTGACCTCCAAGACAGGCTATGATAGGAGACGACCAATCCCGACTAAAAATTACAATTGTCATTGAAGGATCCTAATCAGATGCCACCAAGCATTCATCCCAAGATGGCTCCCACAAACACCATCCCCTCGCCAAGCTCAAGTTCTGCCTGGTGCTCAACTTATTTGTAAAATGGCTGCCACCACCAGGTCCACCTGTAGTCCAGGACTCTCGTTGAGGCCACAGCCTGTTTCTGGAACTTGCCACATCATTCTTTGCGTTGTCTTCTCAGCCTCAAGCACCCTTCCTAGTGTAACCCAACTGGTCAAAGCCTCCATAGCCTTCAGGACTCCCCCTGAGTCATCATCTCTCCTGGGAAGCCATCTCCAACACGGTGGGTTTGGGGTCCCTCTGGCAAGGCACTACAGTGTACCTTTCTGTTTACAATTCTGCGTCTCCTGCAAAACTTTGGGTTCACAGAAGGCTGTGCCAGGTCTCGATGTCTTCCATCATCACAGGTGTCACAAAGTTAGATACCAGCAAGTGGTAGTTGCTGCCCAGTTGAACGAGCTGCTCCCCATAGTGGACTCTTTTCTTACTTACTCTAAACAGCACAAAGGACCACCCCTTAGAATAAAGGACTGGGAACCACCTCTGGCTCTTCCCTGCCCATTCCCCAACATGCAACCTGCCCTCCACAACGGTCCCTTTCATTTTCCCATTATATTATTCCAGTGGCCGCAATTCTCTGTTTGCAAATTATCATCCCTTCAGTACAAAAGCATCATCTACAAATTGCTTTATAGGCCATCAAGCATCGGCACGTGTCATGATTATGTGGGTGCTCGTAAAATCCTAGTGCAATTCACAGGCCAGACACCATCTTCCCTATTTTCCCAGCGAGGAACTGAAGCTCAATCACCCCAGTTCAGATGAAAAGTGGCGGTTTCGACTGGAACTCAAGCCTTGAAATTCTCAGGCCTCAGCTCCTTGCAAGTTAACCTCCATTAAACAGACTTTTGTAGGTGTTAATTGCATATGCTTTACTCAGAAAGACAGAACCCTCTCAACTTTCTCCAGCATCTAGTTTGGGCCCTTGCAAACTTGTTTTATAAATCACTGCTGAAATAATGAATAAATAAATGTCCCTTTTCAACATGGCTTTAGTTTTCTCATCTGTGAATGAGCATGTATAGGTGAGACAGTTCCCAAGGACCTCTCCAGAATACCCTTTCTGTAACTAGACCAGTCGTCGGGCCAATGTATGCGCTGGATTCAGTGCAGGGAGCAAGGACATCAGCCGTACCAGTTGTGACTAAGAAGCAACAAAAAAAAAATGAGTTGAGACCACTTATGAAAAGAATAATAAAAGCACACTTTCCTTGATGCTAGAAATAATAGAGGGCTCCCAGCTCCTTACCAGCTCTGCTTCTTGATGTCTTTGCCACCCCAGCGTCATTCATTCCTGCTTTGTCTGCAGCTCTTTTCTTGCGCAGAAATGTAATTTAGTGGGTGGCTTTTCCCACAACTCTGTGTCACTAACTCATCCATTTTCTTCTCTGCTTTTAAAGTTTATGTTCCTTTGACGCACTTGCACATTACCACTCTCCTCCAAAGTCACATAGAATGGAGAGATTGCTTCTCAAAGCCCCCACAGGTCTTGAGAGAGAGAGACAGACAGACAGAGACAGAGACAGACAGACAGACTGTGGGGTTTCCAAAGAGACCTATGTGCTACCAGATTGTTTTAAGGATCCCCAGGAAGATTCTGCAACCTGCTGGGCGAGCTGCAGAATGATGATATTTACGATCAGAGTAGTCAACTCTTCTGATACAGCACTTACCCATGCCAGACACTGGTCTAACGGCTTTCATTTTACCTTCTTGACAACGCTGGGAGGGAGTTACTATTCATATGCCCATTTTACAGATAGAGGAACCAAGTCACAGAGAGGTTAAGAAATTTGGTACAGCACAAAGTTAAGAGAGGGTACAGCGAGGCTTGGAACCCAGCCAGGGTGGTCCCAGAGTACATATTTTTCCTACTGTGCTATTCCTTTCTCCTAGAGTTACTTATGTTCCTCTTCCAGGCAGCCTTCCTGGCCACCTCCTAAACACCACCACTTATTAGATGATGACAGAGCAAGGAGTTTTAATATTGGCTAGAACTGGTCTCCATCCCCAGCTGTCCTGAGATTACTCATTATGTGATCATAGGCAGATGGAGCAACAACTTTAAAGCCTTAACTTCTCCATTTGTGAAATGGGACGGATACTTATTTCTTGGCACCTTGGCAAACATTTAAGACCTCAGAGACAATAAATGTCCTGCACACGCTGAATGTGAAGGGACCCAAGGCAGAGCTGGAGAACAGCACGCTTGTGTCTGTTGTACATTTACGTGACAACTCTTTATTGAGGGCCGGTCATGTGCCAGGCACTGTTGCAAGGGGTGCTGCAGAAGTTCTTGTTCTTATGGGGCTTACTGTCTAATGATGTGTTATAGAAGATTAAAAAGTAAAGGCCACAAATGACACATACACAGTTTCAAGAGATCGGTGCAGTGAAGAAAATAAACAGGATACACCAGAGAGATGGTAACGGGGAATGGCGGAGGGAAGAATGCTTTAGCCTGGCCTGGGAGATGATACCTGAGCGGAGACCACAATGAGGATGCATCAGCCAGCCAACTGAAGATCTGGAGTGGGGAGAACATTCTACACAGAGAAACACAAATGCAATCAGGAGCACCTTGAAGAGTCTGAGGAAAAGAAATAAGGCCAGTCCAGCTGGAGCATAGTACAAGACAAGGAGATGGGTTTCGAGAGGCAGGTGCAGCTAAATCATACTAGGCCCTGTGGGCCACCATCGGTGAGGGGTTGGGATTTTCAGCAGGGGAGTGACATGATCTGGTTTATGCTTCAGAGCTTGTTCTGGATCAGATGTGGGGACTGGATAAAAGGGGAGTTGAGCAGGATACACTTAAAGGCAGAACCTAGAGATTGACGTAACTGTTAGATTTCAAACCTTTACTCACTAGGTGGAGAAGAATGGCATTTCTGGAGGAGTTTCCCAAGATGCCTTAGAGAGAGGAAACCGGAGCCAATGGTGAGTAATCACTCCCCACCCACCTTCCAGACCCCCTCCTCCACGGGAATCCAGCTATTCTCAGCCCAGAGCTCCTAAGGGGAGTCCAGACTCAACAACTGCCACAGAACCAACATCTCCTTCCTTCTTCCTTCGTCTAACTGTAAAAGCATACTTGCAAAAGCAAATCAAACAATAAGGGATTGCCACATGAATAAACCAAAAAGTAAGGAAACAGGACCCAAGTGTGTGTAAGCAATGCTTAGCTATCCAACACAAGGGATGCCTGGGCTGCAGGTGGCCTCAGGTGCACGTGGGGCCGAGTCAGTACTTCCTGCTGAAATTGGATGGCCATGAGTCAACAACGTTCTAGTTGATCTGTCTCCCCCATTCTCCTCCCGCCTCTGCATTTTCTGGTCTTTTAAACAGTCATCTGGTGAGAACCCACACATTTTATAATATTGTATCTTCCCCTTTCTCCCAGTTAATACGCAGGGTATGCCCAATTTTGATAGTCATCTGTTATTTTGAGAACATCATTAATGTTGGGCCTGAAATGGAGAGGCTAAGCCACCCTTCTAAAAATGGGGAATCTGGTTCATCTGGATCCTCAAAATAGTATGATTTAGGTTTAAATCTCATAAAAAAATGAGTCAATAATATTCCAGGAGAATGCCTTAGTAGCAGGCTTCTTTCTCTTTCATCTCCCAAGAATGTTCTTTTCAAGCCACCACCAATGTGGGTGGTTACAGTGGTGGAATGGTAAGACTTGGGAGAACATGCTGGAAGGAGGTTCTCTCATTCTCATGCTTGTCTTATGCATACATCCACTAGGAGGAAGGTGGAGACGTTCGAGCAGTCCTCTGGGTCAAGGCACCCATCAGGGCCAGTGAACTCTCCTAAGGTCCTGAAAGCCAGACCATTTCTCTTCCTCATATGACTCACAAAAACCAAAGTTTCCCGGCCACCAAAGAGGGGTAGAAGGGTACCGACACACCAAGGTTGCTGCAGAAAATTTAAGATGCACTGAGTGAAAAACAAAACCCTGACAAGCAAATACACAGAAACTGAACTCCACCTCCCATCTGCCCGTGTTTTCCCTTAACTGGTGTCTTACAACACACCCCTTCTCCTCTTCCACCTGCAAGGTCTGGTCTGCCCGCACCCCTACTCCAGCAGCCGGTTTGGAAAAACGTCTGCAGTACACACATGCTATAAAGGATCCCATATGCTCAGAGTCACAAGGACACATAAAGGTCACAAAGTCCAGTCTCCCAGATGAAGCCCTCCAGGAAACAGCAGCTCCTCTTCTCCACATGTGAGAAGGAAAAGGAGGTGAGGAAGAGGCTGGGAGGGACACGAGGGCTCCACCCTTCTTTTTCTCCCAGGAATGCTTAGCTGAGTGGCTGTGACTAAACCTCCTTTAGTACCGTCACGTCACTGAGCTCCCTAACTGCATCATGAGTTGCCTGCCATGCCTGCACTGCTGTGGCTGGGGGAACGACATGGCAGTTCACCTAGGCTCCTCCTGAGGGTCAGCGAGCACTGAGAAGGAAGCTGCCACTTCAGGCAACCTAGACCAGGGGTTTGTGCTGTTCATAACAGGCAACCTCTCAGCAGGAGTGTCGGACACCGGCTATGGGGCTCCTGGCCGGCTGGAAGACAGTCAAGGTCAAGGAAGAAAGAGCATCTTAGAGCGCCTGGCACCGAGGCTCATGTAAGGCATAGGTCTAGACAGAGGCCTAAGGAGTCCATTAAGAATCCAGTTATTGGGGCGCCTGGGTGGCTCAGTCGGTTAAGCGGCCGACTTCAGCTCAGGTCACGATCTTGTGGTCCGTGAGTTCAAGCCCCGCATCGGGCTCTGGGCTGATGGCTCAGAGCCTGGAGCCTGCTTCCGATTCTGTGTCTCCCTCTCTCTCTGCCCCTCCCCCGTTCATGCTCTGTCTCTCTCTGTCTCAAAAATAAATAAAACGTTAAAAAACAAAAAAGGAATCCAGTTATGAACTCATGGAACTCAGTAGCAAATTACCCACATAACCCAATTAAAGGATGGGCACAGGATCTGAACAGGCATTTTTCCAAAGAAGATATACAAATGGCCAATAGGTACATGAAAAGGCATTCAACATCACTAATCATCGAGGAAATGAAAATCAAAACCACAATGAGATATGACCTCACACCTACTAGAATGGCTATTATCAAAATGACAACACTTAGCAAAGGATGGGGAAAAGGGAACCCTCTTGCACTACTGATAGGTTTATAAATTGGTACAGCCACTATGGAAAATATTATGGAGTTTCTCTAAGAAGTTAAAAAAGAACTATCATACAAGCTACAAATCCCACTTCTGGAAATACATCAAAGGAAATGAAATCATTGTCTCAAAGAAATATCTGTATTCTCATTTCACTGCAGTATTCACAACAGCCAACAAATGGAAACAACCTAAGTGTCTGTAGACAGGTAGAATGGATAAAGAAAATATGAGAGAGATACATAATGGAATATTATTCAGCCTTAATAAAGAAGGAAATGCTGCCATTTGCAACAACGTGGGTGGAGCTGGAGGATATTATGCTAAGTGAAAGAAGCCAGACAAAGAAAAACAACTACTACGTGAACTCACTTATAAATGGGACTTTAAAAAAAAATTTGTTTTTAATTAGAAAGTTGAACTCATAGAAACAGAGAGTAGAAATGGTTATGGTCAGGGGCTGGGGGAAAATAGGGAGAGGTTGGTAAAAGATACAAACTTTCAGTTGTAAAATAAAGCCTAAGGATCTAACTCATACCACAGTAACTGTTGTTGGTAAAGCTGTATTGTGTGATTGAAATTTGCTTGGAGAGTAAAATTTAAGCGCTCTCACCAAAATAATTTTAAAAAGTAAATATGTGAGGGGTGCCTGGGTGGCGCAGTCGGTTGAGCTTCTGACTTCGGCTCAGGTCATGATCTCACAGTAAATGGATCTCACAGTTAATCTGCTTCAGATTCTGTGTGTCCCTCTCTCTCTCTGTTCCTCCCCAGCTCATGCTCTGTCTCTCTCTCTCCTTCAAAAATAAATAAAAGCATTAAAAAAAATTTTTTAAAGTAAATATGTGAGATGATACATTAGATTATCGCAGAGACAATCCTTTCACAGTGTACGTATATCAAAACATCATAATGAACACTTTAAATATATTATAATTTATTTGTCAATTATACCTCAATGAAGCTGGGAAAAAAAAAAAAAAAAGAATCCCTTTCCACCTGCTCTGGAGCCAGTGGTCAGAGCTAGGCCCCAGGACTGAATCCGTTCTTGGGGTGGGGTTCCAGCCACTTTCCGCCTCAGGCCAAGGCTGACCCTCAGGACACAGCCTGCAGTGGGGGCAGGCAAAGAGAATCGAAGCCCAGGTGAGACCTAAGGACAGCTGACCTCCCAGGCCCAGTTTTGCTCATCAGGCTCTTGTCACTGCCGCCCCCCCCCTTCCCCCCCAACCCCCGCCCTCCCTGCCCAAACACACTGGTGTTAATTTACTCACTTCTCAGACATCTCTGCAGAAAGGTCAAGGGCTAGATGAGTAATCATGGTTGCACTAAACCCTGAGCCCAAACCATCGATTCTCAACCTCCGTTTTTGCAAATGTCTCACTGTCTTATCCAAATATGCTTCAGACCTTAGAGCAAAGAGTGTTCCAGGTAAGGTTTGTGAAGATTGACATAAAGGGTTGAGGCTTTCAGAAACTGGCACAAAGGAGTGGAGCAAACACTGACTTCGACTTCCCGGTACAGGAAGCACCCACGGAGGAGCTGTTCTGGGGAGGTGCATGGACTCCAGGAAAGGGGTCTCTCCCCTCCTCTAGGCGCTCAGCACCTCCTGTATCAGTCCAGGGATCAGGAGTTCTCAGGCTCCAGGATGAATGAGAATAAACTGGAAAACATGCACATTGTCCAGGTCCTGAGGCCCTGCCCCCCGGGAGTCTGATTCTATAGATGTGGTCCAAGAGTCACGAATCTCCACATGACCCAGATCCCCAGTGTAAGTGGGTCCTCAGATGCCTGTCATTCAACATGTGGTTGGTAGGCTACCCACAACTGCAGCAACTAGCATTAGGAATGCAGGGTTCAGGCTCACCCCAGACCTACAGAATCAGTCTACACTGAACAGGCTCCACAGGGTTCTCTGAGCACACTGAAGTTTGAGAAGGGCTGACTCAGACCGCAATGTGAGTCACCTTGGCTCTTCTCTGGGACCTGATTTTCCCTGACTCTATGACCCTCCCCCACCATACCACTACCTCCGAGGGACCCCTTCCACCCAGTGATAAATACAGCTGTCCCACTAGATCCAATCTCAGACTACCAGCACTGACATGATTGGGATGTGTCCCTGCAGAGTGGGGACATCAGCACAGTCAATCGAAGAGCAAGAGAATCAGGATGGCAAAAAAACGGAGGCTTCAGGCTTGCTGTATTTCAGCAAAGGAAACAAACAATTCAATAATCATTTACCCAGCCAACATTTACTGAGCACCTGCTATGTGCCAGTCCCTGGGGAAATGAGGGAGCCATACACATTATGCCTTCTGGTTGATACATCTGTGATATAGAAAGCACGACCCCCAAATTACAAATGATGAAAAAGAGGAGCCAAAAAGCTAAGGAACTTGCCCAAAGTTAAGAAATTTGAGCTGGGATCCCCACCAGGTCTGCCTGATTTCAGATGCAGGGTCAGTACAGTGACACTTGGACACAGGAAGGCAGTTAGAAGGGAGAATGTCAAACATTCATAGATCTATGTTGATTTTGCCACAAAGAAAGTTCAAGTAGCTCAGAAGAGGATGATCCCCAGGGGTGCCAGAACCCTCCAACACACAGGATGTTCATGAGCTTGTGATCCGTCCAGCCACCAAGTGTATGAGCCACCTGTCCAGCAGAACTGCATGTTAATGATGGGCATCTTGTAGACCTGTGCTGCCCCATACTGTAACCACCAGTCACATAAAGCTACTCAGTCCTTGAAATGTGCCCCTATGACTGGGAACTGAAGATTTAGTTTTATTTCATGCTGATTTGAATTGGAGTGGCCACTGGCTACCATAGTGGACAACACGATGCCACAGCTGGCAGGTCGCTAAGCTATCGCTTTTTGTTCTACTCCATCTAAAAGGATTAACAGGAGTGTGTAGAAAAGGAGTTGACGGGAGTAGCAGAGCTTCTGGAGGAACCCGAGGGTGGCTGCTTCTCTTCCCAACCCCCGAGTAGGGCAGTCAGTTGAACAGACCGTGTTTCCAGTGGGAATGAGTGCCCCTAAAAGGGCAAAGATGGGCTCCTGGGGGTGAAAAAAATCTTACTCTTTCTATATGTGAAGTGCAGATACATATAACAGCACACTAATATTGATAGGGAATCAAGGAAAAACATTTTTAAAGGCTCCCGGCAGAAGGGAGTCAATGCTCTTAAAAAGATTGAGAAACACCAAAGCGTGAAAGCCAAGTGTCATCACAGCACAAAAAGAGGCTTTCTGCTCTCACACCCAACGTAATCAGCTTGTCTGCTGCACATGGTCACTGAACACGACCCGGGGGGTGGTTTCCACCTTTTCTCCCGTGCAGTGTCCTCCGTGGAGAAGCCGTGTTTGGTTGGCACCGCATTTCCATCAGATGGCGCCAGTCACTCTGAATTAAAAGTGGCCCAGGGCACACCCAGGTTCATAGCATCATCCGGAGAGAGGAACCTGAGTGTTGATAATGAATGATAAGCAAATGTGGTATATCCATACCGTGGAATATTATTCGGCCTTAAAAAAGGAAAGAAAATTGTGACACAGGCTACGATATGGAGAAACCACGAGGGCATTAAGTCAAACAAGCTAGTTAGAAAAGAATGAACAGTGCAGTGTGCTGCTTGTGTGAAGTCCCCAGAACAGGAAAATTCACAGAAGCAGACAGTAGAAGGGAAGCAGAATGAGGAGTTGTTGTTTACAGACTACAGAGTTTCAGTTTTGCAAAATGACAAGAGTTCTGCAGATGGAGGAGTAACAACATCAATGGAGTTGACGGTGCTGAACTCTACATTTAAAAGCAGCGAATACAGTAAATTTTATGTTATATGTATTTTACCCAAAATTTTTTTTAAAAATGGGAAGGGGAAAAAAAAAGTAGCTCTGAGCAGCCTTTATGTAAAAGTCAGATCTTGGAATTGAAGGTTATAACTGAGCCACCAACCATGGGTGGGATGAATGTCCAGACTGGACAGACATATATTGTTTTGTCTGCCTACGCTGAGACTCGATCTGAGCAGAACTTTGAGAGAGGCCACCTTGAACCGTGGATTTTTTACCACTCGTTAATGACAACTCTTAGACTTGGAGCAACAAGAAAACACTTCCTGAACACACAAAAATAAGATAAAATAAGTAAAACCCGAATGAGAGAGATTATGGGTGTATGAGGGTGAAGAGCATGAGGGTGCTGGAGGTGGAGAAAGGGGTAAGTGACGTGGATCAGGGAAAGTAGGGAGACCTGAGCTTGGGCGGCGGGATCTGTAAGTGCTTGCTTTTGCTGCTGAGTCCTCGTCATCATCACAAGCCTGGAGGATTGGAGGGGCCGGTCCTCACTCTGCCCTGCAGACCCTCACCCTTGGTGCAGGTGCTGATGCTAATTGTAGCATCTTCACTTGTACCTGGAAGCAATGACAATGAATGTGTGTGGGATGTGCCACAGCTGGCAGGGCATCTTCACATGCCTCCCCCTCTCGTGGTGAAAACCCTATACCCTGGTGGGATTACTATCTCCACTCATTTTACAGAAGAAGAAACTGAGACTTGGCAGTAAAGCTGTCTATCCAAGGGCTATACCGAAGGTAGACTCATACCCAAATCCCGGACTCCCAAGTCCCAAACTATGCTTTTGGCACCTGATGGCCTCATGTGCCTCTGGAATGAGCGAGTCCCCAGCTGTAGAGCCCCAGCTGTAGAGCCCCATGTATCATAAGCAGGCTTAGCCACTGCCTCAGTCCCCTTGTCTGATGAACATGCATCATGATGCCAACCTAATAAAGGGACTGTTGTTAAGAAGGATTAATTCATTAACGAATATGAGGCCCCTGGAAAGCCAGAGCATGATATAAATACCCATGTTGTCAGCTTTCCTCTCCACTGCAGATTAAAAAGACCATAGTCCCCCCATTGTCCTTGGATAATAGCTTTGATTTGGTGCAGGGTGGGAGGAAAGGAGACTCCGTCTGGGGATACACAATGCTGGGCTGTTTCCCACAGTGTAGGCTGGGGAAGGATGATGGGGGCTGGGGCTTAAGTCTTTCCAGAGAGCTCTGTGTCTTTGCTCCTGAACGTCTCTCTACACCATCCCCGCTAGACTCCATCTCTCTCGCTCTTGGTCTGACCCTTGCCCTAGAAAGGACACCCTTACAGTGACTTCTCGTGTGAAACTAAGATTTTCCTCCTGGAAGTGTATCTGCATAACCAATTCATACTTTGTAGACCATGCTCAAAGTGACCAAGGGACCAGGTGGCAAACATCAGAGCTCAGATGGTATATTCCAGTTTCCTATTGTTACATAGCTGCCATGGTCCATTCTGGCTGCTAGAACAAAATACCACAGGCTAGGTGGCTTAAACAGCAGACGTTTATTTTGTCATCATTTTTGAGGCTGGCAGTCAGATCAGGGTGCCAGCATGGTCGGGCTCTGGTGAGGACTCTTTCCCCGGCTTTCAGACAGCTAACTGCTCACTGTGGGCCCACATGGCCTTGCCTTAGTGCACGCACAGATCTCTCTTCCTCTTCTTGTAAGGGCACTAATCCCTTCCTGGGGACTCATCCTGATGACCTCATCTAAACCTGATTACCTCGTTAAAGCCCCACCTCTGAACATCATCATATTGGGGGTTACACTCAGTCCCTAGCAAGAGTAAACATTCTAAAGCACAGTAGCATCAAACAGCTTACTATGCTCATGGATTCTGTCCGTCAGGAATTGGGGCAGGGTGCAGCAGGGATGTCTTGCTCTGCTCTATAATGTCTGGAACATCATCAACTGGTTAGTCTGGAACAGCCAGAGGAGACTTGCATGGCTGAGGGTTGGAGCAGGAAGAATGTGTCTCCAACCTTCTTCGCTCACATCTCTGGTGCCTGGGCTGAGCCAGCTGAAAGCTCAGCCGAAGAGGTCACCTAGTAGCACTGACCTGTAGCCTTACTATGTCATCTGGGCTTCTCTTTGCAGAAAGGGGAAGTTCTGAGCAAGAGTGTCTCCAGAAGGACGAGGGTCCCAAGAGATCATCCTCAAAAGCTACCTCATCCCTGCTTTTCTCAAGGGGGAGGAGCAGTCACAGGTACACCCAGATTCCAAGGAAGGGAACAGAAACTAGTTCCAATGGGAGGAACACCAGAGAACTTGGGGCCATGTTTTAAAACCACCATAGGGAAAGACGTCAGAGTCTGGTACCAGACCTGAGAATTGAGTATCACAGTTCCAGACCAGATGCCTGCCTCCAGTCCCCATGGGGGAGGTAATTTAGAACACTCCAGTACTTGAATAGTGGTGTTCTTACTCTCCTGAAGTGTGAGAGAAGGAGGTTCTCCAAATTACAGGATCCTTGAGAAACCTAGGTCCGCGCCTTTATTTTACCAAAGAGGAATCCGAGACCGAGAGGTCACTTGACATAACCTGTGCCAGGGGGCCACTGAGTGACACTGCCAGTGTTCAAAAAGGAGACTAGTGACTCCAAATCCAGTGCTCACTCTGTTCTCCTCAACTGCCGGATGCCAATGGGGGCTGGAGCCACCAGTTTCTATCAAGGTAAGAAATCCATCTTCAGAGACGGGTAACCCACTGCAAAGCAGAACCTTCCAGTCACCCTCCCCCTAGGGAGAGGGAAAGGAGCAAGGGAGGCCAGGGGGTCTTACAGATGCAGGGTGGGGTGAGCTGTGGGTTGGCAGGCAAAGGTGAGAGGGTCGGCTCAGCCCCCCAGGGCAGGTCTCTGATGGGCAATTGGATAAACACATTTGGAGCAGGATGCGTGTGCAGCCGAGTGTGTGCACATTTTTAAATATACATTTCACATCCACATGCAGATCCCACTGACATGTGACAAATGTGCAGTGGCCTCCAGGAGCTGTTCTCCAAAGAGGCATTTATTCCATTTGACTCCAGGCATCCAAGCCTCAACAGATGCCAGGATTCCAATGGGCTGTGGGAAGCGGACTTCGATTACAACAGGAAGACCTGAGTTAGACAGCGGGAAGAACTTCTTTCTTTCTCTAGCACAATAGCTTTTTTTTTTTTTTCAACAGCTTTTTTGCACCATGGTATACAGATTCAATGCAGGCATTTAGATAAGTAAGAGTGCTTTCTGGAGGCATCAAAAAGGGATCCAACTGATAGAAACTGGGATTTCAGCCTGTACCCCCAGATTTCCTGGAACACATTGATTCCACAGAGAGAGTGGTCCCCAGTGACACCTTTGACTCAAATGAAGGCCCAGTGTCTCTTTTTGGAGGGCAGAGATTTTAACTAGTGTAACACGAAGACTTGAATTTGAAAAGTGGAGAACTGAGGCCCTGCCAACTTTCCCAAACTGGTCTGTGAGACAGGAAAGGGCTTACTAACTATTGTTCCCCTAAGTTACCTGCTGTGCACCAGGTATTTTTCTTCTGCTCCTTCTTTTGTGTGCGTGTGGGGAAGGGGCGTGGGGGGAACACATTTATTGAAATATAATTAACATATTCTACAATTCAAAGTGTACAATTCAATGATTTTTCATACTTTCTCAGAGTTGGGCACCCATAATCACAATCAGTTGTAGAACCTTGTCATCCAAAGAGAACCCCCATACACTTTGGCAGTCACCTCTCTGGTTCCCCCCAACTCCCCCAGCCCTAAGCAACCATGAGTCCATTTTGTGTCTCTACAGATTTGTGTATTCTGGACATTCCAAATGAATGGAATCTTATGATAGATGGTCTTTTGTGACTTGATCTTCACTTTAGCATGTTTTCAAGGTTCATCCACGTTGCTGCATGTATCAGAATTTCATTCATTTTAAATAAGTTATTTCTGTGTGTATATATATACATACACACATATATATACGTATATGTATGTATATATACATTTATTTATTTATTTTACTTATTCATCATTTGGTGGACATAGGGGTTGTTTTTGCTTTGGTGCTACTGTCACTAATACTGCTACCTGAACATTCAGGTACAAGTTTTTCTGTGGACATGTTTTCATTTCTTTTGGGTATACACATAGGAGAATTGCTGGGTCACACGGTAACCCTACATTTAACCTTCCAAGGAACTTGGAAACTGTTTTCCAAAGTAGCTGCACCATTTGAAATGTGTCCCGCCAGTATATATGAGGTCTCCAGTTCCTCCAACACGTTTGTATCTGTCTTTCTCATCAGAGCCATCAGTGTGCATGTGGACGCTCTCCTTACGCTATCCCACTTAATCTTCACGACATTACTCTCGGGGCAGGGACCACCATCCCTGTGTACAGATCACAAAACTGAGTCTCCCAGAGGCCAGTTCACTTCCCAGTCCCTGTCATACTGCTGGTAAGGGGAAGTGAAAATTTGCTTCCAGGTCTACCCAATGCTCCTCCCACCATGGCCCTGCAGCCCCAGACAGCCCTCTCAGGCCAGCTATGCACCCCACCACCCATAGCCCTCTCTGCAGCTTTCTCTTTGTGCTCCAAATCTGCTTCATTGCTGAGATATTCAGTGATAGAAGCAACCAAACATTCTAGCCAAACTGTCCTTCCTCACTTAAGTCCAGAGACTGGCCATCCCCTCCTATCTGCATTCCTTCTGTTGAAGGTAGATAAGAGCCCAGGAGGCCAGGAAAAAAACCAATGTGCTTCTCTACCACCCTCCCTCCAACCCCCACAGGTGCTCAGTCCACCTCATTTAGGCAGACTTCCAGAATCAGCTCCGCTAAGCTGCAGGGGACTCAGTGGCCTTTTCATCCTCCTACTAAAATACATGAGACTCCTGTCTGGTCCACTAGTGGCTTCAGGAATCCCCACCCCGTGTCAGAGTCATAGGAAATCTTTCTTTAGTACAATAAAATTTTAAAAATCTTTTTATGTTTATTTATTTTTGACAAACACATACACACACACACAGCAGACTGGGGGAGGGGGACAGAGAGAGGGAGACACAGAATCGGAAGCAGGCTCCAGGCTCCGATCTGTTAGCACAGAGCCTGATGTGGGGCTTGAACTAATGAACTATGAGATCATGACCTGAGCAGAGGTCAGATGCTTAGCTGACTGAGCCACCCAGGTGCAACTAGCTCAAGAAATTTTAATGAACATGACCCCAAACCACCTGGCATCTCCTAAAACACTTACCAAGACAGACTTTGGTGGTGGGGCACACCACACAGCCCCAGGGAGGCCAGTGGCCTGCCCACCGCCTGCCCATCCCCCCACTCTCCCTGCCCTCCCCACCACACAGGAAGACAAATGATGCCGGGGGGCCGTCAGGTGTGTTGTATTTATATGATTCCCATCGTTCCTTATTCTCCCTCCATTGTTCTCTGATGTATGACAAAACTCCCAATTTGTCAAATGCTTAACAGCAGTCAGAATAATCTATTCTCCACACATTCACAGAGCTTTTCATTTTGCACAACTGTCACCGAGAACAGTTTATGAATTTTCCATCATAAGGAATCCAAGAGGATGGGAGGGGGGATAAAAAGAAAAGTCATCCGCTATAACCCGCACCTCCTGTGAGTCACAGCCTTAACTCATTAGAGAGGAGGCAATCCAGCTTCTGAGGCCCCCACCATATTACACAAATCGCGATTTGCACTTAAGCCCAAGCCCTGGGCACCCATCTCCCGAGTGCAGCTCTATGTATAAAACCCCTCCAGGGGATGTGTGAGGGAGAGTCAGGCAGTGCCCTCCCTCCCAAGGGACCCTGCATTTAACGCTCAAAGGAGTTAGCCAGAGGGACTGTAGTCAAAAGCCCTCTACACCCCTGGCTGACCTTCAAGAGATTCTAATGCAATCCCCAGAGGCCCAAATCTTTTTAAAAAATTATACATTGAAAAATGTACATTAGATCATGTGCAATAGCAAAAATCTAGAATCAACCTAAATTGCCAAAGAGAGGGATTAAATAAATGATGATAATGGAACACAGGTCACCACAGAAGTACTGTTTCCGCGGCACAGGAGTGTGGTGAGGATGTAACATTAACTAAAGCGAGCTTCAAAACTGTATCATGGTAGGACTCCAATTCAGTAAATGTATGCACGGATATGTATGCATGGGGGAAATAACAGACCAGATGGGTAGACGCCCTCAATGATAAACTCAAGAGATCATCTACTTTTTACAAAGATAATTATTTTCATACATTTTCCAAATTTTCTTCGATAAAAAGTTATTTCTTCAAAAAGTTGGTTTTGCCCAATGCGGTCTACTGAGGCACTCTTCCAGAAACTTTAAACTCGGCAGAAAGCAGCCAGTTGTACAGTAAACAGAATTTACAGCCCAATGGCTTTCTGACAGCGGGCACTTTTTCATTCACACTGGGTGACACCGCACTGAACAGCAGCTGTCCATAGGATTTTAATCACAGTAGCTTTTGAAACCACAACCCACTTTCCCCCTTATTTTATTCCATTAAAAAGCTGTCTCTCGAAGCTAATGAGCAAATTCTCTGAGTGCTGGAGCCTAGGAAATGCTGAATCACGGGGCAAATAGCCCATTAAATCCACACGAGTCAGACAGCCCTTTGAAGACTCCACAGCTCAACTTGAAAGTCCCTCTAAGAACAGATTCAGATCTGTGGCTATCATATGTAAATGTAAGCCAATGCCTAACAAGATACGATTATTTGCAAATACCCTGGCTGTGATCTAAGCGGCAGCTCTAATTTGAGGAGTAACGCGTTGATAACTTCAGCAAGAACCTGGAGGCTAAGATTAACCTTTGCAGGAACCTACTGAAGATGGCTGAACTGTTCAGAGAAACAGATTCTATAAGCTACTCACAATTACTCACAATTACAACTGTAAGAGCTGGAAGAACATTTCAGCACCAGATACCTTAGTCTTTCCTTTTTCTAGATGTCCTCTCTCATTTTACCTTCTTTCCCCACCCACCCTGGACTCCTTGAGCTATCTCTTTCATAATGCTTTCAGAATGTACTCTTAAAATGTTCGTCTTAAGTCCTTCACAACCACTTGAAAGGGGGGAAATGAAAAGAACAAAAAAATCACCTTATCCCTTGTGTATCAGGTTGTTAGGGCTGCCATAACAAAAAAAAATACAGACTGGCTATCTACAACAGTTCTGGAGGTCCAAAATCCAAGGTCAAGATGTCCACAGGGCTGGTTTCTTCTGAGGGCTGTGAAGGACAATCTGTCACATGGCCTCTGTCCCAGCTGCTGCTGGCTCTGGCAGTCCGTGGCTTATAGAATCATCACCCAGATTTCTGCCTTCATCTTCACATGGCCTTCTCCCTGTGTGCCCATGTCTGTGCCTAAATTTCCCATCTTTATAGAGACATAGTCACAATGGATTAGAGCCGTAATGACCTCAACCTAATTATGTCTTCAAGGACCTTATTTCCAAATAAGGTCACATTCTGGTATCTGGAGGTTAGGACTTCAATGTATAAATCTGAGGGCCACAATTCAACCCATAACACCCTGTACCAACTCAACCGGCCATGCTCCAACTAGGCCACGGAGCTCTGCTCTAGAATCACACAATCCACAGACTGACCGCAGCCTTCCAATATCAGCTGAGCTTATTCTTCCCCACGTCCTGGCACCTCCCCTCCCTGTCTCCGCTGTTGCTTTCACAAGTTTTCACCATGCACCTGAATACTTCCTTACCCCAACATTAGGGCATGATCTTACCTCCCACCTCACAGAAGCAATAAGAGGCCATCCCAAAGAAATGTTCTGACACCCTTTCTTTCCTCCTTCTGCCCTGTCATAAAGCAAGGGCATTCCTCTTTCCGGGGCCCTGGATCCCCTGCCCTGTAGTCTTCTTGTATGAGAGGGAAAAATAGGATAAAATAGGCAGAGAAGGAAAAGATTAGGACCAGAGGTACATGGGTGGGGAAGGACATATTTTGGAACAATGCTGGGAGTGTCTGACCACAGCAACCCCCTCCCCCCATAAGTATAAGGTTCCTCTTATGAACATAACAGATACCACCTACACCCCCTCAGGTATCCCTCAGTAATCTGACCAAAGACCTGACTATAAATAAGTAGTAGACCATAAAATGTATAACCCACAAGGAATGATATGGCCATAA
Organism: Panthera uncia; assembly: GCF_023721935.1. NCBI lineage: Eukaryota > Metazoa > Chordata > Mammalia > Carnivora > Felidae > Panthera > Panthera uncia. The sequence goes on along the minus strand of NW_026057578.1, from coordinate 17,332,124 downwards.
ACCACCCCTCATAAAATGGAAATGAGCCAATTAGGAATGGACAACCCAGAACCTAGAGCTATCAAGCCATTAGGTAGGACCTGAGAAGGAAGGGGGGGGGGGGGGGGGGGGGGGGGGGGGGGGGGTCGACCAGTACCTTATAAAACAAGGACCCTTGCCTACAGTCATGTAGGGCTTTCACTTTTGAATGTCCCCTCTCTGTAAAGAGCTCTCCTATGATGGGAATGCAAGCTGGTGCATCCACTCTGGAAAACAGTATAGAGGTTCCTCAAAAAAACAAAAATAGAACTGCCCTACTACCCAGCAATTGCACTACTAGGTATTTATCCAAGGGATACAGGTGTGCTGTTTCAAAGGGACACATGCACCCCAATGTTTATAGCAGCACTATCAATAATAGCCAAAGCAGGGAAAGAGCCCAAATGTCCATTGATGGATGAATGGATAAAGAAGATGTGGTGTGTGTATATATATATATATATATATATACACACACATATACATACAGTGGAGTATTACTCGGCAATCAAAAAGAGTGAAATCTTGCCATTTGCAACTACGTGGATGGAACTGGAGGGCATTATGCTAAGCAAAATTAGTCAGAGAAAGACAAATATCATATGACTTCACTCATATGAGAATTTTAAGAGACAAAACAGATGAACATAAGGGAAGGGAAACAAAAATAATATACAGGGAGGGGGCAAAGCATAACAGACTCATAAATATGGCAAACAAACTGAGGGTTACTGGAGGGGTTGTGGGGGGGGATGGGCTAAATGGGTAAGGGGCACTAAGGAATCTACTCCTGAAATTATTGTTGCACTATACGCTAACTAATTTGGATGTAAATTTAAAAAACTAAAACTTAAAAAAAATTGAAAAAAAATAAACATTTAAAAAATAATTAATACCTTTATGCTCATCACAGATTTACCAGTTATTAATATTTTGCCATGTATCCAACCAACGGAATGGGAAAAGATATTTGCAAATGACACATCGGACAAAGGGCTAGTATCCAAAATCTATAAAGAGCTCATCAAACTCCACACCCAAAAAACAAATAACCCAGTGAAGAAATGGGCAGAAAACATGAATAGACACTTCTCTAAAGAAGACATCCGGATGGCCAACAGGCACATGAAAAGATGCTCAACGTCGCTCCTTATCAGGGAAATACAAATCAAAACCACACTCAGATACCACCTCACGCCAGTCAGAGTGGCCAAAATGAAGAAATCAGGAGACTATAGATGCTGGAGAGGATGTGGAGAAACAGGAACCCTCTTGCACTGTTGGTGGGAATGCAAATTGGTGCAGCCGCTCTGGAAAGCAGTGTGGAGGTTCCTCAGAAAATTAAAAATAGACCTACCCTATGACCCAGCAAT